>NW_005360124.1:11026301-11037545 GCF_000412655.1 Myotis brandtii | reverse complement strand
GGAAGGGGAAGGAGAAGGAGAAGGAGGAGAAAGAAAAGAAATACTAACATTTGGGAGAAGCACAGACAGAGTACTTTGGCCTCCTCAAAAGCAGCACCCGCTGAAAGGTTGAGACCCAGTTCCCTGTTTGGCATGGTGACGTTGTGAATTAGGAATCAAACACAAGAAAAGGTATAAAGTGGGTGTCTTCCTATTGCAGTGATGGTGAACCTTTTGAGCTTGGCATGTCAGCATTTTGAAAAACCCTAACTTAACTCTGGTGCCGTGTCACATATAGAAATTTTTTGATATTTGCAACCATAGTAAAACAAAGATTTATGTATTTTTTAAATATATTTTATTGATTTTTTACAGAGAGGAAGGGAGAGGGATAGAGAGTTAGAAACATCAATGAGAGAGAAACATCGATCAGCTGCCTCCTGCACACTCCCTACTGGGGACGTGCCCGCAACCAAGGTACATGCCCTTGACCGGAATCGAACCTGGGACCCTTGAGTCCACAGGCTGACGCTCTATCCACTGAGCCAAACCGGTCAGGGCAGATTTATATTTTTGATATTTATTTTATATATTTAAATGCCATTTAACAAAGAAAAATCAACCAAAAAAAATGAGTTCGCGTGTCACCTCTGACACGCGTGTCATAGGTTCGCCATCACTGTCCTATTGTCTGGTCACATTGAACCTTGAGTCCCTGATATTTTCCAGTGCAGTGAAATTTCTGCCACATCCTCACTAAAGGTGGACTGTCAGTGCTGGTCTTTGGACGTAGTATGAATTTTTCTTTTAAAATGTCTTCCTAAGACCGTTAGTGTAAAGTGGGGAACTGTTGAGTCAGGGACTGCTAGCTAGTTGCTATTTTAAGCTGGTAGCTGGTAATTAGTTTCCTAAAATCCATCACCCCCTCCTGATTTTATAACCCACCTATAACCATAAACCTCAGCTGACACTACTATTGTTATAATAGAGGTAGTAATACAGAAAGTACCTTGAGAATTTTAATAAAGCCAAATATCCTATTTGCTTGCAAATGTATTTACAAGTATAATGATACCCTCCGGAAAGAAGTGTTCTAAATGATTTGTACTGGAGACTCTTTAGGAAGTGTTCCCTTGATATATGAATGGCCTATTAAGTCTTTTTAAATGAATCTTTCTAGAACTCAGTCAATATCAGCTATATTGGTGTTTACAATGTTTATCATTAAAATTACAATGACGGCATAGAAATAATTTGAACTGCCTCCTTTACCCATTTCCATAGGAAGTATTCTATTTGGGGGAAATGAAAACATTCACATTTTTTGAATAGGGAAGAGCCGTTGTTTTCAATATCTAAAATGCACTGTGCCAAGCCAATCTTGTTTTATCCATTTAATATAAAATAAAACTTTAATGTCAACAAAGGAATATGTTAAAGAGTTATGGTTTATCCAGTTAAAAGAACATTTTAATACAGTAGAATGTCACTTTTAAACATATGCATACATCATTCTAATAAATACACCATGATATTTAATAGCTATCCCTGCCTTTTGATAATGAGTGGTTTTCATAACTGTACTTTTCCATATCTTCTAACTTATCTACAATGAACATGTACTATTTTAAAAATATTTTTTCAACAGTAACATGAATTTTACTGTGAATTAAAAAGCAACTACCTTGATAAAGTTTTCAACTCCCATGTACCTTGTGAAACACATATCCCAGTCAAATTTCTTTGAAATTAATTTCCAAATTACAGAGGCTTTATTTTAGAAATCGAATGGCTTTATTTTAAAAATGTAAATTTAAAAAAGAAAACATAAGCATACAACATTGAGTACCAAAATAAGAAAAATGCTAGCATTTGCCATAGAAAGCAAACCATGGTCGACCACAGTTCCTTTCCAATAGCGAAGCCATATTCCAATCACCAGATTAAGTACTTTGTAAATCAACCCTCAAATTTGGGAGGAAACAAATAAAAAATGGCTTGTTGTTGAATGGCTATAAGCTATTTTAAAACTTCCATTTCCAGAACTTCTACACACTTCATTTAAAATCTAGGGTTTCTCTTGCACTTGCATGCATACACGTATTTACTTGCTTTCCATTGGAGAACCAACCAAAGCTATAGCTCAGCACTTTGACAAGACCACCTCGAGAATATACCCCAAACAGGACGTCATTTGAAATTCCTCTGGTAAGCTGTCTGGTATGAATCCAAAACGAAAACCTACCTTTGGGGGCTCCTGTCCTCAAACCTACCTTTAACGGAGCTACATCCAGAGGCTAAGAAAATGTAAAGCAGGTCAACAGAAGAAAAAAGATACTTCAAGGAGGTTAGGATTTATTGGAGGAAGAGATCAATATCCATGGTCAGCTGTGATTTAGAATTATGGTGATGACAGTCACAGTGTTTGATGTTTAACCTTTATACATTATTTAATTCAAGAGCCTCTTCCACACTCACTTTTTCTTCCCCCCTCCCCAACAAGCCCCTTAAAGCTGTCAAAATAAGACTCAAGCCAAACCAAAATAACTATGTACTAAACCGTTCTCAATTAAACTTGTAGATTAACACAAGCCTAGGTGAAAATTAATTCTTTAGATATAGATATATTACTTTAGCCAGGAAAAACAAGTTAGCTAAAAGCAAAACGTTGAATTTGGAGAACAAATAGAAAAAAATCTTAGAATAACCAAGATAAGACTATATCACACATACAAACATAATCAACAACTAAAATGTGCTATAAGACATTTTGCTATGCTAATTCCATCCGTATAGCATATTTTTAAATTGTCACTCCTAAATAGAGGAGTGACATGATCAAGAAGTCATTTAAAGTCAAATTAAAGCAAAAGCACTTTAAAGTACAAACCATCTATTTAACCAACTCTAGTCAAAATAGAAATTATAACTTTAATAATATCATTTTTTGTTCAGAAAATTTAAATATTCAAATACTATCCCTTACTTTTTCTACTGCAACCTACAATTGCAAAGTAATTTTATATTCATTTACAAATGGAAATTTTAAGAAAATTAACAAATACTAAGGTACTAATAGAAAATAATAAATACACATTTTGTTTGCACCAATCATTGGAGTATAAGCTATTTAAAATATTGCAATGTACACTGAAAATAATATTCCATTTATTTTACCTAAATAATGTCTTTATATTTTAAGACACAACTTCAACCTTGGGGTCTAAGATTAATCTTCATTTCACCCAAAGTATTTAAATTACTGAATGCTTTAGAATATATCCTTTGTTTCTCTCTAAGAAACTGAGAATATTAAATAGGTAATCAATCACATTACCTTATCACTCTATAAAATAAATTTTTTTCAACTACGCTCTTGACTCCTACCACCTGAAATACAACCTCTGAGCTCACTACATTCTCCCGAGATCAGCAAGCAGTGAGGATACTTAATAAGCTTTATAAAGCACTTTTCACAATCCACATAAGTTTAATAGACCTAATCCTCTTCTGCAACTTCTTCTAAAGTTTTCTAACAAATCTCCACCAAGGATCAAGCCAGGAGGAACTCTTTGGTGCGCCGAATGTAAAAAGGCTCCTTTGATCTATACCACTTAGCAGCTGCATTTCTGTACACTTAAAAGAAACATGAAACTCACCAGATTTGTTTGTTTGTTTTTCATTTGGGCAACCTTCAAACAGAGGAACTATAATCACTCCAGCTGTCTCCTCATTTCACTCTGCCAAAGCCAGCCAGTGCGACAGGTGCAGGGAGAGCAGCAGCCAGGCTCACCGTCGTGGAGGCGGACTGAGGGGGAGGGAGCCCGCTCCCGGGGCAGTGGAGGAGCCCGGGCAGGGGAGCCCGCCACAGGTTGAGGCAGGGATTGGCTTTGTGGCAGCTCCGTCTCCCAGCTTTGCTTCCAGTCCTGTGGGGAGTTTGCAAATGAGGCGAACTCCCTTGATCCAAGGGCAGGCTCCTAGAGCAAACTCCAGTACCCCTGTGTCACCTGTGGAGCTAAATCAATGCAAAGAGGGGAAATTGAATTAATAAAGAATCCCTTCCTCCCCATCACACCCACTGCCACCTAGAGCAAAGGAAGTCCTTTCTGGGTTTCCTGGGGATGTCATTGGCTTTCCTAACTGGACAGTAATGACTCTGGCCCTCATCTGACACTGTGCAGGGCATTGGTTATTCAGACTTGCATGAAACGTTTCCTAACCCAGGGCCTATTTATAGCCGAAGTCTCCTTTGTTTACAGAGCCTGTGGGATCAGGAGGGAATAGACCATTTACCCTGCCAGGCAGGGGCCTTGCCTCTCCAGGGCTCATTACTTACACTAAATATAAGTATAAATATGAACTCTGATGCTTCCTAACACTGACAAAGTACAATAAAATGGTTGGTGGCGCCACCGTGCCCCCTTTCTCACGTGTGCCTGAGTAAGGGCACAGCATGAAGATGAACCTGCCGAGCCACCAGCATCCTGATGGCGATAAGAAGGTGCTGCCTTCTGACGTAAGAGTCTCACCTGGGGAACGTGCACAGTTTTCTCCAGAGACATTAAGAGTTGGCTCTGTTTTCCTACATTGTGTGGGGCTCCCGAAATAGAGACAGGGATCACATTCGACCCATCTTTCACATTCCTGACAAGGTTCCAGAAAGTAAAATTTCCATTTCCTCCTGTTTGATCTTAGTTAGGTCTTGCTTCTCCATTTTACAATAAAATTTCTGAAAGGGATAATAATGATCATCACACAGTTTTCCTTTTTTTATTATTATTGATGCAACATTGATTAATTGCATAGAAATTTCAGGTATACAATATTGTGATTCAATACTGGATACTCTATTGCTTACAACCAAAAAGACTAATTTCCTTCCATTTCCTATATTTTGACCCCCTTTATCCTATTTGCCTTCCGCCCACCCCACTTCCCTTCTGGTGACCGCCATTCTATAGTCTGTATCTATGAGTTTGTTTGTTTTCTGTTAGTTCATTTATGACTCTTTTTTTTTGGTGGAATAGTTTTTGTCCTTTTCTGTCTGACTTATTTAACTTCACATAATACCCTCAAGACCCACCCATCTTGTCACAAATGGCACTATTTCATCTTTCTCTGCTCAAATAGTGTGTGTGTGTGTGTGTGTGTGTGTGTACAACACATCTTTATCCATTCATTCATCAGTGGACACTTAGGTTGTTTCTATATCTTGGCTATTTTAAATAATGCTGCAATAAATATAGATGTACATATATCTTTTCAAATTAGTGTTTTCACATTCTTCAAATAAATACCCAGGAAAGGAATTGCTAGATCATATGATAATTCTATTCTTAATTTTTTAAGGAACCTCCATTCTGTTTTCCACAGTGGCTGCACTAATGTATAATCCCACCAATAGTGTATGAAGATTCCCTTTTCTCCACATCCTCTCCAACACTTATTTCTTATCATTTTGATAATAACCATTCTAACTGGTGTGAGGTGATATCTCACTGTGTTTTTTATTTGTATTTCGCTAATAATTAGTGAGGTTAAACATCTTTTCATATGCCTGTTAGACATCTACATGAGTCTTTCACAGATTAATGGAACAGAATTGAGAGTCCAGAAATAAACCCACACATGTATGGAGAACTAATTTATGAAGGAGCCAAGAATATACTAGAGAAAGGAAAGTCTCTTCAATAAGTGTATTATAGTATTGTATACCTGAAACCTATATAATTTTATTAATGGATATCACCCCAATAAATTTTTTTAAATAAGATAAAATTTAAAAACAGTTTATATCAACCTTATTTATTGGTTCTTTTTCTGTTTCTTTCACTGTGGTAGCCTGAGGCTATGAGGCCTTTTTATTAGTGTTGTTCATCTTATTCCTTTAGCACTTGGGCTAAGAAAACCTTAATCATTTATAATCTTAAGGACCAGGCCATTTTACTGGAAAGAGAAGGAAGTTAACAGTCCCAAGTCATATTTTGATGCAATGCATTTGGGAAGAACCCAAATGATTTCACAAATGAATAGAATTTAGCCAAGCAGGGAGAAGAAAATAGGGCATCGGAGACTAGAAAAAAATAAATGGTACCTTGACAACCAGAGGAGAAATTTTCACTATGTGCCATGAGTAGTTTTACAGCTATCCATGACCAGAATTGGTTTTTGGAAGGAGTTAGGAAACCACATCATTAGAAACACTTGTACTATAATGGGGGAGGGGGGGTAATGCCTGGAATTTGAGGTATGGATTTAGGTCCTATTTAGGTCTGTGACCTTTGACAAGTCACTGAAGCCCTCTGATTCTTTCATATGTATAAATATGGAGACAATAATATGTTCTCAGTCTACTGATGAGAAGTAGATGAAAAAATGGATGGGAAATGGCATCTAGCAATCACTTAGCATAATAAAAATAAATTTCACTTTGAGATAAGATCAGAGATTGGTTTAGGTAATGGTGGCCACAGGCCAGAGTTGGTGCATTACTTGATTGAGTCAACAAATTTATAGAATTTATAGATGTATACATATGTAAGGTATTATTATGTAAACTTATTTGGTGTGTTTTAAATTAAAAAATTCATTCAAGCTTAGTATAAAAAGGCAAATTGCCCCCTTGGGAGTTCAACTGGGAGTTTGATCGCTCACTATGACATGCGCTGACCACGAGGGGGCACTGCGGAACAAAGGAAGGCCCTGGCCAGCAGCTGGCGGCCAGGGAAGGGAGGCCCCGGCCAGCAGCTGGAAGGAAGGCCCCAGCCAGCAGTCGAAGGCCCCAATCAGCCCTGATCACCAGCCAGGCCTAGGGACCCTACCGGTGCACTAATTTTGTGCACAGGGCCTCCAGTAATGAAATAAATAAAGATATAATTTTGTTCTTGCTCCATTCCCACTTCTTAGTGTGCTATATTAAATCTAGTGTGTACTTTTACATGCCTTATCCCTTCATATATGTGTGAATGTAAATATATATACATATGTGTAGAAACATATATACTCATATATAGGTGATTAGTGTTTTACAAAGATAGAATCAGACTATACAAATTAATCTGTAAATTGAAACTTGAGAGAATATCATAAACCATTTATACATGAAACTAAATTCATCCTCTTATTCCCCCTTATTTCTATGTATGTGTGAGTGTGTGTGTGTGTGTGTGTGTGTGTTTATTTTTATTTGGGGATTGCATATCTGATTTTTAGTCTAGGTATCTTTTTCTTGCTTTCCATCCATCATCTTTCATTTGCCCTTACCCCTATCATCACCACTCTAGGTAACACATGTTAAAATCTACTGTTTATCTCTCTAATCAATCGAACACACACACACACACACACACACACACTTATATGGGAGAGTTATTATTGTTTATAAGAATTAGATCACATTATACACATTTCTGCAAATATTTGTTTGTGTAGTCAACAGTATTTCATGGAAATCCTTCCAAGATGATTAATATATCTCTAGTTCATTCCTTTTAATAAATGCATAACTTTACATGCTGTTTCTCATAATTTACTTCACTATTATGAACAATGTGGCAATAAAGATCCTTGTATTTACTTTTTTGAGGTTGACTTTTTATTTCAAAGGAATACATTTCTATAAGCAAAATTGCTAGGTCAACAGATATGAACATTTTTAATGTTAAGTTTAGTAGACATTGCTATGTCTCTTTCCAAAATGATGTCACGAGTCCTAGCATTGGTGCATGAATGCACTCTTTTATGTGTGTGTCCTTCAAAACTGGTCTTCACATTTCCATATTTATTTGTTTAATTTTGTTGATCTAATGTCAGTAAATTGATACATTATGTTTATTGAGTATACAACTTTTCCCTTTGCCTTATTCAAGTTTTAAATGTTCTGATTATGTATATAAATTCTTTGCTTTGTATTAACAATACTATTCTAAAACCATTATTTATACTTTGATTATGGTATCACACATCATCATTGTTTTTAACTTTTAACAAATGTACCTATATTTTTATTTTTAGATCTAAGTTTCCAGACTTGGTTATGAATTGCTCTCCCAATCCAGTATATAGTCTAGGTTTTCTTGTAAATTTTTATGTATTTGTATGTATACATATTTTCATTCCCATCTTTAATCATTAGAGAGACTAGTTACAGATTTCTAAATCCATACCAATTATGAAGACAAATTCCTAAAACCATTCAAATATTCAGTGTTGGACTGATTCCTTTTTCTCCTTTCTATGAGCCTGATAGAAATTTTACAAAGTCTGATTATTATCCTCATGTTCAGTATCATCAAAATATTCACTTCTAAAACTCTTTCATTAGGTTTAAGTTACATGATTAAAGTGTAATTCAAAAATTTTTATCATTCCATCATACTATGGCACAAATATAGTCACTGCTTTCATCTATTCCATGCAGAGAAGGATATGTTGAGATATTAACATGTGCTTTGTATGTGCTGCAGCAGGTCTTTCTTTTCACACAAGAGCTGACCCACAGAAAGTAGAAATGTTCTGACATCAACTCCCCTTCCCAGCTTTTGTTCCTAAAGTATGAACTTGTTGAGATTATGTTAGGTTGGCCCAGAGAAGGACAGGGGGAAAGGCATGTCATTGGGTGAGGAGGGGACAGACACAGTGACATCTGCAGGGCTGCAGGTTTAGTGAGAATGGAACCTCTCCCTGCCCCCAGTCTCCCATGTAGAGAAGCTGGGCTGGAGACTCCCAAGTTCCCAAAGCCCATCAACAAAGTCTCCAAGCTCTACCTCGCCTGGCAGCAGCATAGGGACCTGTGGAATGACCATATTGGTAGTGGTACACAAGAACTGCAAACACTGTAGAAATTAATGACAGATAATATTTTTTACCCATCTCTAGACTGAGAAAAGGCAATCCATGACTAAGGTTGGAGTTTGGACAATCTGACAAAAGAAGGAAGCTCCAAAGAGATTAATAATACAAACAATAGTGTGGTCCTTATTTATACTTTTGGATTTCTCAAAGTAGAAGTCATGCCAATTATAAATAATGTATACCCTGTGTTATGCTAAGTTCTTTACACAGACGATGTCTTACTCAATGCTGATAGCCTGATGAGTATGGTACTGTTATTATCCCCTTTCCCTTTATTTTACATATAAGGAAAGTTAAATTAGCTCATCCAACATCACACTGCTTATGGGTGGCTGAACCATGATCAAGACCCAGGTTTAAGGTTTGGGTTCTTAACCATTATTCTATACAGCTTTAAGATAACATCCATAAAAGCATTTTGGAAACTATAAAACTTTGTATAGATATAACACAAATGCAATATGCCTTAAAACTACAAATACAGTAGAATAACTTTTTTTATATTCCATTTTCTTCCCTGCCTGCCCTCACCCACCTCGCTTTCTGAACTTGTTATCCTTCCCACAACTGAAGCTGAGCCATGAACATGAGTCTAAGTTTGCTAGATAAAGGGAGGGTAGATACCTCCTGTAAAAGAGGAATCATTGCTCAGCTTTGAGTTTCAAATAGAATGTTTTTATACCGAGATAAAAAATAATCCTCCAAAAACCAAAATACTTTTGATTAGGCAGAGCTAAGCACTAAGGTGAAAGAAGGTTCTATTTTGAATTGCAAAATGGACTATGCTTAGAGGACTGAGCTTAGAGAGTTTATAAAATTAAGGCATAAAGTAGAGAAGGATTTGGAGGATGTGAGACCAGGGTTGACAAGCTACCTGGGTCACTGAGACCGCTTCCAACACCCTATTTCTCTGGCCCTTGGATGCAGGGCGTGTATAATAATAGGACCCCCAAGGAGGGTTGGCAGAATTACAGAGAAAGTCAGCTGGGCCTGGCTTTCCAGGGAATATCCTGGAAAGAGTATACACTGCCTCAAGGGAGCCTGGCATTTGGCCTGGCAATGCAGAGCCATGGTGCTTAGGTGATAAAAATAGCACGTATGGGTGGGCCCGCGGGAGCCTGAGGGACACACCCTCTGAGGTAATACAGAGAAGACAGCTGAAGCTTCTTGAGCTTCCTAGAGGCCGAGATGTCTTGTGAATAAGAAGAGACCCAAGTTTGAGATGAGGGAGATGCAGATGTAAGGCCCTCAAGATGACAGGCATGGCAGGACCTGGACATCATCATGGGCGCTGGCTGATGCCCGAGAACTTGGCAGGTACCAAACAAGACACCCATGGTCAGGCAGGACGAGCTGCACCGTGCTGGGAGCCAGGGGTCAGGAGGTGACCACAGAGCATTCCTCCTTTCCCATAGCAAGTAGCATTTAGATCACCCCAAGTTAGACTCCCTTCTCCATAAAAAACAAAACAAAACGACATCATCATGGGCGCTGGCTGATGCCCGAGAACTTGGCAGGTACCAAACAAGACACCCATGGTCAGGCAGGACGAGCTGCACCGCGCTGGGAGCCAGGGGTCAGGAGGTGGCCACAGAGCATTCCTCCTTTCCCATAGCAAGTAGCATTTAGATCACCCCAAGTTAGACTCCCTTCTCCATGAAAAACAAAACAAAACAAAAAAACTTCTTTCTCCAAAGAGATTGAGTTAACATGGGAGAGACTACGTCATAAACTGGAAGTTGCTAAGGGACCTTGAAAAGATAAGAGCACAATAACATGGGAGAGACTACGTCATAAACTGGAAGTTGCTAGGGGACCTTGAAAAGATAAGTAAGAGCACAACAGCCCACTATAAATAGAGTGTCATTTATGCATATTTGAGTCATACTGTGAATATGTATATGTACTTAAACTAGATTTCCTTTTAAAGACCAATTTCCTGTTGTAATGTCTTTGGGGACTATAACAGAAGATACTTTCTTATCCCTTGGAAGCTTCTACTTAGTCTCGATAGGATGAAGAGCTATTATAGCTCTTTTCAAATCTGGTTCCAAAACAAGCATACTTGAAACCTTTATTGAGCACCTACATGGCACTTACAAACAGCAAGGAAGAAAGATAAAGATGCTTTGTGGTCCAGTGTGGTAACTCACAATGGGGAGGACACCAGCAGCTATGGACGAACATAGAAGGGCCATATAGCCAGCCTTGGGGATGAAGGAAACATTCCTGGAATAAGTGAGTGAGCACTTGGCTAAGCCCTAAAGGAAAAATCAGCCTGTTGGTGGGAGGTAAGACAGGTGGAGAAAGGAAGATGAGTGTTCTGGCACTAAGAACAGCAGGTTGCAAGGATTGGAGGTGTGCATGAACATGCAATCTGTATGTAAGGAATGGAGAGCTATTTAGTTTGGC
>NW_005360124.1:11015632-11026267 GCF_000412655.1 Myotis brandtii | reverse complement strand
TTTCTCCAGATTTTTCCTCCTTTCAAACAGGATGAATCACTAAAATCTGAAGGCCCCACTCTCCAGAATTCGTAAATGTTATTTTGAATTTCTTAGGAAAGATTTTATTCTCTTGACATGATTCCAAGGATATATTTTCATAGCCCAACCTTGAGTTCAGTAATTCTTAGGTCAACATAGGATGATCATGGGATGAAAGTGACCATGATGAATCATATTAATAAAGCCCAATGTCAGAAGTTCCCAAACATTCTCAATTCACATCCTGCTTAGTATCTAGACCAGTGATGGCGAAACTTTTGAGCTCGGCGTGTCAGCATTTTGAAAAACCCTAACTTAACTCTGGTGCCGTGTCACATATAGAAATTTTTTGATATTTGCAACCATAGTAAAACAAAGACTCATATTTTTGATATTTATTTTATATATTTAAATGCCATTTAACAAAGAAAAATCAACCAAAAAAATGAGTTCGCGTGTCACCTCTGACACACGTGTCATAGGTTCGCCATCACTGATCTAGACATAGATACACCTAAAAATCCCATTCACTAAAAATTCCATTCCAGTCACAGCAACTGCAAAGATAAATTTCTGTTAAACCATGCAGTTTGTGGTATTTTGTATGGCAGCCCTAGCAAACTAATATACCTACCTTCTGGTATTCACACCTTTGTTTAATCCTCTCCCTGTAAGTGTGGATGAACTTAGTGATTCACTTCTAATAGAAAACAGTAGAAGTTCTGGGGCATCATTTCAGATATAAAAGACTGATGCTCTCTCTTGAGTGCTCTCTCTCCCTCTCATGGACCACTGACTCTAGGAGAAGCCTGCTGCCATTGATGTAAGGCTACCGCGTGGAGAGGCCCACACAGCGAAGGATCAAGGCCACCAGACCATCATCTGAGGGACTTTGGAAGCGGATCTCTCACCCTTGTCAAGTACCTGTGAGACCACACACCCAGCAATAGCTCACTACAGTCTGATAAGAGACTTTGAGACAGATGTAACCACCTGAGCCACACCAATACTCCTGACCCTCAGAAACTATGTGAGATAATATTTTCCCGTGTTAAGCCACTAAGTTTAGAGGTAATTTGCAACACAGCAATAGATTTCTAATACAGGCTGGTATGACTTCCTGCTGCTGTTAATGCCTAGATCACCTACCTGTCCCTCATTTGGCTTCTCAGCTTTTCTACCACCTGTGTAGCCAACCTGGTATTAAATCTCCTCTGTTTTGAACTCAGAATTGTTTCTATTTGGAGCCTGGCTGATACTTATGCACAATTATCGTATACTCTGAGGTGTAGGAATAATATAGCTGCTAAATAGTATCCATACTTGTTTTATACAAAGGCAAGCTTCACCTGAGAAATGTAATAAACCCTTCAAATAAATCAGAACACAACCGACCTAGGTGTTTTTTTTTTCTTTTTTCTTTTAGCCAATGGCATGAATGTAATGTTTCATGGGGAATAATGTTGGTTTCTACCTTGACTGGTCAGAAAAGTCTTCAGATAACTGTCAGTGAGAAAGAGGCAACATTTACAAGGTCATCCCAGCATCCCAGGCTCTTGGATATAAGAATAAGCAAACATTTATTATTTATGTGCTGCCACAGCTGTGTATGGTCAGAAACAATAGCTGACATTCCACCATGTCAATTCTGCATTCCAAAGCACTTCATGAAAAAAATTACAGCTCAGTGCCAACTGGAATCCCTTTCATTTTCTAGACTAGTTGTTTCTATTGAGCAGACTTCACACTGACTTGACCTATAAAGGAAAATATTGTTTTGTTTTTATCATTTATCTGAAAAGATATTGAGGGAAATTATCTCCTTTTTGGAATCTTCATGTTTGGGATTTTGCCTGGGCACTCTGAGACTGCAATCAGTGTATTGCTTCCTGAAATATTTCTGCAGGCCATTTATCTACCCATAACCCCTCTTGCTCATTTTCCCGACCTCCAGCCTGTGTGCTTCAACTCCAGGGGAGTTTAATTACAAATCTGAATATTGCATTATACATACAGGGCCTCATGTAGAAAGTCTCCTCAATTTTTTCTTCCTATCACAGAGTACTTCAATTTCTGCTGGTTTTCAAATAATTTTCTTAAGTACCTTGTTTTGAAACCCCATTTTCTAAGAAAGGCAGCCTGAAAAATTACACTGTGCCCAACATGTTACAGCAGTATCCAATGTACTAAGACATAATTTTTGCATTAGGACCTAATTCTTTCTTTTTTTCCTTTTGTGACCATGGGCAAGTTCATTAACTTCAGTTTTCTAATTTGCACACATCCACACAGCCGAGCCCGAGGCCAGGTTCACAGCAGAGAAGGTGCTAGCTCTCTCTGGCTCAGCGGTTGCGGGAATGGGACCTCAGGGATTCTTCGGAAGCCAGCCTTGAAATCCCTCACAGTGGTTTGAGGTCACTATTATCAATTCGGATTTCAGAAAAGAGGACACGGTAAGATCCGTGAAGACTCTCAGGTTTCAGTGATGTCAACTGGGTAAGAATTAAGAGACACAAAGTCACTGCCCCTCACAGTGAGCGCCAAAAAGGCACAGGCAGCTCTTTATCCCAAGCGCAAGCTTTGGCATCAACGTCCCCTTTCGTGGGCTCCCTCTGTCTGCCTGGGCTTGGAATCCCCTCAATCAGAAGAGGAAGAGCCACCTTCACTGGGATTGGAGTTGGGGCAACTCTTCACGGCGCTTGCACTGGGCTGGGGCAGGATCCTGGGCCTCTCTGTGGGTTTGGGGGTGAAGGGGTGCCACAGGGCCTGGATGTTAGCGCTCCCTGTGAAAGGGCTCGCGGATGTGTACTATGTCCAAGCCCAACTGATACGCTGGCTTCTGCACCATGGTTATCATCGCCTCCACTATCGCTCAAATGTAACACGTGTTTCCCAAATATAGAGCCCAGGTGTGCTGTCTTTAAGGGAGGATCATATGCTTGATGAAACTCAAGGATAGTATATAATACCTTTGTTTATCACAAAGCTTTTCACTAGTGGTAAAAATTATCATTGCTTTCATATTCTTTATGCCATGCTCATGTCTTCTGCATATAATCAAGGAAATAGAAAACCTGTTGGATTTGGAGCACCATTCTGCTTAATGCATGGGGTGAAGAGTTGTGAATTTTAAAGACACTAACTTTTTCAAAAAACCTAAGTTTTTCTAATACTTGAAAGGCAAGGAGAAGATTACCTGTATTTAAATGACTATAAAACAATTGTGCCCAATGAATTTTGTTGTTCTCAAGTAAAGCAAGAATAGAATAAAATAAGGTAGATAAAAGCAATTACCACTTTGCCTCAGGGAAGCTGTCAGGACAACAAGGCAGAGAGGTTAAAATTGTCATAAATTTTTATCAACTTCAGGGGCAATGCTAAAAGTTCAGCAGAAAGGGAGACTAAAGAAATGAAAAAGTCTCACATATAAAATTTATATTATACCCAGTTAGTAATAATGCTGTGAATTTCCATATCATATGACCACATACTATATAAAGTCTTGGGAGTTAGACCAACTGGGTTTCTAATCTGCATTACATCAATTATTATATGTCTATCATTGAGCAAGTTACTTAACTTCTCTCAACCACAGTTTTCACATCTGTAAAATGATAATACAATAACCCCTCAAGGAAATGTCAAGACTCAATTAAAGAATACATATACAGTGTTTAACTCTGGTAACTAATAACTGTTGTTTGTATGACAAATAAAACTATTTTCCAATAGAAATACAAAAAAATGCAGCAGCATATGAATTTTGTATCACACTTTTGCTCATCTTTATTTACATTGATAATTGTGTTAAATGTAAAGTTTGAAAGTTGCAAATATGAATAAACTTTAAATCTTTTTTGAAATAAGGAAATTAACAATGTGTATGCCACTCATCAATATTTTTACATGTATAATAAAGTCATACCACCCACACAAATTGTCTCACAGTTAGCATGACATAGGTTACCCACATGTGACTTTTTAAAAATCAAATTAAATCCCTAACCTACTGGCATTTTTAAATAGATTACATTTTGCATCATCAAAATATTTCTGGCGTGGTACTTCTACAAAGGAAATATTGGCCTGAGGATGCAGGTTCTTCCCTTCTGACCATTAACTAGATTTGTAGATAAAATCAGACATCTGCAACCCCTATGATTGAAAACCACAAAATTAGCATAAAGAGATCAAAACTCATCCCACCTACTCCACAGAAACAAGTATAAAACTGGGGGGGGGGGAGGCAATGTGTAAAACAATGTGGGAAATTAACTAAAGGCAGACAATAAATTGAGAAGCATTTATTAATGAAAATTTGCTAGATTTGAGTACAAAGAGTAGGATTCTGCAGCCTTTTTGCCTAGGGTTGCTCCCATCCCACTTCCCAGCCCCCTGCCCCCAGTTTGTTAATGCAGAAACATCACAGAGATGGGACTGCCCATGAAAACCAGCAGCTGCTGCCAGCAGAGGCTAACTTGATTGGGGCTAGAAGGTGAAAACCCACACCCAGTGAGGTTGTCAATAAAAAAAGACAAACTTAGGGGAAACGGAGTAGGGAAAATCCACAGTTTTGCTAGCTTAATGGTGAAGTACCAGTTGGGAACCAACCATAAGTTAACAGGAAGAGCCTGGAAATGAGAGAGCCATACAAGAGCTCAATAAGCTCTCCACACATCCCTACGTGACCAGGAAATGAAGCAAGCATGCAAGGGAAATTTGAGGTGGTCTGGTAGAGAAGAGTGAGGAGGAAATTGGAATAGTGATGATGTGGAAAGCAAGGATGGGACACCAGACATTGTAGGTTGAATGGTGTACCCCAAGAAGATATGTTCAAATCCTAACTCCTAGTCCCTCCAAAAGTGACCTTATTTGGGATTAGGGTCTTTGCAGATGTAATCAAGTTGAGATGAAGTCATACTGGACTAGAATGAGTTCTACTAACCCATCGTCTTGTTTCCTTATAAGAAGAGGTGACATAAGGGGACACAGACAAACATGGTGAAGAAGACCGTATGAAGGCGAGGCGGGGATTGGAACGAGGCCACCACAAGCCCAGAAACACCAAAGTTTGCCGGCAACCACCAGAAGCCAGAAGAAGCAAGGAAAGATTCTTTCCTGGAGCCTTCAGAGAAAGCACAGCCCTGCCTGCACTTTGATTTCAGATTTCTGGTCTCCAGAACTGCGAGAAAATAAATCCTGGATGTTTAAGCCGCCAAGTTTGCAGTACTTTGTTACACAGCCTTGGGGAAGTAATATGCCAGATAAAGCTTGAGAGATGGAAAGAGCAACTGCTCTCCTTTAACACCTTCCAGTCCCCATGCAAACTGGCTGCGACCACTTGCCCTAAGATTCCTATGACAGATTCCTGAATCCTTATAATATGCTTTCACATAACTTGTAGTGGCAGAATGCACGGGAGAACTATCAGCCAGCACTCTGAGGGAGGAAAGTGTAACCTTTATTTCACAGATCTGCTAGTCCAGGGGAATTCTGGATCCAAAACCTGAACTGAACTCGTGGGGAGGCTCTGACCTATATATCTCCTCCTGTGGCAGCCCCTGAGGGTCTCCGCAGCTCCGCCCAAGTCAGCTGTGGTGGGCCCTGGGGTTAGGCTCTGCAGCTCCGCCCAAGTCAGTCAGAGTGGGGAAGTAAGACTACAGTTTTAACCAGATACTGAACTAGGTTGCAAGCCCTCTCCCATTTTCCCTTTCAAAATGAGAACAGGTGGGCCTCTGCTTCTTGCAGTCAAAATAACCTAAAGGATACATAAATGGTAACACAACAAAAAACAAGCTTGTGTTGCCCAGCCTAGCAGTACTAA
Source organism: Myotis brandtii (assembly GCF_000412655.1). Lineage (NCBI taxonomy): Eukaryota > Metazoa > Chordata > Mammalia > Chiroptera > Vespertilionidae > Myotis > Myotis brandtii. Next base: position 11,020,422 of record NW_005360124.1, on the reverse strand, counting down.
TGATCATGTTTTCCATGATTAGTATCTATTAAAAATGAGTGTGTGGGGGGGCGGTAATTGGGGGGATGAAGACACATATGTAATACCTTAATCAATAAAAAAAATGGAAAGAAGTTACAAGGAGGGAGGTGGCTCTAGAGGAGATAAAAGAAAGAAATTGACTTGTAGCAAGAGATCAGGCAAAGCCCCTACTACAGCCCATTGTGTTTTCATTGCTGAGAGAAAAAAATCTATAAAAAATAAGACATTAGGACATTAATTAAAAGTGCTCTGGTTTTGTTTCTCTTCCTGTTTCTACAAAAAAAATGGTTCCTCTTAACAAATTGAGCCTGGGTTTATACGCCTAATGATGACTCTGTAACATTTCACTGCTGAGTAGGAATAATACGAATGTGTGAATCCACACTTATTAAGCACTGGGATGATTAATTTTATGTCTCTACTTGGACAGACACAGTATCTAGATATTTGATCAAACATTATTCTGGATGTTTCTGTGAGGGGCTTGGGGATGAGATTTGCATTTAAATTGGTGGACTTTCAGTAGAGCAGCTTGCTCTCCGTACAGTGGGTGTGCCTCATCCACTCAGCTGAAGGACTGGCTAGAATAAAAGACTGAGCAAACAGGAATTCTGCCAGCCTATAGCCTTCAGATTTTAACTGCAATATTGGCTACTGGCTAATTCCTGGGTCTAGAGCCTGCTGGCAAACTGCAAATTTTAGACTTGCTGGCCCTCATAATCATGTGAACAAATTCCTTAAAATCCATCTCAATTGTCTCTCTCTTTCTCTCTCTCACCTCCTTCCCTCCGTCCCTCCCTGGAGAACCTTGACTACCTTTTATGTACAAGTCACTTTCACTTTAAAATTCACTAATTCATGTTTTAGCAAATGTTAACTGAGCACCTACTATGTACTAGACATTGTTCTAGGTGTTGGGTGTTTACAAGAAAGAAAAAAACTAAGTGCATGCCCTCAAGAAACCTTATCTTCCAAATCCTCACAGTTATTCTAATTACCCCTATTACTCTTGTGACAAAACTTACAGGAGAGTAATCACTTGACTTAGGTCTATAGTCACTAAATGACTGGGCTTCCAAAACTAGCACTGTGATGTTTAACCTTGGAGTCTTTTGACTACATTGCTTCTCTTGGAGGACTTGAACAAAAGAAATCCATAGGTCTATTGCCACACTCATTTCAAACTTCCCCTTAACTGTATCCATGATTGAGCCTTCGGAGTATTTGATAACTAATATTCCCTGTCCTTGACCTCATTTGTGATAAAGATGCTAGTGTAGAGGTAAAAGGGGGAACAACACAAGAAGATTATACAAGACACGAATCCACTCTGACTGTGTCCATCAGTCCCTAGAAACCTGTGAGTGAGGAATACCCTCTGCTGCTGTTTATCCACGAAGAAAAGGAAGAATTTGAGTCAGGTGTTCTTAAGAGCTACTGCAACCTCACAATTAATTTATAGTTTCCAATCCTAGTAATGCTCCTATGCCACATTTAATTATTCTCTCTTCACAGTTTTTGACTCAAGACAAAACCATGAAAACCATAACCAGAGAATTCAACTCGTTATGCTTTTTCATTTGTCCTGTCCTTGGTCGATTTACCATCGTAATCAATGTGCCCGTTCCATCAAAAATCAACCTGTTAAAGATTTAAAACTCTATTCAACAGAAAAGATGTTAAAGAAAGTGTTATAGTTTCCAATCCTAGTAATGCTCCTATGCCACATGTAATTATTCTCTCTTCACAGTGTTTGACTCAAGACAAACACAACTATGAAAATCATAACCAGAGAATTCAACTCGTGCTTTTTTATTTGTCCTGTCCTTTTGGTCGATTTACCACAGTAATCAATGTGCCCGTTCCGTCAAAAATCAACCTGTTAAAGATTAAAAACTCTATTCGACAGAAAAGCTGTTAAAGAAAATGCAAAAAAAAACAAACCAAAACACACACATTTCATCGTGGGTTTCATCATGGTGGTATTCCAAGAAACTTTATCCTACAAATCTTATAAATTAATATTGGTCAGAACCTCTGAAACCTTCAGGGAAGTGTTCGGAAACTTCTGAAATCCCATCTCTTCTATAAAGCCTCCTGCACACAAATGTATTCGCATCTTATGCAGATGTAATTGAAACGTGCGGCAGAGCAGTTCATGCACTCCGGCATGGAGCCCAAAAATGCATTAACTAAGATAAGCAATGCCCTGTTCCCTGATTTCTTCTTCTTAACTTTTGTTTATTTACCTCATGTTTTTATAGCCACCTATTCTACTGTCTGTCTCCTGATCATGTGTCCACATAAATGACCTTTGACTCTCAACTCCAAAAATGTAAATCCGCACCCCATGGAGAAAGACACTGACTATCCAGTCTATTGACTATGTATTTGATAACAAATATTCCCTGTCCTTGACCTCATTTGTGATAAAGATGCTAGTGTAGAGGTAAAAGGGGGAACAAGAAGATTATACAAGACACGAATCCACTCTGACTGTGTCCATCAGTCCCTAGAAACCTGTGAGTGAGGAATACCCTCTGCTGCTGTTTATCCACGAAGAAAAGGAAGAATTTGAGTCAAGTGTTCTTAAGAGCTACTGCAACCTCACAATTAATTTATAGTTTCCAATCCTAGTAATGCTCCTATGCCACATTTAATTATTCTCTCTTCACAGTTTTTGACTCAAGACAAAACCATGAAAACCATAACCAGAGAATTCAACTCGTTATGCTTTTTCATTTGTCCTGTCCTTGGTCGATTTACCATCGTAATCAATGTGCCCGTTCCATCAAAAATCAACCTGTTAAAGATTTAAAACTCTATTCAACAGAAAAGATGTTAAAGAAAGTGCAAAACACACACAAACACACACACACACACACACACACACACACACACACACACACATTTCACCATGGGTTTCATCATGGTGGTATTCCAAGAAAATTTATCCTACAAATCTTATAAATTAATATTGGTCAGAGCCTCTGAAACCTTCAAGGAAGTGTTCAGAAACTTCTGAAATCCCATCTCTTCTATAAAGCCTTCCTGCACACAAATGTATTCGCATTTTATGCAGATGTAATTGGAACGTGCTACAGAGTAGAGCATGCACTCTGGCGTGGAGCCCAAAAATGCACTGACTAAGATAAGCAATGCCTTGTTCCTTGATTTCTTCTTCTTAACCTTTGTTTATTTACCTCATGTTTTTATAGACACCTATTCTACTGTCTGTCTCCTGATCATGTGTCCACATAAATGACCTTTGACTCTCAACTCCAAAAATGTAAATCCGCACCCCATGGAGAAAGACACTGACTATCCAGTCTATTGACTATGTATTCTATCCAGACACATTTTTCAAAGTCTAGTTCAAATCCTAGATTGGAATAGGTTCTTCTTCTGACAACTCTAGCTCAAACATAATGAATATTCTCTCTGAACACTTACCTACAACTTCTGCCATTTGTGTGAGTCACTCCGGCTATTCATTATGTTTGTCAAGACTCCAGAATGGAAATCCAGGCTATGTGTGGCCACTGAGTATTTTAGTGAGGCTACAGGATTTGCCCAGCCCGGGATCTAGACGAGTGAGTATTTGAGAAAGCTTAGGGGGAAAAATTCATGCTAAGAGAAGAGAGAATTGAAGTACATACATTTGGTTTAATGTTACTGGGTTCTTAGTAAAGGAAGAGATAATTATATCTTGATGTCTGACCCTCAAATTATTCACAGCACAGTCTTCAAGGATCTGTTCCTGGGTCCTAAGATGGGTAATGGGGCTATAATAAACATGACATAAAAATGTTAGAGCTGTGTTCTCTATTTGATTAGAGATTTTAAGTGCAGACGGCCGTGCTTTGCAGCAGAGGGTAACAAAAATAGGCAGCCATGTTCCCCACACCTGTAACCTGACTTTCACGGTGGTCAGCTAGAAACAACAGAGGTTTAACAACCAGGTATTCCCAGGTGTGGGCACTGTCCAGGTGAGGAGCTCAGGCTAGTAGCAATCTTCAGGGTTGTGACTTCAGACGTGCTCAGCAAGTTCTAGCACAACTTTCCTCATGTTAAGATGGAACCACAGAAGGGAGCATTGTGAGAAATCCTTCAGGAACCTGGTAGCTTAGGGATGACTTCTCAGGGGCTAAACCTTTCCAATGATGCAGTCCGAGGAGGAGGAAGGTAAAGGAGCCACACAGAATACTTTTATTTTCCAATGCTGTTATCCTCTCGGCCAGGTCGGTGACATATTTATTGTTCTTTATTTTTATTTAAATACTAGTGGCCCGGTGCATGGATTCGTGCATATTGAGAGGAAATTAATTAGAAGGTGGCTGGCAGGGCAGGACTGGGCTAGATGAGCCAGACATGCCCTGGAGCCAACCTCCCACAGTCCCTCCCTGGCCGGCCGCACCTGGGGCAGTGCCGCAGTTCGAAGGGTGTCTGTAGAGTGAGTGAGGTCCCTCCAGCAAGTGGGGTCCCTCAGCCTGGCCTGCGGGAATTCAGCTGGCCCTCATAATCAGAAACTGGCTCTCTGACAACCCCCAAGGGGTCCCGGAGTGCGAGAGGGAACTCTGCAAAGTTAATTGCAGCTGCCAAGTCACTGCAGCTCGGCAGCTCCTGCTGTGAGCATCTTCCCCCTGGTGGTCAGTGTGTGTCATAGGTACCAGCCAGTCGGACAGTTGGACAGTCACTTAGCCTTTTATATATATAGATATTCGGAAGCATTTTTAATTGCAAGCTCTCTGAGGGTATATACTATACCA
>NW_005360124.1:10994556-11015604 GCF_000412655.1 Myotis brandtii | reverse complement strand
TGTCAGCATTTTGGAAAACCCTAACTTAACTCTGGTGCCGTGTCACATATAGAAATTTTTTGATATTTGCAACCATAGTAAAACAAAGACTTATATTTTTGATATTTATTTTATATATTTAAATGCCATTTAACAAAGAAAAATCAACCAAAAAAATGAGTTTGCGTGTCACCTCTGACACGCGTGTCATAGGTTCGCCATCACTGTACTATACTATATAGGCTTTTAACATCCATCACTCTACACAGTACTGTAAATGGAAAAACACATGCTCCCACTCTCATTATTGATTAAATTGAATTAAGAATATTTTTCTTACAACAGTGAGAACAGCTGAGTTTTTTCTGCTTATCTGGCTCAAATATTGGCTTTCACTGTTGTTGCTTTTGCATCTAGAGGATGTGTAAGATGTGTGAGAAAATAAGCAATTGGCAGAAAATTAATAGAGCGGACAAAGCTAAGGGAAATTAGTTGGACATCTTATGCAAAGCCTGTTTTTTGGCTGTTGTTCAACTCCATTTACTATTTTTGCTCTTATTCATCTGGGACTAAAATGTGTGTTTTCTCATTTTAGGAATAGGAAACCAAGAGTGAACAGAGGGATTGTTTGAGCCATGACAAATATCTTTTCCAAAGAAGATTATAGATGTCACATACAAATTAGATTTGAACGGAAAAGTGAAGGGAAAGGAATTAGGAATTATGTTCTTAAATTGGGGAAAGAAAAGATAAATTAAATAATGGGGAAGAGAATAGCTAAATGCTGAATCTATAAACTCTGATCAGGCTTACTTACATTTCACATTCCTGACATTATAAATGAAAGACATCAACACCTGGGTGGGAAAAGGTGTGTGAAAAGTTAGACCACAATATTTTAGAACAAAATTATGATGCAACAGAAAATATAATGTGCCTCTTGAAAATGTACTTAATCCTAACTAGTTTGGAAACTGAGAGAAGGAAAAGGTTAGTACACTTAAAAGCAGATCTGGTACCCCTAGCTGGTTTAGTTCAGTGGACAGAGTGTCGGCCTGTGGACCAAAGGGTCTCCAGTTTGATTCCGTCCTGGCCCAGGTGCTGGTCAGGGTGCATGCAGGAGGCAACCAATTGATGTGTTTCTAAAAAAAAAAAAAAGAAGAAGAAGAAGAAGAAGAAGAAGAAGAAGAAGAAGAAGAAGAAGAAGAGAAAAGAAGTCAATGAAAAAATATCCTTGGGTGAGGATTAAAAAATAATAATAATCCTATATAATAAAACTCTAATATGCAAATTGACCAAACTGCAGAACTACTGGTCACTATGATGCACACTGACCACCAGGGTGCAGATGCTCAATGCAGGAGCTGTTCCCTGGTGGTCAGTGCGCTCCCACAGGGCTCCGCCACTGAGCCAGAAACCAGGCTCATGGCTGGCAAGTGCAGCAGTGGTGGCAGCAGCCTCTCCTGCCTCTACTGCAGGCAGGTGGTAAGAAGCGAGGGGTCCTGGACTGCGAGAGCCCCAGGCTGCGAGAGAGAAGTCTGACTTCCGCATTTCCCTTCCAAAGTCCACATATTTTCATCACATTAAATATAACAGCTTTGCATTTTTAAATTCTGACTATATATCATGTTCATCACATTAAATATAACAGCTTTGCATTTTTAAAGTCTGACTATATATCATGTAAGCCAGCAGGTGGACATCCCCCGAGGCGTCCCGGACTGCGAGAGGATGCAGGCTGGGCTGAGGCAACCCCCCCGCAACCTCCCCCCAGTGCATGAATGTCATGCACCAGGCCTCTAGTAATAAATACCTAAAGCAGGGCTGGTAAATTATAGCTCATGGGCCAAAGTTGGCCCATCAACTGTTTTTATAGGCCCACAAACCTAGGATTGGATTTTACATTTTTGAATAGCTGGAAAAAATGTTTTGTGATGCATGGAATTATATGAACTTTAATTTTTTTTTTTATTAGATATACTTTTCTTGATTTTAGAGAGGAAGGGCGAGGGAGAAAGAGATAGAAACATCAATGATGAGAGATCATTGATAGTTTTTTTTTATTAGATATACTTTTCTTGATTTTAGAGAGGAAGGGCGAGGGAGAAAGAGATAGAAACATCAATGATGAGAGAGAATCATTGATAGGCTGCCTCCTGAACACCCCACACTGGGGATGAGCCTGCAACCCGGGCATGTGCCCTGACTGGGAATCTACCCGTGACCTCCTGGTTCTTTGGTTGACACTCAACCACTGAGCAACACTGGCCAGACAATGAACTTCAAATTTCAATACCATAAATAAAAATGTATAAGAACACAGAAATACTTGTTTATTTACATATTACCTATGGATGCTTTTGAGCTTTAACAGCAGAGTTGAGTAATTGTGATAGAGTCTATAGAATGCACAAAGCAACAAATATTCACTATCTGGTTCTTTAGAAAGGTGGCCAACTCTTACTTTTAGATCATTCAGTTAGATGGTAAGTTTGCTTGATTTTATATGCTTAATTTTCATCTTTAACCTAGTGTGGGTTTCACTCACCCGTACTTTGTTGAATATGTGTGAGTGCAGGAGGGTCTTATCCCAGTAGACTATATAACAGGTGGTTCCAGGTTATAGTCATGCCTGCTGCTATATGTGTACTTTCCTCTTCAAAGAAAACTCAGACCCCTCCCCCCCAAGGCTAAGAAGATCATTTTGTAGTGATTTGTCTTAATTCACTGAGTATACAAATTACCATGTGCCATGTCATCATGCATTTTTTTAAATGGTACAAAAGAGCATTGCTTACTTTGATACATATCTTATATAACCATGTTGTCAAACAAAACTGTCCCACCAATCTGTTTAATGAGATAATTATGTCATTCCTTTTGAGAAACAACTACAACATCTTTTCAGGATGCAACAGACCTTTGGAACAAGAGATCAGGCATGGACATAACTCATAAGATGAATTAGTAAAATCAGTGACAACAGAGTAGATCATTGATATCCTTTAAATCAGCGGTTCTCAACCTGTGGGTCGCGACTCCTTTTGCGGTTGAACAACCCTTTCACAGGGGTCGTCTGCATATCAGATATTTACATTATGATTCATAACAGTAGCAACATTACAGTTATGAAGTAGCAACGAAAATAATTTTATGGTTGGGTCACAACATGAGGAACTGTATTTAAAGGGCCAGAAGGTTGAGAACCACTGCTCTAAATGATGTTTAAACTTCCGCATTTCCCTTCCAAAGTCCACATATTTTCATCACATTAAATATAACAGCTTTATATTTTTAAAGTATGACTGTATATCATTGAGATCTTTCTGCTACTCTTGCCTTTCAATATGATGGGGTTTTTATATAATACTAGAGGCCCAGTGCACGAATTCGTGCATGGGTGGGGTCTGGCTGGTCCACCCCGATGGGGGCAGATCAGGGCCAGGATGGCAGGACGGAGGGGATGCAGGACGTTGGCCGGCCAGCCCTGCCCCTGATCAGGGTGGATGGTGGCCAATCAGGGGAGGGGCCAGCCCGGGAGTGGGGCCAAGGGAGATTGGCCAGCTGGCCACACCCCCAATCAGGCCGGTTGGCCAGCTGCAGTCTGGTAGTTCCAGTCGTTCTGGCATTCCTGTTGCTGGCTTTTTATATATATAGATTCTTGCTTATGTTTTGCTTCTTACAGATTCCTTTTATTTCCTATTTACTTAGGTATTTCCCAGGAGCTTTCTTTTTCCACTTGCAAAACTGAAATAACAGTAAACATTAATGATAATCATTGCTCCTGGCACCATTTACCTAATTCAAAGAAAATACCCAGTTGTATTTGTTAAAATTCGGGCCTCCAAACAAAAACTCTAGAATTTCAGAATTTTTTATTAAATAAAAAAATTAAACACTCTTGAGGGGGCACTGCAATATTAGACTAGATACCCAGTCTTCCCATACTTAAGTCCCAAATATCCAAATTATTAAATTATGGAAATGAAAAGCTAGATATGGCTTTTACAAATTATTCATTTAGCTAGAGCTAAGAAACATTTATTTCAATTTACTGTGAACATTGCTTCTTAAAATAAGAAAAGAAAAACTAACTTTAATGAAATTTGTCCCAGAGTCTATCATATAATAGGCATCCAAGATATGTTTTTTGAATGAGCACAAGTAATTATAATGAATCGTTATTTAGTGATACACTATCTATCCAAAGCCTGTTTCCATTTTCTGAGAGATACCCAGCCAGGTGTTCTCAAAGATTATACCTGCCAAATCTTCCTCAAAGCCCCAAAGTGTTGTTTCATTAGACACATTAGTCCAGGAATATAGGAAGCTACAATTTCAAATGTCTGGCCAAAGAGTCGGCTCAGATTTGTTCATTGCCTAAGCAGGAAAAGAAACTGGACCTTCTGGACTTTTCCATGAAGTCACCAAATGCCCCCAAAGTAACCAATTCTGTTCCAGAGAAGTTAAATAGATACATAACCATAGTAATGCAGCCAGAGGCAAGTTAGCAAGTAACCTGAGATGGGTAGTGCAGGATACAAGGACCACAGTATGTTAATCCTGAGCCAGCAGCAGAAAACAAGGCAGCCATGACGAACTCGCCATGATTTCACACACCACTTAGAGAAAAACCTACTCTGGAAAATACAGCCTATTTTAAAGGCATTTCGCCTCATTGGCCACAGTTGATTGGCCTGGGGATGAATATCTGACTCAAATAAACGGTTCATATCTATTCAGATGTGAGGAACTGGGACACTGAGTGGGTGATCATTTGATTATTTTGCTTTTTGTTTTTGTTTATTGGGCTGCCCGGAATACAAATACCCTTCTTCGATTTGAGAAATCTCCCACCTTATAAAATGTGGCGGGAGGCATAGCCCCCTTCCCTTACAGAGCCGGAAAGTGTCTCATACTTGTTCTCCCAGCCCCCTTTGCAGCCAAGGAACTAACGTATCACTTAGGCTTAACCAATCGGAAATACCTGCTCTGGGCTATGAATTGGAAACTACAGATGCACAGCTGTAAGGACACTAAAGAATCTTGCTTCAAGGAGACCAGGATGGGTAGCAGTGGAAGCATCTGAATCCAGTGACCCAGCTTCAGTGGCCTAAGTCAAGTACTCAGCAGGTTAAGTACTAGTCAAGTCTAGTACTTAGCAGCAGTGGTATCCTCACAGGACCAGTTCTGTGGTATGTTCATTGTCTGTGTTTCTGGCTGTGAAGTCTCCTTTTTTTTCTGTCCATTTTCCATCCCAATAATTCTGATGAGCTCTCCAATATCCTCCATTAAGCTTCTTTACTGCTAAAGTTACCCATGGTGGTTTCTGTGGCTCACAAACCAAGAAGAGTGACTGGCATACAAAGTCCATGTCAGTTGGCTGCTAGCATGAGACCATAAGATAGGGAAAATATGGGAGCTGAAGCTGACATTTGGAGATGGCCATCGCAGGCCATTCCAGTAGCAGAAAATAGTCTGTAGATGCATCAAGAAAAGCAGACACCAAATACAATGAGGCTTTGGGAAGAAAAAGTAAGAGTTTGCATCCCGATCTAATACTTCTGAGTCCCAGTCCCACAAAAACAGTCTCTACTTCAGTTCCTACCTTGTGGGATTCCCCTGCAATTCTTTGATGTATCCTTTGAATCCTTCATTGTTTAAACTTAATTCATTTTACAAGAAATTCATTTTTTGATGAAACCAAATATGTTCTTATTAAGTCATCCAGAGAAGCAACAAATCATAATTATCTAGAAATATGCAAAACAGCATTACTGGGACACACAGGGACTTTGGAGACAAGCCATGAGAGGACTGTCTCTCCCTATCTACTCATAACCGTTAGTGATGACTCTACCTTCAGTTCCTGCGTGGTACAAATGTCAAATGTATGTACTGTTGTGTAGAACTTATTAATTAGCAAGTTACTTATACACCTCAGTGCATATGAAAATCACTGAGGTCATATCTATAATTGGCCAAGATAATAGAGATTTATCTAAAATGTTAAATATAGGTTGAGAGCTGAGAACAAAAACAAAAACAATTATAATATCACATAAGAACCATCTGTCAAGACAGACCCTGATTGCAGAGAAGATGGTGGTAAGGTCTGATAACAGATGGAGAATTAGATCTACCCTGGGAGAAGGGGTGGACAGCTGGCTCAGAGAGCCCAGGCTTCTGGCCACTCATTCACACCTCACAACTACATCATGACCACTCCCAAATGCGGATGAAAAACACTGAGCAAGCCACCCCCAGATGGCAGACTGCAGTTTGGAATCCCGTGGGGGACAGCACCACAGTCCCCTCATTGCCCGGAAACGGAGCAAGTGTTCGGTTCTGTCCTCTCCCAGGGAGGGTGTCAGAAACCAGACAGGTCATCTGCTCTTCCCCTTGGCCTCCTGACCCTTTTCCTCTACCTTTTCCTTTCCCCCCCAGATTAACCAGGTTGGGAAACAATGAGAATCCTTTAGAGAAACCACTTTGCCTCTGCTCTCACTCTTGGAGTGTTCCTGAGTTACTTAAGCAAGCCTGCCTCTCATCAAGGAAAGCTAAGGAATGATAGTTCCAGTTTTGAAAATCAAAGCAAAAATTCTGATGTCATGGGAAATTCGTAAGAATGACAGTGACAAGACCTAAAACCTGAGCGAACCACAAAACTCTGTAAGTTGGTCTCACAGGCAAAAATCTGTAACCTATTTTCAATTTGAAAATTCTTGGAATCCCTGATTAGCTGTTGAAACTTTGGAAAATCCCATGTCTCTGTACAATTAACATAAAAATCGCTCTATTTAACTCAATGGTTTATTAAAAGAATCAAATGAATAAATATGAGAGTGGTTTGAAAGGTGTGTAGTACTAAGTAGTCACAAAGCATTATCATCATAGAGGTAGTGCTAATATTTATATTCATAGCTATAGTTATACCTATTGATATCTTTAGCAAATTATCCAAATCTAGGATCTGGTATTTGTATCTCATAGTCCAATGAGTCCATTTATGTAAGGCACTTACAACAGTGCTTCCTGGTAAGTACTCTCTAAGCCTGAACTACTTTATTAATGTGATCACAAGACATAGTCGTGGTGGTGGTTGCCTTGACTCTTACTATTTTTAGTAGTGGGATGGGGTCTTTGACTTTACTGCTCCATATAACTTTCTTATAATAGAAACCCAAGTGCTTGGGAATCATCAATCCTCTAATGCTGTCAGCTGTGATTACATTTCCCAGCAATTGATACCCAAGGAGGTGGTGTCTCACTACCACCCAGAGACCCTGACTCAACATTGCCAACAGATTGATGATTACTCTTGCATTTGGTAATACTCTTCTTAAAGCTTCATTTCCATCAGCCCGTCCTAAAAGCCCCATATATTTCTTTTTAATTAAAATAAAAGGACATTTTGTTTGTAGAATTTCATGGCAGCCCTAAGGCATCACAAGAACCAATTGGGGGAATCACTGCTAAATAGTTCAGTAGATTGAAGACAGTCAAAAAGCCTTGTCATGTCATCTTAGGATGTCTCAAATACATAGTCTATCAAACTTCACACTCCATTTTAGATACAAAACCAATTCATATCACAGCCTGCGACAGTGAAAGGTCACTTCACGGGTGTTCCAGGGCCCAACCATTGAAATGAGCCAGAGTTAGTTTCCCCCGATGGCAATACTAGCATTCAACTGTCACCCTCTCCTCACACTAGCAAGCTGTGATTATTCCCAGCAGTGGAGCTGGGCCTCCATGGTAACGCTCTTCAGGGAGCTGGGGAAGCTCTTTAATTATTAAAATGAATAATTCTTACCAACACATTTAATTGGGAAATATTACATGTTAAAGGGACAGTAATGGAACAACTCTGAGAACCGAGCGGTCTAATACAGGATACTTTTTTGATGTAAATTTTAGCAAAACTCTCCTCATCCCATCAAACCATGCATTATTTAGTTGCATGTTTAAAAAAAAACACTATCATTTTATTTCTAAGTGGAGATGGAATTATTGAACCCAAAGAAGCAAAACTTTGAATTACTCCCATGTGTTTGAATCATTACCAGCCCACAGAAACCAAATACAATGAATCGTCATATTAACTCTGATTGCTAGGAAATAAACCAAAAAATACCTTTAACATTGGATCAGCCAGTTAACCCAGAGGGGTGGGCTAGATTTACAGAGCAGTAGTTATATTATTTTCTTTCTTTAGATACAATCATTTGTATATTGAAAGCATTAGTCTAATTTCACCCATGGAAATTCTTAAGTACATGTTCCGTGTTTACACACTGCCATATGTGTGTATTTCTCTGTATGTCTTATGTACTTTCAGAGAAATGAGACTTATTCCAGAGGCACACCAAAGAACTAAATCTTATTATTAACTTGTCACACACAAATATAGATAATTTAAGCCCCTTGACATATTTCCCTTAATGTTCTTTATAAAGAAAGTTTTCATCATTGAAGAAGAAGAAAAAAATTGAGTACCAGTATTATCATTCAATCTCTTCATTTTGAGTAAATTACAATGCTGTTTCTATGAGGGAGAAAATGATAGAAACACAGGGAATAATAACACTGGAAAACTAAAGAATAAAAGGCAAGCATTTATCCATTGGCAAGAGGCTGTATAATCATCAGAAATTTCATCCTGTGACTTGTAAGCACTTCCTTTGGAAGTAGGATGTTGCTGGTATGAGGTTTAAAGATTCCAAGCAGTAATTAAAAAAACACACACCTCTAATTTGGTTACAGGACTCTATTTAGAGCTTTTGTACATTCAGTTTAATTAACATAAGATTTCAGAAGCCTCAAACATCTCACATGCTGCCTACAAGAAAGATAATACTATATGCATCTTCCTACAACTTTTCTGAGGGTCATCGGTATACCACCCTTGGACCCTCAAAGAGCTAGAAAGACCTCATGGGAGAAGAGTAACAGAGGCTGCTCATTAGTTTTCCCCTGACCTTGGCTGGTTCTCCTACCCACTCCCACCCTCTGTTCACCAGTATAAATCTGCCAGTCTGGGATTCTGTGTGTGTGTGTGTGTGTGTGTGCGCGTATGTGTGGTTCACCAGTATAAATCTGCCAGTCTGGGATTCTGTGTGTGTGTGTGTGTGTGTGTGTGTGTGTGTGTGTGTGTGTGTCTATTTTATTTTATTTTATTGATTTTTAGAGTGAGAGGATGGGAGAGGGATAGAGAGATAGAGATATTGATGAGAGAGGAAGTCATCGATTGGCTGCCTCCTGTGCAGACCCCCACTGGGGATCAATCCCACGACCTGGGCATATGCCATGACCTGGAATCGAACCAGCGACCTCTTGGTTCCTGGGATGACGCTCAACCGCTGAGCCACCTTAGCCAGATGAGTCTGGGCATTCTTGCTCCTCGTCTCCACCTCTCAGTATCCCACACCAGTTTTCCCCCATAGAATTTCGCTTAGTGACTAAAAAGCATAACCCAGGGCACTGCTCAGATAACGCAAATATCAAATTGCACTGCTGTCTCCCAATTCCCCAGCCAGCTTTCCAGATCCTCTAGCTCTCTGAACCAGCCTTCTTGTTTCGCTGGGCCTGTCAGGCTGCCGGGTCCCCGAATGCTGGAAGGAAATCAAAGAGCTGCTTGACTGGAAAGGGGTAATTACTATCAGTGACATTTCCATTAGGAAGTTTCCTACCGAGCTGCTCTCATCTTAATACCAAATACTCATATGCATGTCCCTCCCCAACTCAGCCCCCTACACTAATTTTTTAAATTAAAATTCTAATGATTTATAATGAATGACTGCTCACTGTCAGCCTGTAAAACTAATGACTCAAGGGCACCTAAATGGCATGTACTTCTACCTTCCTAGACTTCCTCATGCCTATTCTTTACTATTTGGTTTACATCATGCTTCACGGTTTGGTTTATATCATATAATAGGCTTCCACAGCTATTTCATAAAAACCAAAGTCCCAATGGGATCAGTTAACTCTCCTACCTATCAAAGGGACAGCTGCCAATGACAGGGGACAGGCCCCTCCTTGTGATACCATCATGCTACTTAAGCCCCTGGACCTGAGAAATGAGGAGAAAAAAACAACTCTCGCTTGATGAGGGTGGGAGGTCGAGATGAAGAAATGAATCGTCTGAGTTAAAACCTAAAATAATTGAGATCAGCAAAACAAAACAAAAATACTGAAATTGTGTTCTGTCTTCAGGCACTGATAATAAAGACCAAGTTGTGGTCAAGAAAAACTGAAGAAAGCTACTATTCGCATACCTGGCTAGAGATTTAGACACCCTCATAAGTTTTGGGGTAGGTCCAGCTATCTGTGACCCAGGGATGTCCCCATATTTTGTTCTCTGATATACTTCCTGTTATCCCCATATTTTGTTCTCTGATATACTAAGCAGTACCTGAAAATCATAACTCTCAACAAGTAGGCCTAGCAAGATTCAGTCCATCTCTCCCACACCCATCTCACCAAACAGAGCGGACAGTACTATTTCAAAGGGCCTATACCTGCCAACATACATTGTGTCTCTTTGGAATTTAGGCTGTACCTGAACTGAGAGAGGGGCATGGCACTAAGTTAGGAGGGGCCTGGCACTAAGGGGGTTAGGAGGGCTGCTTCTATCCAGCTGAGCACTTTTTCTTTGTAAATTGGGGGGGAAATGCCTGTTATGCCTGACACTCTTGTACAGTAAACAACCTACCCAACTGTACACAGTGGCCCTTGGTCAAGAAATGAGAAACTTAATCTACTTCCTTCACAAACAAGAGCTAGAGGGAGGGATGCTCACTTTCTGGTTAGCATTAGCCCTGGCACTACAAACAAGAAGCAAATGTGGAAGAAGCATGATGTTTGTCCTGACTTTTTGCCAGATACTCTATTTTATGAAGAAACATGGTAGTAGGACATGTGCTAATGCTTGTGTGTGTGTTTTAATTTAATTCAATTACTCCAATTAATCTCTCTGCAAATACCTTTTAAATAATGTCAGTTCCTGGCCAAATAGAAGAATTAAGTTATCCTTGATAAATGCAGATGTTTGGGCCACAGAAATCCTATGAGCATGGCTCTCGCACTTGTGTTCCTTACCTCAATCCACAAAGCTTCTAGCTCCCAAGCCACGTCAGCAAAGGCAGACAGGGAGGAGCAGCACCACTGTGCTCTCCCCAGCAGTCCCTTGAGTTTTGCAGATGCTTCATGTACTAATTCTTAAGGCTGTGTTTAGTGTGTCCTGGAGATTCCGCATGCATATAGAATAGCCCCAGGTGGCCATCCCTAAGCAAATTATGCAAATGTGCTAAGCTTCAGATTGCTCATAATAAAAACGGAGCTTAAAATATCTACCAGGTAAGATTTTGTGAGATTTTGGGACCTCGCCTGTGTGAGAACACCTGGCACAATGCCTGGCACAGTGAGTGTGTGCACTTTACTTTCATGAGCTGTGGTGACACTGAGGTCACACTGCCAAAAAGAATGCAAATTTCCCTGGCACGTGCCGCATGTGTACCATGCAGGAGCTGCAGGTCCATTGAAGACATGTGTGTGGTTAATTCTGAGAAGTCCCGGAGCTGTCCTTGTGATTACATCTGACGTTCATACAATTTCCTCAGGGATTCCTCACTTAAGTCTGCCGCGTGCAGAGTCACTTGAGAGCTGGACCTCGCCACAGCCTCCATGGCAGGTTCCCCCACCATCATGTTGGTGTCAGAGCTCCTAAAATAACAAGCCGTTCTGGACCAAGTAGCACTGCATTTCTGCTGCCTACTGGGCAGAAGTAGGCTATGTCACCAGGTTTCATTGCACCTGCTCTTCACAAAGCAACTCCTCCAGTTTGTAGGGGGACCAATGCCCTTGTCTTCTCAGGACCATCCTGGTGTTTGCTTTGAAAATTCCACATTTCTGGAAACCCTGAAGCCCAGGCAAAGCAGAAATTATTCATCCTAAATTTCAGACACCAGATATATGAAGCCCTCAGCAAAACAAACATCATTCTCTCTTCTCCAACCTCTTCATGCCCCTATACTTACCCCATCTGTTTTGCACCCAGCAAATATTCATAAACTGTATTCGTTTCCTATATATCGCCTAACAAGTTTCCAAGAGCTTAGTGGTTTAAAATAACATCCATTCATTAATCATGTCATAAATTCTGTAGGTCAGAAGTCCGAGTGTGTCTCAATTAGGCTCTCTGCCCTGGGTCTTCTGGGGTAAATATCAGCCAACTGGAGTTCTCATGTGGTGGTTCTGGGGCAGGATCCACTTACAAACTTATTAAGGTTGTTGGCCGAATTCAGTTCTTTGTGGTTGTAGGACTGAGGTCTTTGTTTCCTTGCTAGCTGTTAGTCAGGGGCCACTCTCAGCTCCTAGAAGCCACCCATATTCCTGGCCATGTGGCCCTCTACATTCTCAAAGCCACCATAAGGAATCTCCCTTACATTGAACCCCTCTCACACATCCAATCTCTTCAGGGAAAGCCCAGTCCCTTCAAGGGCTCACCAAGTAGGTTGAGTTTTCCCAGGATAATTTTCCTTTCTTAAAGTCAACTGTGCCATATAACATAATTGTGGAGTAATATTTCACCATAGTTAAAGGTTTTGCCCACTCTCAAGAAGAGATTATACAAGAGTGAGTCACTACGGGGTCAGCTTAGACTCCTGCTTACCCCACCTCCTTTCCCCAAAAGTTGCAAGGCCCAAACACCTCACCAAACTCATCCAGATAATCTCATTGAGATTCCTCAGTATCAACCAATGTCTTTGATATATTTATGTGTATTCTTACTCATGGAACAATACTTATTAAAGGTCTATTGTGAGCCTGGTACTGTGTCAAGTGTTAGAGATCCATGATGAACAGGAGACATGACTCTTACTCTTGTCTAGTGGGGAAAAATTAGTAAAATAATCATAAAATGTAAAGCTGTATTTTTGCCAAATGCAAAGAATGTGAGGCTTATGGTGCTTTGAGGTCCTATAAAGGGAGGATTTAGCCCCATCTGGATCAAAGAACAGGGGCAGAGATTGCTGGCTGCCTACCAAAATCCACTCTCAATTTCTGTTATGGAAGAAGGCACAGGGCTGCCCAACTGCATGGCATTTCCTAGCTTCTTTTGCCTTTAGGCATAGTCATGTGACAAAGTTCTCTAATAAGTAGAAGTCAATGGTGCCACTTTCAGGCTTGGCCCATTAAACTCATTGTCATACCTGAGAGTGACAACGGCACGGACCAGAGCAACCATGAGAATGGCAGAGCCACAGTCAGCCTAAGTCCTTGAATGCCTGCATGAAAAGAATCCACTCCCACCACCTAACCACCACCACTGTCACCACCTGTATCAGCCTGGACTGCTATGTGAGAAGGAAAGAAACTTCTCTTTTAGCCACTACTTTTAGGTCTATTGTTTCAGCAGTTCAGTTTTCCCTGAGTGATACAGGACTACTTGCTGGCAGGCAAAACATAACATAACACTTTCTTATCTTACGCTTATATAATGTGTCTCTGAAAGGCTTTCACATCTAGTAGATTTAATTCTCTGAATAAGGCTGTGAGACAAGTAATAGGACATCTATGACTATACCCACCTGCCAGATGAGGTTTAGAAGAATCCAGTGACTCAGAGATATTTCCATGGCTCATTAGGCATTTCTGGGATCTCTGTCACTGACTCACCATTTAGATTTAGACACGTCACCCCTTTCTTCTTTTATTTATAGGATATAGTTACTCCTGTCTAGCCAAGAAGAAGTTCTATGGGGCTGGTCTATGAACTCCTCTCCCAGAAAGACAACACAAATGTGATACCCAGTTATATATGGCAATGCCCTCTTAATTACTCACTCTTCAATATCTTGAAACAGATCGATATATGATATGATATGATATACTATTATTGGTCTTAGCACTCTTAATTTTTAACATGAGGTAGTCTCATCCTTGGTCTCATTTTCAGTGGGATCATTTTGACTTCATTTACTCATCTGTGTGCTATCAGAAAAGGCACCTTTTCAAACTGTCATTTATTAGTGTGTTCACCAAAATTTCAACCAGTGGAGGCATGGCTCCTGCCCTCAAAATTACGGTCTAACAGGAAAGAAGATAAGAAACTGGGAAATGTGCAATTTTATATAATTATAAGTAGTCACTGATGCAAAGGAGCCAAGCAATAAAGATGAGAACTGAAGCACTCTTTTCTCTCTTCTTACCTCTACCTGCATAAACAATGCAGTCTACTGGGCAAGCCAGGGTTAGGATCACTCACAAATGCATAATTTTCAAGTTGCTAAGATAGGTTATTTTTTGGCCTCTGGACAGCTTAAGTAGTTTTGCTTTGCTGTTAGGAAGTGTGGAGCTACATTTGGTACTTATCTATAGTAAATGGCTGAAATAAATTTTCTAATTCAGGTATCTTCTTATTCCTTCTAAATTGTTTTTGCTTTCTTTTCTTTTTTGGTAGGAGAAAACAGAAGGAAGAATGAAGAGGATGGGAGGCAAGGAGGGAGGGAGGGAGGAAGGAAGGAGGGATGGAGGAAAGGAGGAAAGGAGGGAGGGAGGGAGAGGGAACACTGTTATAAGTGAGAGCCTTGTTCTTTTGTATACATCATTCTGATTATCCCTCCTCAGGCCCTGACTATGTGACCAAATGTGATGTGGGCACTGAACCACCCTGGGAGATACTTCTGCTCAAGGTCAAGGACACCCCAAAACCACCATAATTTGAGAAAACGATGCCCTTACCCTGAAAGCCAAAGCAGAAACAGTGGTCCTGCTACCACAGTCCTGCTTCACAAAGCATGTTCTGTGTCTCCAAACAAATTAGCAGAAGAGTTGGTAGGACCTGAGGTTGGGTTATTTAAATGCCACAGTGAGAAGGGAAATGATTTTGTAAAGAAAAAGAGAACATTTATTAAGTGCTTATTTTATATTCTAAGTGCTTTAGTGAGCATTCTCTCACTATATCCTCACAACTTAACTGTCCCATAGCCTTCTCAGAGCATCCCCCTGCTTGGCCTAGGTTAGGGTCTCATATCTCACTCTCCCATGAACCTCCAGGCATCTCTAAACCCAAAAGGCAGAGCTGAACCCCTCATACAGTTAGCCTGGTCATTTTACATGTACCAACTCTCACCTTTAACTAATCAAAAGCTTACCAGAAATCAGACTGAAATTTTTGACAGATCATAGGCTCAGAACCATATGGCAATGAGAATAAAACCATTGGGTTACTTGGTCTCTGTTTCAATCCTCTCTCTGCTCATGCAATTTCCCTCCTTTTTAAGCCTAGAAGATATAGTTCTGAGATCCCTGGCTCCTTACACAACAGTGAGACACACTGCCACAGAGCTGAAACCCTGGGGGAACTCAGACCCAAAGCATTTACGAAAAGAACATATGGCTTCCATGAAGCAGAGTGGCACAGTGACATCTGTCTTTGCAAACTTAAGAGGCCATAATCTGCTCTAGCTGCTGCAGAACGGCCCGTCTGTCTTGGCATTTGCCACCCTCTGCTCATAAAGGGGCCTTTCAGCTGGGTTTAGGTATGGAAACCAGACAGCTTCTCAAGCAAAACTAAAAAGCACATTCAGCTACTGGGCTGAGTACCCATAACATTTAGCTATTTTGTTGATTAATACACAGTCATTTCTTTATTAGTCACATAAACATAAGTGCCTCCATACGGAATCATCACAATTTGTAGACAATTATTGGAGGCAATGTTCCTTTCTTGCCTGGAAAGGAATCTTCAAGGATAGAGCTGGGGAAAGCATAGGTCTGCAGCAGAGCTATATGCTCAACTCCACCACCACCACCACCCCCATCACTGACGCTACTACCATCTCCCTCACCTCCCACTAAGGCCTGTTTCAGATGCTTTCAGGTGCTCCCATAGCTATGGCCCATTGTAGCATCTTCACTCTGTTGCAACTCCGTTTTTACCTGCCTGTATCCCCACTGACATGAAAACCACGTTAATAATGTTGACCATCGTATTCCTAACACCACACGTAGAATCTGATATATAGCAGGCACACAGTGAGTGTTTAACGGACAAATAAATTACTCCCTTAGATCAGATTTCTTCTCTTCCTTTGCACTTTCCCCAGTCTTGGCATGTGCTCCCTGGCCTCAGACTTTACGGTCCCCAGATGGTTCCTCACAACATGAATTTTCTCAAGATCCACATTTGGTTCATGCATATGAAAACCAATCCACGGATAATGTACACACCGTTGAATGGGTTGGTTCATCACAGCCCAAGGTGGAAGGACGATGCCTCTTTCCTGAGACCATAAATAGACAGCAGTATTTTAGAGTCCACTAACATCTTTATTCCTCCAAGGGTTCTTTTTTTTTTTTGCTTAAATCCTGCTACTAAGCTCTTTCTCCTCTTATTTTCTCTAAGTGTTTTAAAATTATTATAAATGTAGCTACTGCTCACTGTTAAGATGGGGAGGGGAGGGTGTACAAAAGTAAAAATGAGAAATAACAAAACCTCTTGTGGTATCAGTGTGTACACGGTCATTATCAACACATTTCCATCTGACTTTTCCCCTCGTTCTTCTTTCACAGCAGAGTTATATGATGTAACACTTGCCCCTTGAATGTTCTATTTTTTTCCTAAAATTCTGTCATCTTCATCTCTCTTTTCTCATTTTATATATGGTCCCTTGTTGATCTACTTACTTCCAAGGCTTCAGGTACCCTATAGGTTATTTAAATGCTCTTGGAGTTGCATTAAATTGCCACTTTCTCCTTCTTCCCTTAAGGCAGGTGTGGGGAACCATTTTTCTGCCAAAGGACATTTGGATATTTATAACATAACTAGAGGCCCAGTCTACAAATTCGTGCATGGGTGAGGTCCCTCGGAGTGGCTTGTGGGGATTGGGTGGAAACCGTCAGTCCAACGCCACATGCAGCTCCTGCCTGCTGCTCCCGCTCATCCTGGCCCCACTGTGCCTGCTGTGGACTCTCGCCCAGTCAGTCCTGATCTGGAGAGCCTCGTGCGTGCCACAGCAGTGCTCACCAGTCATCCTGAGGGCGGTAGAGGGTGGGGAGGAAGAGGAGGGTTGGGATGCGACTGGCCTTCTGGGCAGGTGATGGGATACCTTGCTGGCCTGGGATCTGGATCTGTCCCACTGATGTTGGCACCGGTTGTCGGGAGCCACCTGGCGGCTGCTTTTATGTAGTTTCTTCCTCGCTGAGCATCTAGGGAGGAGAAGTGACCATGGTGCCCAAGGCCAACTTCCAGGAGGCCGGTGGCACTGTTGGGATCATTCTGGCAGCACCAGTCCATCAGTGCCTAGTCCAGTCTCCGGAGATTGGACCTGCAGGACTACTGAGGGAGTGAGTGTGGCTGCCACTGGGCTGGTGGGTCACAGGGAAGGGTCGGTCAGCTGAGTGGCACTCCCACTGTGGAAGCGCACTGCCCACCAGGGGGCAGCTCCTACATTGTGCGTCTGCCCCCAGTGGTCAGTGCACGCCATAGCGACCGGTCAACCGGTCATTCCGTTGTTTGGTGGTTCAGTTGCTTAGGCTTTTATATAGAGAGATTTGTGGGTCATACAAAATTATCAATTTAAAAATTAGCCTGCTTTGTTTGGTCAAACATTTAATTAACTCACCCCTAATGCCTTGGCAGGGCCAGACCAAATGATTTTGCGGGCCCTATATAGCTGGATGTCCCCCACCCTGCCTTATGGCCTAGCGAGTGAAGCATGCATGCAGAAATCACTGGCCAAGTAAAACATGCTGTTTATTAATGGCATTAGTGGAGCAGAACTCTAGTAAAAGCTGGAATGGGAAACACAGCTCAGGCTCAAGGTCACAGGGAGACCTTCTACTTCCCAGCCTTGAGCCCTGGAACACAACTATGCCTGAAGTGAGTAATGGATGACCCCAAATTCACTTATACCAGTGGTCGGCAAACTCATTAGTCAACAGAGCCAAATATCAACAGTACAATGATTGAAATTTCTTTTGAGAGCCAAATTTTTTAAACTTAAACTATATAGGTAGGTACATTGTTACTAACTTAATTAGGGTACTCTTAAGCTGGCCTTTGCTAAAAACATCCTCAATCTGATTGAGGTACATTCACTGAGGTCGACCCCTTCCAACTCTCCCATCCACACTCGTCTTGTATACTTGTTTCGTCTATCTCCTTTCGATCATCCTCTCTATATGTCCAAACCATCTCAACATACCTTTCTCAACCCCCGACACTACATCTTCTTTCACTCCACAACGTCCCCTAAAATTAACTTAATAAACTTTACTTAAAGTTTTAAGTCAACTTCGCACTGTATGTGCGCGCCCGCAAGTGGCATTTTGTGGAAGAGCCACACTCAAGGGGC
Organism: Myotis brandtii; assembly: GCF_000412655.1. Lineage (NCBI taxonomy): Eukaryota > Metazoa > Chordata > Mammalia > Chiroptera > Vespertilionidae > Myotis > Myotis brandtii. Next base: position 10,997,260 of record NW_005360124.1, on the reverse strand, counting down.
CAAAGAGCCGCATGTGGCTCGCGAGCTGCGGTTTCCCGACCACTGACTTATACAACTACCCACATGGACAAAACCCAGAGGCCAGCTTCGCCAGCCCCAACACAGAGACAGAAACAGAGAGATAACACAGAAACAGAGACAACACAGAGAAACAGAAAGACAAGCTACAGAAAGAGCAAGATTAACTCCAAACCTTTACTCTGAGCTGGCCTGGCTTTATAGTCCCTACCTGACCCCTGAGGAAGACATAGCAAAGAAAGGGAGTACCTTCTCCTACTTCACACAAGGGGACAGTCCTTGACAGACTACCATTCAGAAAGTGGATGAAAGAAGAAGGCATGTCCGTAATACCACTCACCTTAATACAGTGGCTCTGCCCACAGTAGAATGCGACCCATTAATTTCAAGTTCTGAGCTATTGATGAACCTTTTCTCTTTAACATTAACAAGGAGTAAATGAGGGGATGTGAGAAAATTAGTGTAGTGATCTACATTAAAGTTATAATAATATTAATATTGTAATTAGAGATAATATTGCTCCCTAAGATGTACCTGGCACATAGTCGGTACTCCATAGATATTTGTTGACTAAATAAATAAATGACTCCTGGATCTGTTTCTCTAGTCCAGATACCTGTCATAAACTCCAAACCTCCATATGTCTTGTCCGTTTTCCCCAGCCTTCTTTTCTGTAGCCCATTTTAATAAATGGAGCCATTATCTGTGCAATTATTCAGGTTATAATCTTCCAGCTCTGCATTACTCTCTCTCCATTAAATATGGATCACACCCCCAAAAAATTTAATTTATTACCCTGTAGTCTCAATCTCTAACTCTCTCTCTCTCTCTCTTCTCCCTCTCCCCACCTTTCATGTTTCTAAGGACAAGCAGACAAAAGACATTTGACTTATTCAAAGGAATTTTTTTTCAATTACAGTTTGCATTCAGTATTATTTTATACTAGAAGCCCAGTGTACAAAATTCATGCATGGGGGGGGGGGGGGCAAGCAAGCCTCCCTGTTTGCTTCAGTGCATGGCTGCCAGCTGCCATCTTGGTTGTCAGTTAATTTGCATATACTCACTGATTAGCCAATGAAAAGGGTAGCGGTCGTACGCTAATTACCATGTTTCTCTTTTATTAGTGTAGATGTGTTAATTTATTTTTATTTTTATTATCAAACTTTGGTTTCATACCTGTTCTCTTTCCATTCAATTACTGTTTAATGCCATACCTAATTTTTTAAAAAATTCTTTGTCATGTTACATATTTGTGAGCCACTTCTAACAAAATCGTAGTCCAGAATCCCTCGGGGGATGTCCACAGGGATTGGGTCTAAGCTGGCAGTCAGACATCCGTCTTGCAGTCTGGGACCCCGCGCTCCTTACCCCCTGGCTGCTCGCTGCTCCTTCGTGCTGCTACAGAGGTGGGAGAGGCTTCCGTCACCACCACTGCGCTTGTCAGCCATCAGCCTGGGTTGTGGCTGAGTGGCACTCCCCCTGTGGGAATGCACTGACCACCAGGGGGCAGTTCCTGCATTGAGCATCTGCCCCCTGGTGGTCAGTGCACATCATAGCGACTGGTCGTTCTGGTTGTTCTGCAATAACGGTTGCTTAGGCTTTTATTATATACACTAGAGGCCCGGTGCACAAAATTTGTGTAAGGGTAGGGTCCCTAGGCCTGGCCAGCAATCGGCCGATCGGGGCCTTCTGGCAACTGGCCGGGCCTTCCTTCCCCGGCTGCCAGCTGCTGGCTGGGGCCTTCCTTTGTTCTGCGCCACCTCCTGATGGTCAGCGCACGTCATAGTGAGCGATCGAACTCCCTAGGGGACACTTTGCATATTAGCCTTTTATATATATATAGAGATTAGTTTCAGGTGTACAGCATAGTGGTTGGACAATCTATCTAGGCTTTTGATGTCTACAATTATTCCTGGAGAAGAGCAAAGATTAGACTCACTTCATTACGTTCTCTTACTTTGTAGATAATTAGCCTGCAAACTTTCCTCTTCATATTTTGTGTATTATTTCTCTATTTTTTCAGCCACAGCCCTAGCCTAAAAACAAAAACTCATTGGATATTGTTTCTTACATATATTACATTTCTTAAATTAAAATTATTCTACACACTTTTAAATATTACACTGGTTAAAACTATTTCCCATTGCCTTGTTATTCTATGTATTTTTTCTTGGTTTTAAAATATTGGAAATCATCCTCAACTATTGAATTATCAGCCAAGAAAACCACTATTTTCTCTCTGATATAAAACTTTCAATGTGATTTGGAAATATCTCATTTCCTCTACAAATCCTCTGAAAGCAGCCAAAACTCAAAGTATCAACATGAAAGACCCATATCAACACCAATGTCTTTATCATACTTTCCTTTTTAATTTACCAACCAGTTCTCATCTTAGCAAGAGCCTGGATAATTCATCTATAGAACATCTTATAGTTCACTGGTTTGATTTTGTGAGAAGTGGCTCACAAATATGTAACATGACAAAGAATTTTTAAAAAAATTAGGTATGGCATTAAACAGTAATTGAATGGAAAGAGAACAGGTATGAAACCAAAGTTTGATAATAAAAATAAATTAACACATCTACACTAATAAAAGAGAAACATGGTAATTAGCGTACGACCGCTACCCTTTTCATTGGCTAATCAGTGAGTATATGCAAATTAACTGACAACCAAGATGG
>NW_005360124.1:10985690-10993649 GCF_000412655.1 Myotis brandtii | reverse complement strand
GGGGCGGTGCCCCAACCCCCCAATCGGCCCTACCCTGAGCGTGACTGAGGGTGGCATCACAACCTCCCAAAATGCCCTGCTCTGTGCATGACAGGGGGCGGCGCCCCAACTCCCCAATCAGCCCTGCTCTGAGCCTGACCAGGGGCTGCACCTAGGGATTGGGCCTGCCCTCTGCCACCCAGGAGCAGGCCTAAGCCAGCAGGTCATTATCTCCTGAGGGGTCCCAGACTGCGAGAGGGCACAGGCCAGGCTGAGGGACCCCCCTTTCCCCCCCGAGTGCACAAATTTTTGTGCACCGGGCCTCTAGTAAAATGTATAAGAAGGGGAGAAATAAATGCTGCCCCTCTAAGTGGCTGCTGTGAAGGGGATCATAGCCTTCATGCATGTCTTCCTGATTGTTAGAGAAGGACCTCAGAACGTACATCTATTGGCTCATGGCAATACTGCCCTTCATTTTATTTTAACTAAAATATTTTATTTTATCTTAACCAAAATATTCCATCCATCTACATTCTGTAAATTAATAAATTTTACTCTATAAACTAGTCCTGGCATTCTCCCTACTTTTTTTTTTATTATGTAGCCTGCATAAGGATATTAAAGTAAGTATTTTCAAGACTGGGGGTTTTTCTGAGGAAAGCATTTGTAATCGTTTCTTTTTATCTTATGCATTTATTCAAATTAAAATATCTACAGACAGAATCATCTCTGGAATATAAAATACTTGAAATTTTTATAATATATGGAGTCAGAGTTCTGACCTCGTCATGAATGTACCACTTCTCAACTGGGTGGCCATGAATAAATCACGTTTTCTGACCTGCAAGTTTTTCTTTTGTAAAATGGATGTAATGATAATACCCTACCCTATAAGATTTTGGTAAAATTTTACTGAAATTATACATGTTATGAGACAAACACAGTTCCTAGCGCATTCAATAAATGTTATTTCTGAAGAACATATGGGTGAATAATTTTGTAGCTTTCAATGAGGAAGCCCCTTCCATACATGCTGCAAAGCCAGAAATCATAAATAAAAATGTTAATATATTTACAAAGTTTTTAAATAACAAATAGATTTCAATCAAGGGTAAAAGGCAACAACTGGAGGGACATAGTTGCTACATAAGTCCCAGGAAAAGGGAAAATATGCAGAGTGCATCAAGTTCTTATAAATCAGAACAAAGCAAAACGAAAAATGGGTAAAAGATATGAATAAGCAATTCCAAAATATAGGGCCAGTAAGCACATGAACAGATGTTCAGTCTGACTAGTAATCAAAGAAATGCAAAGAAAACAATAGACTGACTATAATGAAAAAAGATGGGTAAGATCCAGCATTTCTAAGTGTGTAGGCTGCTCTCATCCATGTCTGCCAAGTATGTTGATTGACTGAATCTTTTTAAAGGGCTCTGTAGTGATATGTATCAAATTTTTAAATATATACCCCTGTTATCTATAATAATAAAAGCATAATATGCTAATTAGACTGGACATCCTTTGGGACATCCTTCCAGATGACCTTCCAGATGAAGCCAGGGCTGTGAGGGAAGCCCAGGTCCCAGGTGCCAGAGGGAAGCTGGTGCCAGCATCCAGGGGAAGGAAGGCCTACTCTCGTGCAAATTTTGTGCATCGGGCCTCTAGTTTGTTATATTTCTTCTTTGGATATTCTATGTAAGTATTAGTTCCACAATCAGACAAAAAAATAAATAAATAAAGCTATTTTAATTTTTTTTAATTAAAATAGTTTCTTCCCCTCTTCTCAGGGTTGAGATGAGAAAGAAATTACATTCTCTTTCAAATAAGGTCTCAGCTTCACAAGGATTGGTCATAGCAGTAATGACTACTAACTAACATCTGTGGAACACCTCATGAATTGCAAAGTACTGTCACCTTAATTCTCACAACTGCTAGACGTGAACAGAGCTGGAACTCTGAATGTTCCATTATGAATGACTAGGAGCCTTGAGACTCTTTTTACCCCCAACTGGCATCAGACATTGCCCCATAGATTGTGAAAGTGAAAAGGGGGCCAAAATTCAGGAACTTGGACTGCCTTCCCCTAGAGGGCACTCAACAGTCAGTAAATTAGTACTTGCATAGCAACTACTGGCTCTTTTGCCCACTGCAATATATTACATAAAATGAACTGCTTGTCATCTGTTAAATGTTAAAGAGAATCTCTCCTCATTGCCAGTTTGTGAAATCAGTCTTTTTCCTCAAGCTTCTTATCAGATCAGACCATGGGACATGAGGATTGCCCCTTCCCCCATAAGACCCAAAATTTACATTATCCATGACCCCATCAAAAATTGTCCTGGACAAAACTACAATTGGCTGAACTGCCCTGTAGTGATTTCAGAGCCCAAGTTCAGGAAACCTACCTCCTCACCCAACCCTCCCTCCCCCACCCCATCGCCGTTGCCAGGCCACTTTCCTATATTAGGTACCAAATAAGCTTATCCTCTTTCCCTCTCACAATATTTTTTCAGGAAGGGATCTGAGAAAAAAATCTGCAAGGCTTCTGAAACTCAGTTATATCATAGTATAAACGATGCAAACAGCAAAGATATTTCATAATCATAGGACCAAAAATATAAGGTATTTAAAATAATGAGGTTATTATAAGTTGGATTTCAGAGTATTCAAATATTGGCAAAATATATGAGGCAAGCGGCTGTTTCTAACATCACATTAATGATGGTACCATGTAATATCTGTCCAGAACTGGGCCTATCTTTAGCCAGGTATAGGGATCTAAATAACCTCTATTTGTCCTAAAAGTTAGGGAATTTTCCTGAAATACATTCTAATCTTCTTTGAGACCTTAAACCTCACTAGCAATTGTTTGACTGTTAATAGCTGATATGAGCATTAAGTTTACTTAGAATGTTATGGAAATCCTTAAGAGACTTAGAATTTCTTTTCAAAGGCTTAGAAAATAATATACCAAAGGATAGAGGTAGCAGCTTTTTGGCCTGAAATAAATCATAGCAACTACTATGAACTCTATTACAAAAGAGTTCTATTAGTAAAATATTTTACTTCCTATATTAACAGAAGTCAATCAGGTAAACTATACTGGGATAGCATGGCGTCAATAAGAATGGCAACGCAGATTTTTATTTGAGAACACAGAAAGCTGTCCATAATACATTAGAAGATTACAAGAAAGTCTGAATACTACTTCAATGCCCCATATTTTTAGTGTATGTCACAGGATTTTATTTTTGAGGTGGGGGATTATACCAATGTCTTTTCATTCTTAGTAATCCATAGTTCCAAATCATCCTACGGCTTCAACATCAAGATTTCTGTCAGATGGCCTCGGAGAGGTTCTGCCTTAGCAGAGAGACACCCCTCCCACATCCTGAGGCTGCCTCTTCCAGGATACAAGTATCCCCCCTTATCAGCAGGGAAATTAGTGGGTGTCTGAAACCACCAATGGTACCAAACCCTATATACACTATGTATTTTCCTATACCTATGCTAAAGTTTAATTTATAAATTAAGAGAATAACAACAACTAACAATAAAATACAACAATCATAATGATATATACTGTAGTAATAGTTATATGGATGTGGTCTCTCTCAAAATATCTTATTGCACTGTACTCACCCTTCCTGTGATTATATAAGATGATAAAACACCTACTTGATAATATGTGCTTGCAGTTTGAGCAGCAACAGCAAAACTGGCACAAATTTCTTTTTCCTACACAATTTCATGGATAAAATGTTCATTCTTACCATAGATATTAGCAACCTCAGCCTATGGTGTGTGCTTTTTTCTTACTAAGTTGAGAACTTTCACCTTTTCACTGACAGTCTCTCTGAATCGCCAGCATTACTACTTGCACTTTGGGCCATTATTAAATAAAATAAGGGTTACTTGAACACAAGCTCTGCCAGACCATGACATTTGATCTGATCATCAAAATGGCAGCTACCACGTGACTAACAGGAAGGAAGTATATACGGCTTGAGAAACTGGACATAGGGATCATTAACATCCTGGGCATAATGGAAGAGAGTTCATCAAGCTACTCAAAATGGCAGGGAATTTAAAACATGAATGATTGCCCTAGCTGGGTAGCTCAGTTGGTTGGAGTGTCGTCCCATACACCAAAAGGTTACAGGTTCAATTCCCAGTCAAGGCACATACCTAGGTTGCAGGTTCAATTCCTGATTGGGGCGTGTGTGGGAGGAAACCATTAATGTTTCTCTCTCACATTGGTGTTTCTTTCTCTCTCTCTCTCTCTCTCTCTCTTTCTAAAATCAACAAAAATATGTCCTTGGGTGAGGATATAAACAAAACTGATGAATTATTTATTTCTGGAATTTTTCATTTAAAATTTTCCAACCACAGTTGACTGTGGGAAACTAAAACCTCAGAGAGAGAAACCATAGATAAGGGGGACTACTATAGTGGTTACAGAAAAAATAAGGGAAATAAGGTAGAGGATGCAGATTTGGGCAGTCACTCTCTCTTGGGGCTGACAACTCAGAAATGAGAAGGTGGGGAGTCCATTTGTTGCAGTGGTTAAAGAGAATATCTATAGCAGAGGGACTTTGTCCTACTTTCTTTAAGTAACTTTAAATTCCCACTCAGTTATTCTCTGTACTTAATAGGCATCACAAAGGAAGTAAACACACTGTTGGAAAATAAAAAAAAGATATATGGGCCTCATTATATCCCCATACCACACAGGCAAAAATAAACATACAATTGTGTCTGTGAGGTGCGGGCGTGGTATCGCTTGCCCAGCAGAGATGAGAGAAGAATCTGCTAGATAAATACTGTGGAATGTGGCTTAAAGCAGGTATTCCGGCAGCAAATCTTCCTCCCTTGAAGCAAGCACAGGTTCCATCTTAATTCAATGCCTGATCTCTTTTTGCCACCAGAAAGGGAATCATTTCTCCAAACTGAACAATAGACCATCTGCTGGTTTTAATTACTCAGTAAAATTGCTCTGTTAAGTAGAAAGAATATGTTCAGTGACCAACACAAAGAAGAATATTCCCTAAGGAGATTCTGATTAGGATTCTCTAAAAGCACAGAGCCAAAGAGAAGTTCTAGAAAAACAAAAAGAAAAAAATAATAATAATAAGAGACAAAAAAATAAAAACAATAATAAAAAAGATAAGTTCTAGAAAAAGCAGGCTGTGATTAGCAAATAAAAAGAAAATAAAAGAGGACAATCTCATGTTATGAGTTTTAAAATTGTGTGCCATTTAACACAATATTATGTTGCCAAAAGCCATGAGGCTATGAAAATCACGACCTGCAATCATTAAAAGTAGAGCTTATGTCTTCTCCATTCCCAACAAATTTAAGACAGATGACTTGACTAGCCTCATCCCAGCCAACTTAGAAAGGGTTTTTTTTCCCCCTCTCATTATTCATAGAGTATGATTTTCTAAGAACTAAAACCTTTGCAAATGTAATTGACTCTTCCAACCAGATGGAGTTGCCAATTGGTTCTGAGCCGAAGACCATGTTCAGGGAGTTTTGTAAACTTTGTGCAGTGCCAAATATGTAATTCTGGTCTCTAAACTTTCACAATGGAAAGACAAAGGGCCTATTGTTGTTTCAGTTAAAGCAATTGTTCAATGGAACCCAAGGATGATGACTAGATTGAAACACTTAGGTTCTGACTTGTTGTGTATGACATAGACCATGGTGCTACATGGGAAACAACAAACAGCTTCCAAGGCATTCTGCCTGCTGAGCAAATGGAACAAAGTTATTTAACCGTAAGGCTGGGAATCAATTCTGATTAAATTAAAGACCTAATATGATATCATATTTGATTCACTCCTGCTGAAGTTTTGCTAAATATTACCATCCAATACCATTAAGTGTTTTGAAATCTTCTAATTAATGTGCTCTGTGACTTTATTTTTTCCTTTTTTTAATAGAAAAGCCAAAAGGGCTTAGTCACCTGTTTTGGAGAGGAACAAAAGCTGGAACACTAAAATGGAAAACACTTCAAATAGCATTACAGGGCTGTTTAAGCCAAGCTTAGCCTTCTATGCTTTGTCCAAGTGAATATTAAAAGCAGTCTGAATGGGGGGCAATTTCAAATAGGAAGTATTAATTGAAAACCATGTAGCAATGTAGATTTAGCCCCTGACCTTGGGAATCCACAATTCATTTATTCAAATACATGTATTAAGTGTATTTAGCATTTACCATATGACAAGAGAGCCATGATCCCTGCCTTCACAGAATACACAGAATGGTGGAAGTGATGGGTAATTAAACAAGCAATTACAGTGCATTAGAGGAAGACTGGGATGGTCCAGCAGCACAACTGAGCACCTAACATGCTCTTGGAAAGTCAGGAAAGGCTTTCTAGAGGAGGCTGAAGCCTGACCGATGAGTAGACTTTTCAAAATAAAACAGAGGAATGTTCCGAGTTTTAGGAAGATTATGTTCATGAGGGTAGGTGCTTGTTATTATTCATTTACCAATTCCACAAATATTTACTGAATGCACACTGTGTTTCAGGTATATAGCAAAAGGGAGTCCCTTAATTTTATCTGATTAGTAATAATAGCAGTAGTTTCAAAATAACATTATCTAATAAGTTATAAAGTGAGTGGTTATTAATTTCCTCTTTCATTCAACCAACACTGGACGGAATGCCTAAGAAGACAGATGACATTCTTTAAGTTGTTGACATGAAAGGAAGTCAAATTATATCAGTTCACCTGGATAAATCATTATTTATCAGTACTTCAACCTTTTGTGCTATGGAAAACATGCTGATTTGTAAAAAACATAGGAAGTTTTGCCAGGGATTCATGATTTCACTCACTCTATTCATATATGAATACTAATAGTGCAAAATAATATTAATAATGTATTGTGGGATATACATAAATATATATTATTAAAATATATGGAAATAGTAACATAGATGGGAATAAAAACAGTAACGTGGTAGTAAATGTTTAATAAGTTCTCCTCGGACTTCTAGTTTCTGTGGTATATATATCCCTAACATAGCCAATTTCAAACTACCAATGTTTCTACAATTAGCTTGCAAAATTCCTGAAAATTTATTAATTTATCAGGAGCTGGTATGAGCCAGCTTCAGCACACCACTTGGTGGAAGTTATGGAATGTAAACTACTAAGTTTCTCACATTGTTCTGGATATATTAAAAGTAATAATTTATATTGGGCTTTAATAATGATGATGTGTATTGTTATTTCTAGGTAACTATTAAAAGAAGTGTAGGGCAATATATTAATAACAAGTAAGTAGAGGAAAATGGAATAATAAGAAATATTTAATTAACCAAAGAGAATGCAAGAAAGTAAGGAAAAAATGTAGAATAGGTGGCACAAATAAAAAAAAAACTAATAAGAAGATTGTAGACCTAAACCAAGATATATCAGTAATTATATTAAGTATAAATGAACTATATGCTCCAATTAAATGTCAAACTTTTCAGACTGGTTATAATCCAAAACCTAAATATATGTTATTTACAACAAACACACTTCAAATATAAGGATATAGAATAAATAAAAGTAATGATATAGAATGAATTATTCAGTAGAAAAAAAGTAAAATGATGGCATTTTGTATCTTATACATATATCAGATCATCATGTTGTACACTTTAAACTTACACAATGTTATATGTCAATTATATCTCAATAAAGCTGGGGGGAGAACACATCTTAAAAAAAGAAATGATGGAGAAAAATATAAATCATACAAATATCAATCAATAAGAGTTCATAACCATACTAATATTACACAAAATAAACTTTAAGGCAGGAAGTTTCTAGAGATAAAGCTGAATATTTTGTAATAATAATGGGTCAATCAACAAGAAAATACAAAATTTTTAATTTTATATTTAACAAAAGAAATTGATCAAATTAACGAGAGCAACAGACAAATCCATAAATATGTTATAGTTGGAAATTTCAACAT
>NW_005360124.1:10980795-10985502 GCF_000412655.1 Myotis brandtii | reverse complement strand
TAAAGGTTCAATTTTTAAAATAGACATAGGAGTATTCAGATTTCTTATAGTCCTATGTCTATTTTAAAAATTGAACCTTTAACTAAAAACCTTTTTAAAAATCTGTAGTTTAGGCTAGTTTCATTAGTGACCCTACAAATATTTAAGGAATAAATAATATTGTTTAATATTCTTTATTTCCAGAGAATAAAAATAAAAGAATTCTTCTACATTTGATAAAGCCAGTATAATTTGATCCCAAAATCTGACAAGTATGTTATAAGAAAGAAAATTATAGGCTAAAGTTTCTTATAAAGAGATCCACATCATTTTAAAATTTCAGAAAATCAAGTCCATAATACCTAAAGCTTAATCAAATAGTGTTTATTTCAGGAATGTGAAGATGATTCACCATTCTAAAATCAGTCCAAGAAATTATATTAACAAGGGGAAAATCATTAAATCTCAATATAAAATATCATTTAATAACATTAAAAACTCATTTATGATTTAAAACAAAAAGCTGTTAGTAAAATGGAAGCTTCCTTAATCTTATAAAAAGAATCTACAGCCTGGCCAGCGTGGCTCAGTGGTTGAGTCAACCTATAAACCAGGAGATCACAGTTCGATTCCTGGTCAGTGCACATGCCTGGGGTGCAGACTCGATCCCCAGTGTAGGGCATGCATAAGGCAGCCAATCAATGATTCTCTCTCATCATCGATGTTTCTATCTCTCTCTCCCTCTCCCTTCCTCTCTGAAATCAATAAAAAAAAACATCGATGAGAGAGAAACATCGATCAGCTGCCTTCTGCGCACCCCCCACTGGGGATGTGCCCGCAACCAGGTACATGCCCTCGATCAGAATCAACCCGGGACCCCTCAGTCCACAGGCCGACGCTCTATCCACCGAGCCAAACCGGTCAAGGCACATCATCGATGTTTTATCTCTCTCTCCCTCTCCCTTCCTCTCTGAAATCAATAAAAAAATATTTTTTAAAAAAGTATTGACATAAAACCTACAGAGCAAACATTTAAAGGATCAGTCAAAAATGTCAATATCTGAATATTAGGAGTCCTAGGAGAAGAGTATAGGATATAAAAAAGGAAGAAATTATCAAAGAAATAATAAATGTGCAGTCAACAAAGAGAAACTACTTTAAAAATTTCAAACAGATAATTTTCTTCTATCCACTAATTGGAAGAAAAATTTACCTTGAAGAAAAGACTATATGAAATCTTCTAGCTCATATCTGCAGGGAGCAGGGAGTCTAGAACAGAAACTTAAAAGAAATGTCATTTGCAACAAATAAAATTTCCATTTCACATTAATCCTTGATCTCCAAGGAAATGGAAGCAAACACCTCAGCTTTCAGATATTAAAGTGAGTTTTTGCAGCCATGCCCACCTACTTAGCCCTTTTTATAAGAACCCCCATTAGGAACAGAACAAAGTATTTAATCACTGACACAATAAAACCATAACCACACATTATCTCAGGAGGCACTCCTTAACCATAAATGACTAGGTTAGTAATACGAAAAAAAAACCACTTTATGAAACTGACAAAAATACAGAGAAATTATCACAAAAGTAAAATATATTAACTTCCCCTATTAAAGTGAGTTTTTGCAGCCATGCCCACCTACTTACCCCTTTTTATAAGAACCCCCATTAGGAACAGAACTAAGTCTTTAATCACTGACACAATAAAACCATAACCACACATTGTCTCAGGAGGCACTCCTTAACCATAAATGACAAGGTTAGTAATATGCAAACAAAACAAAACAAAAAAAAAAACCACCACTTTATGAAACTGACAAAAATACAGAGAAATTACAACAAAAATAAAATATATTAACTTCCCCCGCCTACCACACATACACACACACACACCCCTCATATTAAGAAATGGATGTATTTGGCCTGAACAGTATTTTTATGAAATTTTATGATTTTCTCTTGATAACATTGGGTTTTTCTTGAAACATTTGAAAATCTAGCAATATTTGCCTGCATTTTTACAAGGCAACAATTGTCTGGTGGTGAGAAGCAGCTGCCCCTTTAAAACATTCACTTCCTAATTTGCCACAGCTGCAACCCCTCCCTACTGTCTTACACAGGCTCACAGTAGTACTTGGCTGGCACCTCTGGGCATATGCCTGTGACCTATGTCCTATATCTATGCTAACGAAGATGTAGGCCACAGACCAGCAGAATCTGTATGGAATAAATGCAAATTCTCAGGCCCTCCTACAGACCACTGAATCAGAACCTCTGAGGGTGGGGCCCAGGAATATGGGTCGTATGCACATTTATGTCCCATATGAAAGCCTATGTTAACAATTCCTTGTAGAATTTACTATTAGGAAAAGCTGTTTCCCATGAAGAATTAGTATATTGTTTTTACCAAAAAACTGTAGACCTTTCCTAGGGTAACTGTGTGGTCCATGCATCTGTGTTCTATTCCCCCTTACAACTACCCCCTTGGTTTTTATCTCCTATTGAAATTAATATGAAACAAGTGCATCAATAGACAAACAATGGTTTTGAAGTCGGTAAGTGCCTTGGTTTAAATCTTTGCTCTTCCATGTGTTGGCTGTGTGACCACAGACAAGTCACTTAATGATTCTGAGCTTTCCTAATCTTTTATATAACCACTGGCTATAAAATTTGTACTTCATAAGATAGGAATGTTGTGAAGGTTAAATCAGAGAATTCATGGAAAACAAAGAGCATGCTGCCAGCAAAAAGAAAGGACCATCAGTTAGGGATTCATTTCAGCTGCATACAACAGAAACTCTACTTCAGGAATTACCAAATAAGACGTTATTATTTCTCAAAAATCTTCATGTCCAAGGCAGAACTGCACAGTGTCATTGGTTGGCCCAAGTTACTTCCTTCTCTTTGCTCTGTCAGTCTCATGAGTGGCCTTATTCTCATGGTCTCCTTGTGTCCTCAAAAGGGGAACTCCATCCTCATCTCAACTTTCCAATCAAAAGGGACAGGGAAGAAACAAGAAGAAAGAGGAGGTAGCACTGTTAGGAATGGAATTTTTTCCAGAAATCATACACAGACTTCTGCTGTCTTTTCCTTTGTCAGAACAGCATCACATAACCCCTTCTAGCTGCAAGGATGCTAGTGTTTTGTTTTTATAATCGTGGCACATTAGAGCTTTCTTAGGAAAATGAGAAAAGAGATGTTATACAGACAACCAGCATAATATGTTATATAAAGATTCAATATATGCTAATTATTTTTATTTATAAACAAACAAAACTAAGATCAGTTAAAGATACCTGAAAAAAGTTTATATATTTTTAATATTTTACACATTTATATATACATTTTTTGTCCTAAAGCTCGCTCGTTCAATGTTTCCTGCAATCTTACATTGTTCAGGATGCTTATAAAATCAGTAGTAATATTAATAACCACTGGCTATATCCAGGTACTAAAATATTTTTATACATTATTACATTTAATCCTCACAATATTCCTATAGACAGCTATTAATAATTATACCCATTATACTGATGTGGAAAGTTATATTTCAAAGACATAATAACTTGCCCAAACTTACATACATAGTAAGTTGAATAGTTAGAATTTGGATTGAAGTATGACCCACTGCAAAAACCTGTTGTAAAATTCCTCTGAAAAAACCATTGCTTTCTTTTTCAAAAAGAACACATTTACTATTTCTTAACAAAGTAAGCCGGACCATCTTTACTGCCTTAGCAGTTTTTTGCCTAAATATTTCTCTCTCAGGCAGAATACATTTCTCATTAAAGAACATTTCTCATTTCTCCTCAGTGTCTGAACAAGGTTCCTGAATCGATGTTCTTTTCTCTACAAAAAAAATTTTAAAAATAAATAAAGTCTTTCAGGCATCAAAACATCCAGTATCTCCTTAGCTCTTGCTCCTATCCAAAGGCACACTGCTCCTGTTAAAGAGTTCTCAGAGATGCACTTTAATAGTATTGTTGTAGAAATATTGTAGATCTGTTTTCAACACTCAGACCTAAGAGGAATGTGAGAAAATGCATGTGGGAGAATGAGTCCCTGCAGTTTATTACTTGAGAAGACAAGTTGCTTTTTCATAGATGAAAGATTACCAGAAAAAAAGCATTCATTGCTAAACACAGTTCATTGTTTGGATAGTAAAAAGGAAGTGGCATGCCATTGGAAAAATAAAATCCAGGAGGACCACAGAGGGAGACAGTGGGCTATAATCTGTCAACCTCCTCCTTGTTGTGAAAGCAACAACAAAGCCCTGAACTATGCAGCTAGATCTTGGAGGACTGAGGAATGTACACAGGCTGAACTCAAATGGGAAGTAATGCCTGAACAAGAAAAAACAGCTAGAGTTTCAACCTAGTTTTTCTCCCCCGTGACTAGTTTTCCCTAAAGCATCCTTACAAAGAATGGCTTATCCTTTCAGTCAGGAAATGAGGCATCCAGTTCCAATAACAGTTCTAATGGGCAGCTCATTAAAATAGAAGGATGATATTTGCTTGTGTCTCCCATAGACTGGAGTTAGAATAATGGGTTATTTCTCAACTGAGACCCAATTAATATCTATGGACTATATTCCTAAAATGGAGGGTCTTTTTAAATATTAAAACTAGATAACAAGCCCTAACTGGTTTGGCTTGGTGGATAGAGCATTGGCCTGTGAACTGAAGGGTCCCAGGTTCGATTCCTGTCAAGGGCATGTACCTTGG
>NW_005360124.1:10950805-10980738 GCF_000412655.1 Myotis brandtii | reverse complement strand
CGTCGATGTTTCTAACTCTCTATCCTTCTCCCTTCCTCTCTGGAAAAAAATCAATAAAATATATATTTTTAAAATTTTTAAAAAACTAGATAACAAAAGACCAGACTGCCAATCCTCTGTATTTATTAGTATGTCCTCAAAATTATATTTCTCATTAGACTCCATGGAAGTTACAATAAATACTACAGATTGGTCCAATCAACAAATTCGGACTCTTTGTAGTATCTGCCTTCATATACTAAAAAGTCAGTATCTACCTTACCCATATTCTCTTGTAGAAATACCCTTTAGAGCAGTGGTTCTCAACCTTCCTAATGCCTCGACCCTTTAATACAAGTTCCTCATGTTGTGGTGACCCCCAACCATAAAATTATTTTCGTTGCTACTTCATAACTGTAATTTTGCTACTGTTATGAATCGTAATGTAAATATCTGATATGCAGGATGTATTTTCATTGTTACAAATTGAACATAATTAAAGCATAGTGATTAATCACAAAAACAATATGTAATTATATATGTGTTTTCCGATGGTCTAGGCGACCCCTGTGAAAGGGTCGTTTGACCCCCAAAGGGGTCATGACCCACAGGTTGAGAACCGCTGCTTTAGAGAGTTGTAATGCGTAACCAAACAATGGGCAGTGGCAGCCACAAAGATGGATCAGATCGTCTGGCGAGGAGAAGAGTCATTTGGATCTCCTGGGGCAAGTGTGGTTGAGGTTCAACTCTCATCCCACTAATATCACAGATGTCAAGTAGCATGCAACAGCAACAGGAACGTTTCCATTAAAAAACATGTCAAGCCCTGACCTGTTTGGCTCAGTGGATAGAGCGTCGGCCTATGGACTGAAGGGTCCCAGGTTTGATTCCAGTCAAGAGCATGTACCTTGGTTGCGGGTACATCCCCAGTGGGGGGTGTGCAGGAGGCAGCTGATCGATGTTTCTCTCCCATCGATATTTCTAACTCTCTATCCCTCTCCCTTCCTCTCTGTAAAATATCAATAAAATATATTTTTTTAAAAAAACATGTCAAAGTGGTTTAGAGTTTCTCTCCGCTATGTTGTTCCTGATTGTATAATATCCAAACTTAGTTCCCTGGCCATCCTAGAATTATGGAATGCTACTTAATTCTCTGAAATTAATCACTTTTGTTTAGACTACCTAGAGTAGATTCTGTGGTCTGCAACTAAAAATACTGGCTCACATAGAAATTTGCACCAGAAACACTTGCCAAAAATGAGCCCTTTAAGAAATGGAAATTTAATGTTGGTTACTGGATTAGTCTGTTCAGACTGCCATAATAAAATACCAAAGGCTGGGTGTTTAAACAACAGAAATTTATTTTCTCATAGTTATAGAAGGTTCAAGATCTAGGTGCCTGCCCATTTGTTTCCTTGAAGAGGGTCCTTTTCATGACTTACATATGGTTTCCTTCTCACTGTCCCCACATGGTATAAAAAAAGAAACAGTGAGAGAGTGAGAGAGGGAGAGAGGGAGAGAGGAAGAGAAGGAGGGAGGGGGGAGGGGGAGAGAGAGAGAGAGAGAGAGAGAGAGAGAGAGAGAGAGAGAACTGGTCTCTCTTCTTCTTATAAGGACAGCTAATCCCATCATAGGGGCACCACCCTCATGACCTCATCTAAACCTAATTATGTCCCAAAAGACCCCACCTCCAAATACATTCATGTTGGGGTTAGTGTTTCAATACATTTAGTCCATAATACCTATCTCTTCTGATTAGATGTGAAGTTGCTCAGTGCTGGTTAGTATTTTTTTTAAATATATTTTATTGATTCTTTACAGAGAGGAAGGGAGAGGGATAGAGAGTTAGAAACATCAGTGAGAGAGAAACATCGATCAGCTGCCTCCTGCACACCCCCAACTGGGGATGTGCCTGCAACCAAGGTACATGCCCTTGACAGGAATCGAACCTGGGACCTTTCAGTCCACAGGCCAATGCTCTATCCACTGAGCCAAACCACAGTGCTGGTTAGTATTACAGGTTGGGAAACCAGTTGCCTAATGGGTTTCTATGGAATTCAATGTCAAATTGTCACTGTGATCACCTTGAATAAAAGAGCTACTAGAGTGCTTTGGTTGGACAAAGTTACCACTATGAAAAGCTATTTTGAAGAACATGAGGCATACAATGGTAATGGTGGAAGTGGGCTAGATATTTATAACTGTGCTGCAGAGTTTTAATAAAGAAAATGACATTCTTCGGTTTTTTAATTCTTGGGCAAAGGCACAGTCAGAGAACTGCAACTTATAGTGGACACTAAAGGTCGGGTGCACAAAATTCTGCATCAGGGGGAGGGGTGTCCCTCAGGCGGCCTGTGTCCTCTTGCAATCCGGACCCCTCAGGTAGGGTCCCTAGGCCTGGCCGGCAATCAGGGCCTATCAGGGCTTTCCTTCCCCAGCTGCCGGCAGCTGGCCCTGCCCCCACCACTGCCACTGCTTGCCATCTGTGCGGCGCTGCCCCACCCTCCCCCGCCACAGGTCACCTACCTCTGTGGGCCACTGGCATGGGGTGCGATCGCTTGGCTGGCCTGGGCCACCCGCTGAGGGATAGCTGGCATGCCCTGCACACCCACCACAGCATCGCTGGCTGGTAGCCTGGGCTTTCCTCTATGGGGCGATCGTGGATTCCCTCTCCCTCCCCGCCTTCGATCGCCCTGACGGCTGGTGGCCTGGGCCTCCCTCTTCGGAGTGATAGTGGGGCGATGGCAGGGCCCCCCCGACCAATCACATCGCACCACCTTGGCTGGCCTGGCGCCAGTGCGTGTCATAGCTTAACAGCATCGCTGGCTGGTAGCCTGGGCTTTCCTCTATGGGGCGATCGTGGATTCCCTCTCCCTCCCCGCCTTCGATCGCCCTGACGGCTGGTGGCCTGGGCCTCCCTCTTCGGAGTGATAGTGGGGCGATGGCAGGGCCCCCCCGACCAATCACATCGCACCACCTTGGCTGGCCTGGTGCCAGTGCGTGTCATAGCTTGGTCATCCGGAAGGTGGTCCAGATGGTTGTTCTGCTGTTCGGTCTTTGGGTCGATTTGCATATTACACTTTTATTATTATAGATTATTGTAATCAGTAGTGATCCTAAAGGATAGCAGGAGGAAAATGTCTAGGGAAGAAATGACTGGAGACTCAAATCTACAATAATTCACAGAAGGCAGTAGCTAGTGCTTTCTCTGGATGGTCATTGACTTGGATTTATGACAAGGTATCAGGAAAGAAGTATATGTATAATCTTTCAGAATGAACCTACTATGAATACATTTGTAAACCAATAGTCATCTAAAGACCCCTCCTTATTGTGTTTAACAATAATCATGTAGACAAGACTGGCATCTTACCCAGATAGTTCTCAATGGGTTCATCTATCAAGTAAAAACAGTGGCAGAATGGAGGTGATGCACTCATATAATGGCAACAAGGTTCATTTGGCTAATAGCATTAATGATTGCACAAACTTCCAACCACAGAAACCAACTGCCAGCATCACACCTCTGAGAGATCAGCCAGCACCCGATGGAGTGGAGAAAGTAATTTGTCTTCTCTGGAACAGACATTTATCTTGGACATGAATGTGCCTTCCCTGCCAGCCATGCTTATGCCAACATCACAACCCTTGAACTCTCTATTAAAGTAGATCACAAAATATTGCTTCTGACTAATCAATTCAATCTTATAGCGAAAGAACTAAAGCAATGGGTACCATCCACAGGAGTCACTGATCTTATGATGTTCTCCACTACAGTTGACTTTATTGAAAGTGAAATTAACCAACTGAAGAATCATAACACTAGCCGAGAATTTGGGTTGCTCTTCTAAAGTTTGTTCTAAACAACTGAATAATATATGGCATTGTTTCTCTCATATCCAACATATATGGGCCCAGAACTGTGTTTGCTTGCTTGGGCTACCATCATGAAGTACCACAGACTTCATGGGTTAAAAAAACAAAAAATTATTTTCTCACAGTTCTGGTGGCTAAAAGTCTGAGATCCTGGTGTCAGCAAGGGTGGTTCCTTCTGAGGGCCATGAGAAGAGGATCTGTTCCAGGCTTCTCTCATTGGCTTGTAGATGGTCATCTTTCCCTCTGTCTTCATATTGTATTTTTTTCCTATATGTGTCTATATCCAACTTTCCTCTTCTTAGGTCCCACCTTAATGACTTCCTTTTAACTTGATTTCCTCTGTAAATATCCTATTTCCAAATATGGTCATGTTCTGAGGTACCAGGGGTTAAGAATTGAGCATATACATTTTTGAGGGGGACACAAATCAGCTTATAACAAGACCAATTTATAAGGCAGGAAGAACACCTTTAGCTGACAAAATAATAAATCCATTGATCTAGAACAATGATTTTCAACTGGTGAGCCACAAAAATTTTAAAACATGCAATACTGACTATTTAGTCAGGGACACTGGCCTCTTTTCCTTTCGAGTGTAGGATTAAAAAAAAAAAAAGATGACAACCACCAACACAACAATAGCCATCCAGTGTGAATGAATCAAAATTATACCTATTTTTTTATCAGATATATTTTTTTGGTGTGCTGCAGAATTTTGGTAATTAGTTTATGTGTGCCATGAGATGAAAAAGGTTGAAAATTGCTTATCTAAAAGGTAAGAATGCCACCTAATCATTTTAGCTCCTCAACCCCTGAAAGTGTTAGGGGAATACTTCATTGGTTGAAGCTACAGATCCTAATAATCAAAAGGAAAGAAAGGTTGCTGCTCCGTAATGTAAGCAGAGAAGCACATGTCTAGAAGCCAATGACTCCTCTGAATTCTCTCCTATGTTCAATGGTATTAGTCAATGGACAACAATAGCAACCACATAAAGATAAGACCACCAGGCTCAGACCTGCAGAAATAAACCTGGGTTATCCTGCCATGGGTATTACAACTTCACTGAGGGTACAAGAAACAGAATGGAGAGTGGGGAAAGGAAATTGCTAATGTGTTGTAGAAATGATGATCATAGTATATACTCATATTTTCTTCCTTGCTCAAATAGATTAATATTTTCTAAAAATATTTTTCTTTCCCCCTATTATTTCATATATGGTGTATTTGTGGTGATTGTCTTCACAATTTAGTTATGGGTTCTCAAGACAGGATTATAATTATCTATAATAGGGGACAGCAAACTTTTTCTATAAAGGGTCTAATAGTAAATATTTTAGGCTTTGCAAGTCATACTGTGCGTGCAGCAATTACTCAACTCTGCCATTGGAGCACAAAATCAGCCATAGACAATACACACACACACACACACACACACACACACACACACACACAAAATGAGCATGGCTGGGTTCCAATAAAACTTTTTTTACAATAAGAATATTAGTGGTGGACTGGATTTAACTTGAAAGCTATTGTTTGCCAAATCCTAAACTAAAGGATAAGTGTGCATCAGGATATTTAGAGTAACTAGTGAGGCTTTGATTCTCCCCTCTGAGGAGATGGTAAGCAATAGTTGCATTTTGTTTTATGGGGAAAGGTTTTTGTTGCCATTGTCATTTTGATGTTTGATTATAGGTCTTTGTGGACCCAGCTATAGAGGTGAACTGCGGAAGGAATAAACTTGCTTACTCAATTCCTAATCCCCAACCCTTTCTATCATGCTTTTCAGTACAATAGAGAGTGAAAGCCAACACTTCATTTCTAAGAATCCCCTTCAGCTGGGGCTTTTCATGTGACCTGAGTGCCACCAAGAAAAGACATTCATTCAACACCTGAGAGCCGGAAAGAGTAAAGGAAGCACAGCACCGGAAGGAGATCAGGTATTCAGAGAAGCACGGTCTGACTCCCTTAGCGCTGACATGGTGAAGTTTTTCAAATGAAGAAACTGAAAAGCGGAAGTTAACATTATTTATGCTTTTCTGCACCCTGCTTTTCCGCTTCAACTTCTCATGGAAATCCTTTCAAGTTGACTGGGATTGCTCTAATTCATCATTTTTAAATAACTACGTAGAATTCCATGATCCGCATGTATTGTGCAATTTATTCAGCCCTGCTCCTCTTGATAGGAAGTGTTTTTTCCCTATGGGCCACTAGAGAGCACCCTTGGAGCAGAGTCAGGGTCAGCAGAGTCTAGTTCGGGGTGAATTCAAGACATCTTTGTTATTAAATTTGCCTCTTCATCCTCACTGTCCTGATCAAGGTTTTGTTGACCCTCAGCTAATGGAGAAAACCCAGAATTCTCTAGCTTTCTTAAGCATAATCCTACCATTCCAGCCCCTGTGGGATGATAGCAGACTTGCCACAGTTGTTCACATTCCAGAAGGAAAAGACTGCGGAAACATTGTCATTGGCATAACCAGCAAGAACAGCCACTCTCACTGCTGTCACTGTGATCACTGCAACTGATGGACAACTAAGTCTAAGTGATCAGGCCAAGACCTTGACATGCGTTATCTCACTTTATAGTCACCACAATCCTGTAAGTAAGCACGACTATTATCCCACTGTACACATCAAGTGTGTGGTGCAGAGATAACGCACACACAGATTTAGGCCCTTCGGTGATCCCAGGGATTTTCCCCTCGTCTGTGTATTAAGTCTGTCACTGGGGGCCCCTCCCGGATCTCTATCTTCAACTCCTGGCACCACCTGTCTCTATCCAAATCCAATCCAAGTTCCCTGCAGTTTTCCAAAGACTGCAGAGTTCCTATCACCGGGCATTTGCTATTGGTGCTTTCCATACAGCCTTCCTCCGCTTCCCAGGAGCCTCACCCTGACCCCAATCAACCCTTTATCTGCGAGACAAACTCCTCCTTCTTCAAGGAGGCAGGTTACATTTTGCCCTGACTGTGGAGCTTCCCCGAGTAAACTTAAATACTCTTTATATATCAAAATAATGGAAGAAGTTACTTATCTAATTTCCCTATTCAAAAGACAGTTCTAAAGCCAAGTCTTAATGTTCATTGTATCCCCGTGCCAGGCACAGTGCTTTGGCACATAGCAGATGTTATATATACATATACATATACATACACATACACACATATATATGCATATACATATGTTCATAAATAAACAAATGATTGAATGAATGAACTGTAGGGCTCTCTCAAAAAAACTAGAGTTGAACCCAATTCTTAGCAGCATAAAATAAATAATAGAAGCCAATAGACTTGGGTGACTTCCTTTCAGAGAGGATTTCTGTGACCAAGCCCATCAGTAGCCAATCAAGAGCCCCTGGTTTTTGTTCTGCAGCTGACCCCACAGTGCTAACTTTGCCTGTGGATCTGGACAGTTAAAATGGAAGAAAGAGAGAGTGTGTTGGGCTATTCATATCTGCCTGGGGCTGCTGTCGGTCGCTGCTGAGAGGTAAGGTGAAATTTTTATTAGAGCCAAAGTACTTCAGGCTCCAGAAGTACAAAGCCACTGTGGAGGGGGAAAAGAGAAAGAAAATTCACCTTTCATCAGAAAAAAATTATGGTAAAAGTGGATTTTACTTTTCTCTGTAAGAAAATATGAAAAAAACTGTTTGGCTTGCTTGGTCTTACTTATTATTTCCTCCTGCAACAGGCTTATCAGTCCTCTTTGGAAAAGAAATGAAGGCCCAGCAACATGAAAGTCGCTAGGGCCACAATTAGCAATGTTCTTTTTCATGCGGTGTTTTCTTTTCTGTAAACTCCCAATGCTACTAATGAGAACGGCCAGTTATTACATCTATTAACCAAGGGCAGTGCTCTTTGCTGCCCAATTATACAACATTTTCTGGCAGTTCATTCTAATGAGAAACTGGGTTATTGCAGGACTCTCTGCCCAGGAATACAGTTGAGAACTTACAGTTTAAGTTGAATTTGCAGCCACAAATGCATATATTCGGGGGCATTGTGAGAAGATCTCAGAAGATTTTTTCCCCTCTCTACTTTTTTGCATGTTTCAAGTCTAATCAATTAGAAATACATGTATTTTTTCTCCTCGTGCCCCCAAAGTTTAAGTGCATTTTCAAGATCACAGAATCAGAGATTTGGATGGGATCTCTACATGTTACCTGCCCCACACAAGACAGGAATCTACCTAACTAATCCCTGAAAGCAAACCACCCACCCTTTTCTCAGAAATATCTCGAAGGGACATCATACGCCAGCGCATCCTGCTATCTCTTGGCACAATTTGCTTCCTTGAGGCTTAAACAGCATTGTCTTCATTTCCTGTACTGCTCAGGCAGGAGTTCAGCTTTTCCATTGCTTTCATTTCCTCTGCTGCCCAAGTAAGAGCTTAGTTTTTTCCATTGTCTCCAGAGTCACTGTGGGCTTTCAGACTGTGAAGAGATCTGTCTGTAGACAGTTCCCGGCATGCTTTGTGCTCTTTGGTGCCTCCGTGTCTTTGCACATCCTGTGCCCTCTGCCTGGGGATCTTCTCTTTACCTATGATCCACCCTCTCCCACATTAGGAATTCCTGTTGAATCTCCAACACCGAGTGCTTTGGGAAGAGCCTCCTCATCCCCACGTCCTGTCACTTCTCAACCTCGCATATTGATTGCTAGTGCCTCGGTGCTACCAACAGGCATTCGAAACTGTGCTATTGAAAATGCAGCCTTAGACCAGCAACAGCATCAGTTGGGAGATTATTCAAATATTATTCGAATTATTCTTCATATATCTGGGAGTGGGGCCTGGGAATCCGGGTTTTAACAAGCTTGCTTAATTTTAAGAAGCACTATTCTACAATAATTTAATTTCAGATAATCTTTGGCAATTGTGGATTTAACAATTCTCTTGAAAAAGAGAAGGTTCATGACTTGGAGTTATCATTTCACTGAGCAAAATTGGAGCAGATTCCTGTGGAGGTCATTTACTGAAGAAGAATATATAACAGACTCTACAGCTCACGGAAATTGCTGCTCTCCACTCTTGATTACAGATATATTTTGAGGGAGGAATTACATGGCAAATTTGGAAAGCCACAGATACCTTTCTGGAGAATACCAAGGGTCAATATTTTTGCCCTTTTAACATTACCTTGAAATTATTCCTTGGCATGTTGGTCTCATATTAGCCATAAAGTCTAGATCCATCTCTTTCATTTAGGAATGGATGAGCACAGGCCCTGACACATAGTGAGCATTTAAGCTATGTGGAGGTGGGCAAAGCAGGTGGGGAGGATGGCACATCTGTAATAGTGTCAACAATAAAAATAAAGTTTAAAAAATAAGACTAAACATTAGGGCATCTTGGGTTTTTTTTACAAGATAAAAAAAGATTAACTGAAACAATGAATGAATGAATGAATGAATGTCCATACAGAGCATTTCTTTCCGAAAGCTTACTGCCTATTTTAGATAGTACAGCCACCAAATTTAGCTGAGGTTTGGTCTCTGCAAATAGTTTCGGCTTATTCTATTGTTTTTCAACCTGTGGTCCCTAGACAGACCAACTGCATTAGCATTATCTGGAATGTATATTCTGTACAGATTCCTAGACCCATCAAAATGTTGTATCTGAATCTCCAGTGTGTGATATCCAAAATTCCAGGTGATTTTTATGCAGACAAAGTTAGAGAACTGCTGGATTATGTGGTTACCCCAATTTGCAGCACTCTAAAATTGGTCATTAACCATAGACTAGGGGGAGGGGAAATCCCTAACCAGGAAGCTCATTATTTAAATTCAGTATAGGAGGAGTCTTGATGAGGTAGGAAAGAAAGAAAGAAGCCCATGGAGAAATGTCATGCAAAGATCCAGAGAGTCCCATGAGCTGCACTGCATGTTTGGATTGAAGTCCGTACCTTCGGCAATAGTTGCCTTGGGAAGTGGGAAAGAGTTTGAGTTTCTTTTGCTAAAGCCACCCCTTATGTAAGAAACCAGCGGAGTATACTCCCAGGAATTCAAATCAACAAAAGGAAAACAAAAAGAGAAAGCAGGGGGATTGTTTTTTTTAAAAAAAAGGAAAAGAGCCAAACATAGAGTAATATATTCTTCCCAAACTTCTTCTCTCAACAGAGAGATACAAAGGCCCAGCAGATACCAATTGACAGAGTCCCTGGAGATGGGTCCTGCTCCACAATTTGAGACAATACCTAAAATATGAATACCCTGAGGAAAAAACCACATTGGCTTAAATTCAAAATACAATATGGGAACATAGTGGCAAGACTGTGTACGGTAGTTTTTTTAAATCTTTCTAGGTCACCCCATAAAGACAGACAGAGCCAAACCAAAAGGCCACAGACAATAACTATAACATTAGTAAGTTTTTCTCATGAACCTCAGAATAGGAGTAAGTGGGGACAAGTCACCAAGACCCATGCAGCATCAGCATTTACACGGGAAGAAGCCAAGGAAAGTAAGGGGTCATCCAACAGATCTGAGAACAAGATAACTCCAAAATTGCCAACATATATTGACTGGCAAAAAAAATGGGCAGCCTATTTGAGGACTGCAACTGAATTTGAAGGGTTATTTGCAAGTGATTACAATGGCATGGCACCAAGGTTTTAAAAGGCTGGATTAATCTGGGATTTACAAACTGTGGAAACTAATTTGCCCAAGTGCTCTCCCAGGACAAAGCTCCACACCGAGGAGAAACTGCTGGGAATCGAGCCTAAATTGAACAAGAGAAGGGGGAAAAGAGAAGGTCCAAAGAAAGTGGGGATGGAGAACAAAACCAGGAGATCTCTAAAACCATACTTTTGAACAAAAACAATAAAACAGAAAGACAAAATTCCACAGCAATGGAGCTAGAAAAATTTTTTTAAAAGCCACAGAAACCATTTTCTGAAACAAAAACGAAAAGAAAGACAAATCTATACAGCAATCTGATCCATCCCTTTCTTTTTAAAGTTTAAAAAAATTAATCTCATGTAAAAATGGGTAACAAAAGAATCATAGTTGAATTCTATACAACATTTTTATAAGAAAATAGAAAGTTAGGCACAGGACAACATTTTTATAGATAATGAAAGCACTCCAGAAAAATGGCCAAAGAACAGATAAAAACTAATATTTTGCAAATGAACTAATAGAAATTTTTAAATGATAAATTATATGAAAGAACAACATAAATCAGAATTAGAAAAACCCAGAAGTGAGGTGAAAGGACTAAGGACAAAATAATAAATTTTTTTCAGTTATTTCAAAATATGAAAATCCAAATCACATCACAAAGGAAAATATCCAAATGGCCAATAATAGTGTGAACAAATGCCCAGTGTCACTAGTAATCAGAAATTCATATTTAAACCACAAGATATTAAACACCCATTAGAATGGCTAAAATTGAAAAGACTGATAACACCAAGTGCTTGCAAGGATGTGGAACTACTGCAATTCTTATACACTGCTGGTGGAAATATAAAATTGTACAGCTGTTTTAGAAACTGTCAGCTTTTAATACAGGTAAAAATATATCTGCGCTACTAGCCAACATTTTGGATCCTAGATATTTTCCAAGACCAATAAATACATATGTCCTGACAAAGACTTATAAACAAATATTCATCACACCTATAATTCATAATAGCCAAAAGTCTAAAATCAACACGAATGTCCATCAACCAAAGAAAGAATAAAATGTGGTATTTACATAAACTACTGATATACACTATAATGGATATTATATTGGATATTTGGGATATAATGGATATTGTATCAGATACTTTTTTATGAATCTCAAAAAACATTATATTGATTGAAAGAAGTCAGACACAAGAGTACATACTGTTATAATTCCATTGATTTGAAATTCAAGAACAGGCAAAAACAATCTATGGCAATAAAAGTCAGAATAATGACTACCTATTTTTAGAAGTGAGGGTTTTTACTGGAAAGAAGCATGAGGGAACTTTCTGGAATGATGGAAATGTTCGATATCTTGATCTGTTTGATAGTTACACAGAAATATGCATATGTGAGCCAGGAGACCACAAGACCACTTCCAAATTCAATGGAAGGACACACAGAACTCAGCATATGGTCATACTATAATTTATTACATTAAAAACAATGCAAAGTAAAATCAGCAAAGAGAAAAAGCACATGGGGCAAAGTTTAGAGTAACCAGGAGCAAGCTTCCAAGAGACAAGTCCCAGTGAAGTCACATAAGACAATTCCTGCAGCAACAAATTGTGACATGTGTGAAGTGTTGTCTCCCAGAGAAACCCATTAGAGACCCAGTGCCAGGAGTTTTATTGGCAGCAGTGACATAGGGAGCTTCTGCCCGGCGTGTACAAAATTTCAGACTCTCAGAAGGAAAGCATGTGTTTAGCATAAATCACAGTGTCTTCATAAACACATAATGAGCCATTCTTACCAGAAAAACAACACAAACCTTCCTGAAATTCAAGTTTCTAGATGCCAGCAAAGGGCCAACCTTACAAGTAGGTTTTTTTAAAAGACACTAATAAGGCCTGGTATGTTAATTCTTCTCTGTAAAATATGTTAAAAAACAAAACAAAACAAAAATACAATAACTTCGCCAAGTGTGCATTTAAGATTTTGCTGTTTAGCATGAATGGACCAAGAGAGCATTATGCTAAATGAAATAAGCCAGGCAGAGCAAGATAATAAGTACCATATGATTTCACTCATATGTGGAATCTAATGAACAAAATAAACTAACAAACAAAATTAAAACAGACTCATAGATACAGAGAAGAGACTGACAGCTGTCAGAGGGGAGGGGTTGGAGAGCTGGGTGTAAAAGGTCAATGAATTAAGCAAAAAACAAAAAATTAGGTGGTGAACACACAATACCATATACAGATGATCTGTTATAGAATTGTACCTTAAACCTATATAATTTTATTAACCAATGTCACCTCAATACATTCAATAAAAAAACATAAAGCAAACAATAAATAAAAAATATTTTGTTATTTTATTGCATGTAAATTATATATCCGTTTTTGAAATTTAAAAATATAGATAATATGAGTGACAGGTCCACAGATTCTCTTCTGTGAGCAGGTTGTCCTGAGTCATCAAACAAGAAAACCATAAAAAAACATAAAGCAAACAATAAATAAAAAATATTTTGTTATTTTATTGCATGTAAATTATATATCCGTTTTTGAAATTTAAAAATATAGATAATATGAGTGACAGGTCCACAGATTCTCTTCTGTGGGCAGGTTGTCCTGAGTCATCAAACAAGAAAACCATGAGTTTGGAGGCCTATAAGCAGGGCAAAGTGAAGGGGCTCTACCTCCCCAATTCGCTAAGGATCAACACTCTGAGGAGCCTAATGGAATATGACATAATATAAAGAACATGGACTTTGGCATTAGGCCAAACTGATTTTAAAATCTGGCTCCATCATTTGCTAGCTGGGCGAGAACAGTCAAGAGGTTTCATTTATCTGAGCTTCAGTCTCTTCACCAGCAAGATGAGGATATACTATCTACAACTGAAAAGTTGTAAGGATTAAATGAAATAACAGATGAAGTGGACTCACAATAAATATCAAGTTCATTACTAAAGGAGCAAAAACTCTAGCAGAAAAGACAAATATACATATGAAAAATCATAAGACAGGGAGAGAACTTAGTAAGTGCCATGAGGCTTGTTCAAAGGTTTGACTTGTAGGAGGCCAGACGGAGGGGTTCTTGGTGGCCTGGAACAGAATTTGATGAAAGAAGTAGCATTTGAGGTGGTGGTTGAATGTTTCATAGGATTTTGAGATTCAGAGATGAAGAGGGGGAGTATTTTAGGACCAGGGAAGGGTATATGCAAATTAGCAAGCTGGATTTGTGTTGGGCTTTTGCCAGCCCAAATTTCGCTGAGAGTACTAGCAGTTATTGACCTACATGATTTGCCATATCAGGCCTTTATGGGCATCAAACATAAAGTCATGTGAATGGAGTGACACAGCGGACTCTTCCAGTCTGGATCGAAGGCAGATGCCATTTTTGCCTTTTGACATACAGCAATATGGAGCAGGGCATGATCTCAACCAGCAACACTATTGAATCCACAGGGCAAAGTGGTGGCTTCTGGAGAAACGTCAAATACATGCACAGTCTTGCCTTTGTATGTTAGTCTGGTCAGACTCTGCCTCTTTTTTCCCCCATTTATTAAATAGATATTTATCGAGTGGGTAGTCTGTGCCAGGCATTGTGCTACACCCCGAGGATGAAATATATGAGCTTACAGACTCATCAGAAAGTCTACCTGTAAATGCATGGATTACATAGAGAACAGTAGGGGCTTTAGGGCAGAGAACAACGAAGGACTTCCGCATCACACAGGACAGGGTGCATCTGGTTTCTACTTTGACGTATGCTCGCTGCTGATTGTTAAACTGAAGGATGGATGTGATAAACCAGCTCCTTCCTAAAACTGGTCAAATGAAAAAACACTGGGCTCTAGGTAAGGTCGGAGTGCCCTCTACTGAAATAGGAAGCTGGAATTCGAAGACAAATTAGAAAGACAAGTACCATATGATTTCACTCATACGTGGAATCTAGTGAACAAAATAAAATAACAAACAAAATAGAAGCAGGCTCATAGATATAAAACAGACAGAATAGCTGTCAGAGGGGAGAGGGCTTGCAGGGCTGGGTGAAAAAGGTGAAGGGAGTCAGCAAAATAAATACATAAATAAATAAAACAACTCATAGACACAGACAGCAGTATGGTGATTACCAGGGGGAAAGGGGAGTGGAGTGGGAGGAGGTAGTTGAGGGTAAAGGGGGAATAAATGGTGATGGAAGGAGATTTGATTTGGGATGGTGAACACACAATACAATATACAGAGAATGTATTATAAAATTGTACACCTGAAACCTATATAATTTTATTAACCAATGCCACCCCAGTAAGTTTAATTTAAAAAAGAAGCAAGCTATTCTAAGTTTATCCAAATAAAAACACACTCTACATCCTTTTATTTGTAGAAATTAATAAAGAATCTTTTCCTAATAATACTCGATTTTTAGGAGGCTTGTTGAATTCTTATGTTCATTGGCAGGCAATAGGAGCACCAAAGAACATCAATCAAATAGATATGAACATCCTAATGGCAAAAGAGACTGAGGCTAACGAGAATATAAAAACTTACCAGGTTGACTGGTGGGCCATCAAAATCCAAGGTGTATTATTAGCCTGGATCTTTTCATAGGATGACAATAACACTGGAGTTCCCACTTCTAACAATCTACCATGTATTTTTATTCTCCTCACCCCAACGTGGATAAAAAGAAATCTTTACATGGATAAAAAGAAGTTCAGCCAAGAAAGATATAGAGGAAACTTTACTTATTAAATTTAAAAAGCCAATCTGAAAAGGCTACGTACTGTATGATTCCAACTGTATCTCATTTTTAAAAAGGTAAAAGCACAGAGACAGTAAAAGACCAGTGGTCGCCAGGGGTTGAATAGAACTCAGAGAATTTTTAGGCCAGTGAAACTACTCTACATGATACTATAATGGTGGGTACATGTCATTATACATTTTTCCAAGCCCATAGAATGTACACTACCAGGATCTGACCCTAATGTACACTGTGGATGTTGTGTGATAACAGTCTGTCAATGTAGGTGCATTGATTGTTAACAAATGTACCAGGGGATGTTGATAGTCAGAGAGGAGGTTGCCTGGTGCGGGGGCAGGGAATATATATGGGAACTCTGTACATCCTGCTCAATTTTGTAGTGAACCTAATACTGGTCTAAAAAATAAAGTGTATTTAATAAGGAAAAAGTTAATTCAAGCTAAATTTATCATAAGGGCAGGTCTCAGAAGACACAAGTTCATTAAAAGGTCATTTGTCCTAACATCTACAGAGGCTATAGACAGGAAGAGAAGATGTGTGGGT
The DNA here is from genome assembly GCF_000412655.1 of Myotis brandtii. Lineage (NCBI taxonomy): Eukaryota > Metazoa > Chordata > Mammalia > Chiroptera > Vespertilionidae > Myotis > Myotis brandtii. Next base: position 10,964,956 of record NW_005360124.1, on the reverse strand, counting down.
GATGGGCCATGTGATAGTGTGAGCTTCAAAGGAAGCCACCTTATTTCTTTCCTCTTTTCTAATCTCCCTACCAACCAGCAACCCTTAGAGACAGTGACCATCATTACATGTGGTTTAAATTCTGATTAGTAGAAATGGAAGCATTCACTCCAAAGTAGCAATGATTATAGTCTTAACTAACTCTTATTTTTAATATCCATCCTGAACGGTGGAACTCAAACAGACATTCAGACTAAAGTATGACACCAAAAGGAGAAGTGACTTGCTTAAGGACCCACCTCCAATGTCCTGGGAGCGCCTGGCCCCGATGATTGGCAACGTGCTAAGGACATGATGTTTATCTCCACGAAATAGACAAGACAGAAGCAATCGTGTGGCTTGTAAAAGTGGAAGATCTACAATAAGTGACTCTTCAGCAAATGTTACCTTATAGCAGACATCAAGGCTGCTAAATGTCAATAACTTTCCTTTGGGTTGAATTATTTGATCTGAAGCTCTTCCACCCTAAATTAGCTTCCCAAAAGGAATCCCCTCTTTTGAAACAGTGTGATAAAGAAGTCTTCAAAAACTGTCCCAGGAGGAACAATAGTCATTTACTTAACTGGCATTTAGAGTACCATAATTAATACTTTTAGAAAATTTTCTAGCCTCTTTAATTATGGAGTGAAGCTAAATATTTGATCACTCCTGCACGATTAACCTGCTAGTACACATGAAAGGTAAGGGGGAGGTCTCTCTGGACAGGTGCTGAATGCCTTACTTGCAATAACACCCCCAGCCACCACACGTTGGGACATCTGGTAGAGATTTTTAGCAATGAACATCTGGGATTTAATTTGGTTCATGTAGTAGATACTCCTTTCATTAAAAAAAAAATCTATCTTCTTTATTCAAAGTAATTTGCAGTCTCTCATAATCTACTCTCACCCCTCACTCAGCCCCTTGGGAAAAAAATCTTCACAATGCCTATTGTGAAGACCCTTGGAATTTCTTGGCTTTGCAAAATGGTAACGTAATGCAATTCAAGCAAGGTTATTTCCGTTTCTTCTTTCTCTGTTCAATCCATTGATGAGCTCGGGCTTTATAATTAAAGTAACCTCTCAGGGTACTTCAGCTTAATTAGTCAATGCTGTCATCTATTCCATGGCTTGGGGATTGAACAGTATGTGTGAAGGGGTAGTATGAGGTCAGGAAGAAGAGGCAGCAGGAAGTTCACTTGTGTTCCTTTTCCTGTGGAAATGGGTTTTTGTGACTGTTCTTTTCAGAGTTCAGTAGATTGCTTGTTCCCACTGCAGATAGCTGCTATCAATAAACACTCTTAGGCTCATTTGTGAGACCCAACCATCATTTCCTGGAGATAAAGATGGCTTAGATTTCAGCACAATGTAAAAAATATTCCAAGACATTTCTTGAATGGAGAGTCAGCATATTTAAAGAAAACCCAACAGACAGACCTTAGATAAGATGGCTTTTGCTCTTATATATTTTGCCATCCTCAAATTCAGGTTCCATGGACCTCCAGAACTCAAGAAGAAGCCATTAGATGTCAGCCCCTCCCTTTTCAGGGTCAAGGGTGGCAGGTTGCCCCTCAAAATGTAAGGCTAGAAGCTGACATTTAGATCCTGAGTGTCTTTCCCAATCCTTTCTAAACTTGGCCTATGGGCAGTTTCATGTGCAATATAAGCCAAGAAGTACTTCTCAGAATGATTTCCTCTTCCATTAAATCAGATCTTAAAAGGAAACGTTGACTCCTACTCCTCCCTCAATTACTCATATTCAGCATTTCCTACCATCACTAACACCCGTCTCATTAAATTAAGTGTCCCCAAACAGTTATGACTGTCACAAAAAAGTGTTCCTTTCTTTCATCTATTTCTCCTCATAGCAAGTTTTCCCTTTGGATCTAATATATCCGATTCAGTCTTCTAAATACTTATTATTTTTCTAATAAGTAAATGTGAATTTATTGCCTGTGAAAACCATGTTTGGTCCAGAAAACCACATCCCTGCTGTTGAGACCTTTTTTGAAATGGGAAAGTTACATGTGGGAAATATACAACAAGAAAACAGTTGAAGTGGGTTTCTCTGCGTCAGCACCAGATGATCTTCCAGTAGTCTTTAGCTTTAAGATGAAATGAAACCTAAAGTTGGTTCAGCAAAGGAGAACTTGTGGTGACTTTGTGTATATATAAATTAGATTTGGGACATATGTTTTTTAAGGAAAAGAAGCTTGACACGGTTAAAACTTGTGACACAACAAAGGAAGGAAATTGATCTGAGTGTCTATCTGTCATGTGCCATTTGCTGTGATCGTCTCATCCAACCCTGATCTCTGGTGTCCCTGTTTATATTGGAGCCATTTCCTGCATGATAGTGTGTTCCTGTTTGACGCACCATGCCTGGGAAAAGGCAGTATCGTTTACCCCACCCGGCAGACACAGCTGTAGGACGTCATCAGAACCCTTTCTGTTTCCGTTGCTGGGTGTTGGCCATTCTGCAGGATTTGCATCTTTCTCTATTTACTTCCTGCTCAGTTAAGGGAAAACTATGGAAATGTCCAAAGACTTGGTTTCAAGATGAGTTGACAAAGTTCAGAAATGAAAGACAAGAAGGAAGTGGAAATATATTTCAAGGTCCAAGATCAGAATTTGAAACCTATAGAATGTATCTGTTCCTGCTACTCAGAGTGTGATCCATGGACCCGGGGCCCTGGAACCACAGGGTTGCTTATGACAAATGCAAAACCTCAGACGCCACTCAGGACCTACTAAATCTGCATTTCAACAAGATACTCAATGAATTTGTGTGCACTTTAGAGTTTGAGATATGTTGACCTAGTTCAACCCTTCTATGTACAGATAAAGAAACTGATCTCAAGTAAGTAGCTGGTGCCAACCCACAAAGCTATGTACATCAAAGCCGTATGAATGCTCCAGTTAACCTACTTTCACTGTGTATGAAAGGAAGACCTACAGCTCAAACACCTCAGGAACATTTCTTCAAGCTCGTCATCATCTTTCAACTCACAGGCCAAACCAGTTTCTTCTTACCCATCAGAGTGTCCTCACTTCTCTCTTCACCCACCTTGGTTCCATTACAATTCTCCTGCAAATTCCTCAACCACCCATTTTCTCCACACCTGCATCCAAAGAGCTGACCAAAGCTGGAGAAAAATCACTCAACTGAATAAATTGCATCACTTTACATTTATAATCAGTAACCTCCACTGAGCCATTGACAGTGCCCATTAATCTTACTATTTTTCTTTAGTAGAAACTTTTCCATTTTATACCTTTGCCAATTTCCTCAAACTTCCCACACCCATGCTCAACTAATGACTTGTCCCCAACTTCAGTGAGGTAATAAAAGTAATGAGCTATCAAACCCCTTTCCACTCCTGATTCTAAATAAACACACCCTTCTTCACCTACCTGTACCCATCTTCTCTCTCCTCCCCTTTTACAATAGGTAAATCGCCCCCTTTTAACAAAGGATAGTTCATAATGGGCTCAGTGAGACTCATTCACTCTCATCTTCTCTAGAAAAGACCTTACTCTATAGCTCTATAGATCATCTTCTCTAAACATGCCACATACACACATCCTTGCACCTGAACCATTTAATCTGTATTCCAATATATTCTAGCACCTCCCTTCTTAAACAGGAAGCAAGCTAACAAAGTTTTAGATGAAACCCCTCTAGTCTGATCCCTATATCAAGTCTCTCCTTCACAGTTAGCTTCTTGGAAGAGTGTGTTCTCTACACATGCAGTCTTTACTTTTTCATCACCCATTTACTATTTTCCAGAATGACTTCATTAATGCATAATCTTTTTTTTTAATTTAGGTAATAGGAAAAGGATGAAAGAAAGCACAAAAAATAAATACAAAATTACCAGAACTCTCACAGCCCAAAGATAATCATCTCTTTTCTCTTTGTAACATTTCTTTTCTATTAATAGAGACCAACAAGAGAATGCATAGGTAGGAGAAAAAAATATAAAATGGAATGATATTCTGTATGCTATCTTTTTAAAGTAAGATTTAATTGTTCTTGAAGTTAACAGAAGAAACGTTTAGAAAATGAAGTTAAAAGACTCCTTACTTGGAATAATTTCCTTCATATGCTTAGTTTTATGTTATATTGTTATTTTAACTTTGTCAAGATATTTAATACTTAAATCCTGTTTTGTAATTTTAATCCTCCTAGTATTGAGCCCTAGTTCTCTATTTAAATCTATCTAATCCTGAACACCAATAATTTTTATTGTAGGTTTTCTATTCCTGAGTATACTCAATAAATATATTTGGGGCATCTATGCACTGGGGAGATGAGAGTGAAAAACAGAGGTAAGATCCTTTCACTCATGGAACTTACATTCTAACGGGAGAGAGAGAAAATATACCAAGCAAAACAAGAACCTGTTCAAATTTTGTATAAGGGCTAGGTACATCAGGATACATAGTAAATAAATGGGGGAAAGGTTATTTTAGCCAAGAAAGCTCTCTCTTTAGATGTGACGTGCACATTGAGTCCTGAATGATTCAAAAGAATCGATCAAGAAAAAGGTCTCAAAGGGAAAACATTCTACAAGAAAAAAACAAAAAATGCCCAAGACAAAAATAAGTGTGACTTGTCTGAGTACCAGAAAGAAGGCCAATGTAGCCAGAGCTTAGTAGGAGAGGCGAATTCGTGACTGAAGAGGTCGTCAGGAGTCTCCAGGTTGACGGAGACTCAGATACGGTGCCCCCCTGCAAGTTCTGTGCAGGAGAGGCGAATTCGTGACTGAAGAGGTCGTCAGGAGACTCCAGGTTGATGGAGACTCAGATACGGTGCCCCCTGCAAGTTCTGTGCAGGGAGGGCTCGGCAAAGGAACAATGGCCTCTGCCAGCACTTTTGACTGAGAGAAAGCTGCTCCTCCAACCCTCATCCTGAAGCCAGACGATTCAGTTCCTCCCCCTAATGTCCCTGGTGCCTTTCCAGCTACTGCCCCAGCGCTGGAGCTCAGAGGGAGGCAGTCCAAGTAAGTCCATGTGTGGGCCCTTGAAAAGGAGTGCCAGCAACTCCAGCCGCCCTCTGCCTCCCTCAGCCACAATCCCCACTGGTTTTTACAGCCAGAAGTTATGGGAACTTCCCTCAACCCTGGGCTGGGGGGCCTGGTGTGGGGATAGGCCTGCTCACTCCTCAAGGGGAAACTTTCATAGCTGAGATATTCCTCCCAATTTTTATCCAGCCCAAAGGGGTGTGGGATCAACCCCTCTGTGTCTTCACCCCTTCTACCAGTCTCCATGTGACTTCTTCTTTATACCCTTGGTTATAAGACATCTGTTCAGCTAGATTTCAGGCAGTTCTGAATGACGGTGGTTCTGTAGTTTGGTTTTAATTTTGATGTGATTGTGGGAGGATGCGAGTACCACATTTATCTATGCTGCCATCTTGACTGGAAGCCCAAGGAATGTGTTTTGAAGTAAATCTAAGCTGGGTACAGAAGGAGTGAGGATAGAAAGCTTGGTGATAATGAAAAGTGGTCGAATCAATGGACTGGGATCCCAGTGAAGTGGAAGAATGATAGGGTGTGAACATGAAAGTGAGCCAGAGCACCAATGGTGGTGACACTCTTTGTTCTAAGTGCTTTCAACTCTTGCATTTTTTCCTCTTTGTTCACTATGATTATCTTCAGGGTTTTTTTTCTGTGTAAATAATTTGATGTTCAGCTGTGTGTACTCTTTGTTGTTGCTGCTAATTTACGTAAAAGTTTTATAATGACGTTGTTTTGGTTCATAATTTGTTCCCTTGGCCTTAAAGTTGCCTTATGCATTTCATGCTGTTGTTGACAATTTCATCCTTGCATTCTTATTTTTATGTTCCTGTTCTTAATAAGGAATTCCTGCTCATAATTATTTTATGACCCAAAGCATCCATGGAAATGTGGACTAAACTACTCATCTGTGTTTTGCCCAGTATTTCCTTCTTTCTTCCCTCCTTCATCCTCAACTTTCCTTCCTTTCTTCCTTCCTTCCTTCCTTCCTTCCTTCCTTCCTTCCTTCCTTCCTTCCTTCCTTCCTTCCCTCCTTCCTCTTCTATCCTTAATCTATCTAGCACCATGCCTTTTTTCCCCCCTTACACAAGCTTAAGGTGGACAAGTCTAACAAAACTTCTCTTTGCTCTGATAAAATACAAGTCAGTGTTCACTGACACCCTTTGCAGCTCCTCTGAGACTGCAGCTCTGTAAGCTGACTCTCAGCAGCTGGAGGGAGGGGAGCCCTGATGTGTCGGGCTTGCACATTTCTGTGGTACACATACTTACACCACACCATTGCCAACTACTAATAATTTAGAAACCAGCTTGAAAAGTCCTGAATATTTAACAATGGGCTCTTGTGAGCAATATCAAGATAGCAAAAGACAAGCCTTTCAGCCTATGACCATGCAGGTTTCTGCTCTGGAACCCACACTCCAGTCCTTACTTTTGGAGTGGCCTTGAAAAAGGTATTTAACTTCTCGTAGTCTCCCTATTTTCATCTTTATAAGACACCTAATGCCATCTAACCGATGAAAATTTGTGAAGGTTAAATCAGATAATGATTAGTCGGTGAAATCTTCCTAATTCATGAAGAACACACATAGGGAGGTGCCTATTGTGAGCTGAGCTCTGAACCAGAGATTTGGAGGGGCCTCAAAATACTGCAGCCAGGTTTCTGCGCTCGGTCTCTGTGTCACTCAGTTTTGAGGCTGCATTTCCTTCTCTTGGGGCCTCTTTCTCATACCCACACACATTCACTTTAAGCCGTCTGAATGTCCCACGGTGACAACTCAGCCTCCTGCTGTCGTCCTGACTTCCTTGGGGACTTCTGACAAGTTATTCTGGCTCTCAGCCCTACCACTTCCTCATTTGGAAGAGGAAGCTTATAATCAGCACTCAAACCCACAGACCTCACAGGGAAACTGTGAGGGAGGTGGGATTAAGTAAAAATATTTACCTTCCTCCATAGCCTCTAGTCCTTAGATGTGACTTTGGGAAACTCTCTCCTTAAAGACCTGCAAATGGAGACATCTGCAAAAGGTAACAATGAGAACACGATGGAAATGTGTCTTGGCTGGTGTGGACCCTGCCTGTGCATTACCTGGAGAGCCACGTTCTACTTCCTGAGGAAAATCCCCCTTATGGGAAGGCAGAAAACAGTAGGTTTGGAACCAGCTGACCTAAGTTATACAAAGGCCTCGGTTTTCTCATCAGTAACCTGTACACAGTAATTATGCCTACTTCATAGTGAGCATACATAGATTCTTCTTAATTACACACACTTCTTCATTGAGATCTCACGTGTAAAGTACTGAGTATAGTGCCTGGTACATAGAATATTCTCATAAATGTTAGCTAAAATTATTATTGAGTCTATCTGCTTATTAATTAAGAACATCCTTTTGGTCTTTGAGAAGTCTCACTTAAGACTTTCTTGAAACAGGTGCCCTTAAGTCAAACTCACAAACAGTGACTTATTTCACTGTTTTGTTACTTCTTAATTTATTCAAAAGATCTTTTGTGATTCTCTATGCCAGTTTGCCTGATAGGAATGTTTTGTGGGTGTTTTTTTCTTTACATGTCGGTTTCGATGGTTTTTAAAACCTTATTCAAGATTCATTTGTTCAACATGTATTTGCCTTTTGTGAGAAATTGTTTATCTTTTTCTATTCCCTTTCTTTCTTTATTTTTATGATGTGGACTGAGGAGAAACCAGTGCCAGTGCGATGCTGTGGGGAGAGTTCTCAGGGCAGGCTGGATCCACTTGTTCACTCCACACACATCTGTTGAACACATGACGTGGGCCGATGTGCCAGGCACTGTTCTAGGACCTGAGGTCCCAGGAAACAAAAACACAGCCCTGGCCTCAAGGACCCCAGAGAATAAGTAGAAGATATAGACAGGTCAACTAATAGTATTAGTTACAAAAGCACGGAATGACTAACAGCTTATTCTTAAGTAAAAAACAATTCTCTATTACAAATATTTTACCAAATGAACTTTCTGAAGACAAACAGACATTGTCTCAAATTTACAAATCAATAGTCTTTGGACAATAGCTATTAAACAAACTTCTGCATATTATAGGAAAGTTCTTTGTTCTTCTTAAGTAAATAGACTTGCATAGAGACAATTTTATGATAACAAAATCCAAACAAAGCATAAATTAATTTAAAAATTGTGGTTCCTGGAATGTAAATATTCTCCTATGTTCTGTGTTATCTTTCTAATCTAAACAAAGAATAATGGCTATCCCAGTATTTTGGATTCTCAAAAGAACTTATGCCAATAACTTCACTGAAGTGTCTTATTTAACACGGAATCATGTGGTTTACAGTTTCAACTATACTTTTCACTGAGGTGGATTCAAAATTTAGTGTTAATTATTTAGTGTTAATAATGTTGCGCATTATAGAATATTAAAGGATTTATAGGTAGAATCTAAATCCACATAGCATCAATGTATTTTTATTCTTTGCAGTATTCCATTTTATGAAGATGCCACAAATTTATCCACTCTCTAGTGAAAGAATTAGGTTATTTCCAGTTTTTCATGATCACAAGCAATGCTGCAAGAACATACATGTACACACCTGCATGTACACATGCAAGAGTCTCTGTGTAGGTTCCTCATAAGCAGAACTGTCGGGTGGCAGAGAATGTGCCTCTTTACTTTTACATGACATAAGGATCAGCTCCTTGCCAGATATTGTCAAATTGTTGCTGAAGGAGTTATAACAGCGCATCCTCTCACCACCTGTGTGTGAGACATCTGTCTAGTTTCTCCACATCCTCACTCACAGTTAGAATTGTCAGACTTTTAAGGTTTCACCAATCTGTTGGGTATGAATCCATGTCTCAATTTGCATTTCCCTGGTTACTGCTGAGACTAAACATTTTTCATATGCTAACTGGCCATGCCAGTTTCTCATTTTTTGAATTTGCCTAATTTTATCCTTTGCAAATTTTCTGAAGGTCTTGTCTGTTCTTTAAAGGTTTGTAAGGTTTTTAATATATTCTAGTTACAAATTCTTTTTTAGTTTTATGTGTTGCAAAAATTATCTTTCAGTCTGTGGATTTAGTTCTACCATCTTAATTTGTGTGTACCCTTCTCCTCCTCCTCCTCCTCCTCATTCTCTTGTTTTCTTCTTTCTTGCCTTCTATTGTACTAGTACTTATTGTTATATACATTTTTTTCCCTCGGTGGTTTTAAAGCTATACATAGTGTCTATTATTTTAATGGTCACCCTAAATTTTTAACCTAGAGAGTTAGCTATAACATTTTTCCTTTTTTGAAAATATATTTTATTAATATCAGAGAAGAAGGGAGAGAGAAAGAAACATCAATGATAAGAGAGAATCATTGATCGGCTGCCTCCTGCATGCCCCCCATTGGTTATCAAGCCTGCAACCCGGGCATGTGCCCTTGACCGGAATTGAACCTGGGTCCCTTTAGTCTGTAGGCTGACGCTCTATCCACTGAGCCAAATTGGCTAGGGCGACAACATTTTTCTTATATAGTCTGGAGCAGTGATTCTCAAAATATGGACCTGGGCCACCACCACCAGCAGCAACAGCAGCCACTTGATAGTATTAAAAATGCACATTTTCAGGTTCCTCCACAGACCTAATGTCTACATGTGTATTTATTTCTATTTATCCTTTTCATTATTCTCTGCGCTCTGTAAAATGTGAGGATTTATGAATCTCTATAACTCTGAAAAGTCCTCAGTCACTCTCTTTGGATATTCATGTTCTCTTTCTATACTGCTTTATATTTACAGAAGCATATAGGGAGAAGGTAGAGAAGTTTGGAGGTAGAGCAGGGGGTGGCAAAAGTTCTCTGTAAAAGGCCAGATAGTAAACATTTGGGGTTTTGCAGGTCAAATGGGCTCTGTCGCAACTACTCACCTTTGCTGTGGTAGCCAAAAAAGAAACCATAGTCAACACTGGGTGTATCTGTGTCCCAACAAAACGTTACTTAGGAAAAGAAGCCTGTGGGCTACAGGTTGCCAACCCCTGCTGTAGAGGCTAATGATTATGCTTTGCCACAAAACATTCTTTCTTTCAAAAAATACTAATTGAGTGCCTGCTAAGTGTGTTCTGACTCTGTAAATAGTGTGGGATGCATGAATAGTAAATTAATGTGGGGGTGGCGGGGAGGGAGGAGACCATAGTGTTTAGGGAATAGACACTCTACAAAGTTTTGGAATCTTCACAGTTTACATTTACATAGTCTTTCACTTGACATTTTTTTGAAATCGGTATCTTTACCATCACCATTGCATAGAGGAGGCCACTGAGACTAGAACTTCCCTTGGCCACACAAAGACGGCAGCTAGGAATGGCAGACGCCTGGGCCCACGCTCAGCATGCATTTCTAAGTCACTATACTTCCCGTGTCAACTGGACATTGTCCCCAAATTACAGTGAGCCCTACAAATACTGAACCACAATAAAAAAATAAAACAGGAAAAATTAATTAATTAGCTTTTGCTGAGGCAATGGAAATAAATCCAACCCTGGATTGGAAACAAATCCAATTGCATAACCACTTCTCTGAGTCAGAATAAAACAAAAGGCAAAGCCGGCCCGTGTCAGAGGATGCATATGGCAACTTCAAGGACCCTCTGTTTCCAGCCCCCGGACAAAGCTGCCCAGGCAGGCGCCCCGTGCTCTCAAGAGCGGTTGACATGTTCTAGGATGGGAGAGACTCTTGAGATGTTCAAAGAAGCTGATTGCATCTTTTTCAATATCCAACTCTATAGGCTTCTCGCTGAACTCAAAACCTGGCCAGTAGTACGGAAAGTTCGAGGCCCCCTCTGTTTTGTTCAACGCTTTCTTTTGAAATCGCCACGGAAAAGCGTTATTTATCTCTGGCGAGCCAGCAAAACTTTCCAAACAAAAGATTCACAGCTTGGGATTTTTCCAGGTTCTGTTGATTCCTGTAAATCAAGTTAACCCCAGACACATTTGGGCTTTGTCCGTATCACCCGCAGCCTCCACTTCCACGCCCGTTTCCCATGCCCGTTGTTTACGGGGCAGCATTCAGCTGCGGCCCCAGTTACAGTGTCCTTCCCGAGGAAAGGGCACCCCAAGAAGACTAACACATTTAGCATCTGACGGCGGCAGAAGCAGGGAGGAGGAAGCGATTTCCACTGAAAGGGGAGACTGATGCCCACGATTCCTTTCTGCAGCTCTGTCCCGCTACCCTCTCCAAAGGTAACCTTTTTTGAAAAAGCACTAGGAGTTCCTGTTTCTGACCAAAGACACCATTGAAATCCCCCAGTGGTTCTCAACCTTCCTAATGCCGCGACCCTTTAATATAGTTCCTCATGTTGTGGTGACCCCTAATTTCATTGTTACAAATTGAACATAATTAAAGCATAGTGATTAATCACAAAGACAATATGTAATTATATGTTTTCCGATGGTCTTAGGTGACCCCTGTGAAAGGGTTGTTCAACCCCCAAAGGGGTCGCGACCCACAGGTTGAGAACCACTGCCTTAGTACATACCACCAAGTTGCTGATGTGAAACAATTAGCATTGTGGCCAGGCACAGGGCTCCCATTTTTAAAAGTGCTTGTTCCTTGGAATTCCTTAGGCTTGGCTGCCCTGCTGACCACAGACCCGGCCACTGGAATGTTTCACAGAGCAAATGCTGCTCTCTGCCTAAGCCACTTTTTTCTCTTTCTAGAATTCTGATGGAAATGTTCCTATGGAACAGATTCAAGAGTCAGGGTGAACAAAGAGCTTCCTTTGGAACAACTGTCTTCCACTCCCCCTACACTCAGCCACACCAGATGAAAGCCAGGTTCTCAGATTGCACGAGCAAACGTGGGGCCTCATGAGGGCTTATAGGAGCTTGAAAGCGTGGGGGCCATCCTTCAATGGGTTCAAATGTCTGAGCTACATACAAACAAATTCCTGGGATTCCCCATCAGCTGGCATCATTCAGTGCAACCAGTCCCCAAACAAAAGTCCTCCTACTTCATCTGCCAGCGGGGATTATCACCACGCACAAATGTCTGCAGATTTAACTCAGCCGAGAGCTTCAGAGAGTGTGAAATCCGGCATTTGTTATTTCTGCAGAACAAACAACCCTTTTGACCCAATAAGGGACAAAAACAAAGCAAGGCAAAATCAAACCACAAGAGACAGGTGTGACTGGCAGAAGGCAGAATATAGAGACGGGAGACCGTGTGCTCTCAGGAATGTATAATGGACGGTGAAGAACACCTGGTCCACATTAGAACCACGCCTTCTGTTTAACTGAACAAGGAGGCCGTGAAACCGATGAGGCTCTCATTCTGTGGCGGCCTGCATAAGCAACCAAATATCTAAGCTTATACCGTATATGCCTCAAAGTTACAAAATCAAAACACTAAGGTCAACCCATCCTAAACAGCCACCGGGGCTTCAAGCTGTAGCCAGTCCATCCTGTCCTGATTCAGGTTCTGCCTCCTCTCTATCGATCCCCTAGTGAACGTCTGCCCGTTTGGCGCTGCCTGGTGTGAATAGACTTTTGCTCAAATAAACTCTTAACATTTGTAATATGCCTCGGTTACCTTTTAGCAGCTCTGATGTCAGAAGAAGAAACTGATGGAGACCCCTTCCCTCTCCCGTGAGGGTGTCCAGGAGCAACAAGCCAGGAGGCCACGGTCCATACCTGTTGAGCCGCTGCAGCTCGCTGCTTTCTCGCTGTCCCTGGCGGTGCTGGGCAAGTCCCTGCCCCACCCTAGCTCCACAGCTTTTGCGTTATGAGCATTTCTTTCTCCAGGCTGGGTCTCAAACTGGCTAGAGTAGGACTGGATCTAGGGACAGACCAAGCCGACTGAGACGCTGAACTGGATCCGCGGTGGAAGTGGGTCCAATTTAAATTGAACTGGCGCCACTGTGAGACCCCAGGTGAATAATATTACATACGCAGGATAACCTTACCGAAGATCATCTGGAATTACAGTGGCCACAGTGGGGAACGTTTAAGCTAGGCAGCTTGTCCATTTACAAGGTGCTCTAGAAGAAAAGGAAGTCTCGGCCAAGCACTCGCCAACCAGGGGAGAGAGAAAATACCTTCTCCTCTAGTTTCTGGTGACGAGGATGGCGCCTTCTGGGACCCCCACTTTCTCCAGAGCCTGCAGGCAGGGTCCTGGGAACACGAGAACAAGCTGGAGCTGTTTCCTCACTGTCTTTCTCAGTGGTACATACAACCTAATACAGTGGGGCCTTGACTTACGAGTGTCCTGACTAACGAGTTTTTTGAGATACCAGCTGTCTCTGGGCCGATTTTTTGCATTGAGTTGATAGAGTAATTTGAGTTAACGAGCTCCTTAACGAGCTCGGTCTCGGAACGAATTAAACTCATAAGTCAAGGCCCCACTGTAGCATGTAAAATAGTGGTGAACCTTGCAGTCAGTGGGATCTTAGAGCTGATGAAATATCTCTTCTTCATCATGACTGAGGACCAAGTAAACCTTGAGAAGAGTCTGAGGTAATGTACTTCTATTTATATGTCTTTAACGGATATATCTCACCTACAGATTAAAATTTACACTCCTTAGGGTGGTATTCCAGGCTCTCTATAGTAATCTCAATTTGATTTACAGTTTCATTTCTCCCTGCTTCATTGCCACATATGCTCCTGCTACACTACCTTTGCCTGCTCCAAATCCCTGCCCTGCCAGCCTCTCACTGGCCTCAGGGAATGTGTTCACACCGTTCCCTTTACCTGGAGCAACCTTTGTCTTTTTTCATTTTCCAAGTGTTTTTCTCAAAGGTCCCCTCCTCTTTGAAGCCATCTCCTTAAGTAAAATTAATCCCTCCATCTGTGATCTTATTTATTTATTTTTTTTTTGTAGATCTCATTCCTTCACTGATTTATTTACTCAAGAAGCAAATCATGTGCCAGGCACAATGCTGCAGTAAAGAGCATAGCCCACGTCCTCGAATGCCTATGTGCACTGGGGGAGAAAGAAGTAACAGGCAATTTACAATACAGAAATACACCTGCCACTGTGGGAGCAGTATGAGGGGCTATGGGAGCCCCTGGCACAGTGACAGTTTCCCAGAGGATATGACAGTTAAACTGGGCGAGGTGGGGGGAAGGCATGTATTCGCTAAGAAAAT
>NW_005360124.1:10947147-10950775 GCF_000412655.1 Myotis brandtii | reverse complement strand
AGCCGGGTAGAGAGAAAAGCATGTGTGAAGCCCACAGATGAGAGAGCATGTGGTAAGTTTGGAGAACTGAAAATCTGTCTTAAGAAATACAGGGGAAATGTGTGTCATACATCGTAAAACAATGAAGGACTGAAACCTAGATCTTAAATTGGAGAACAAGAGTGCCTGTTTCCTACTTTCACAATCATCAGGGTAACTGACTCCTTAATTTGGCCTCCTTGATCTATCAGTTTCTGAAGGGATATTCCTCTTTGTCTCTTAATGCTACTTCCTGTCATTGCCTGTTGTCCCCTTTCCCAATGCATTTTCTTGCTTAATATTCTATTAGTATTCTATGGATAATATTCCATCAATAGTCAATATTAATATTGTTATATCAACTTAAGGGGTTAGTATATAAATGTCTCTCCTTTTCCTGGCATTTTTAATCATTCCATATTATTTTGTTAAGGTATATCTATAAATAACTTACAATTACGTTTTATAAATTGAGGAATAATTGACCAATAAGACTAGTTAACACCCATCACCAAACATACTTACAAAAAGTTTTCTTGTCACAAGAACTTTTAAGATCTACTCTTATATATTTTATTTTTTAATCCAAACTGAGAGATTTTTGTATCCAATATTAGAAAAGTGAGTGTGGCTCTGGCCAGTGTCGCTCAGTTGGTTGAGTGTCATCCAGTGCACTGAAAGGTCACCAGTTTGATTCCTGGCCCGGCACATGTCCAGGTTGCAGGCACAATTAAGGTTGTAGTGATGACTCAATACATCACACTGGTTTTCTTTATGCTTCATATTAATCATTTGTCTGTTATAAGCAGATAAAATAAAGGACCAAAAAATATTAAATCAAATGTTATCTCAATCAAATATGTAGCAGCAATATAGGAATTAAATTTATAATTCAGAAGTTAACTATCCAAAATATCTAATAATTGTACTTGTCAATAATTTTTGAACCCAATTATTTTAAATATTAAATTAAAAATTTATAACTGAAATCAACAAATTAACTAATTTCAAGGAATTGGAAACAAGAGCCAGAAAATACAGGGTGGAGCAAAAGTAGGTTTACAGTTTTGAGTACTCAAAAAATGCAGTCTCTTCTTGTACCATTATTTATTAATTATTGTATGGTTTTCCATAGGAACAACTGTAAACTGACTTTTGCCCCACCCTGCATAGATTATCAATAAAATCACTCCTTCACACACACACACACACACACACACACACACACACACAAATTGTGTTTGTAATTGACCTTCTTCCTCTGGATAACACTGCACAGGAAGCCCCTAATCCTTGTGATTCCTAATCTTGTTTATATATCATCTATCCACTCGGATCCTTACTTAGCCTGGCTGGCATATGTTTTCAATATAAAGCTGCAACAAAGGAAAGCTATAATTACCAAATCTCTTCCTTTCAGCTATTAAAAAAGGTGATTTACAGAAATGCAAGACACTACAAACGAAGGGGATTCTCCAGTGCTCACAGAGCACAGCTTCAGGAAGATGTTGGAATAAGTGCGCTTTCTTGTGGCCAAGACCCTGGGTCTGGAATCCAAACGGATTATATGTTTCAGAGCCAAGTAGGGTTTCTTATCCAGGCTCGGTGTTCAGGAGGAAAATGGCAGTTTTATCTATAGCCTTTCTGAGGATGATCAGGAGGGACTCCATTCAAATACAAGTGCTCGCATCCTATGGTACTGACTCAATTACCCAGTGACTGCTTATCCGGTTGGTGAGTTTTGCAAATCTGTAACTTCCTCTATGGATGGCATCAGCCTCATCTAGGTGGAGTATGCAGGAGGGCAAATTTCTTTAAAAACAAACCAACCAGTCCTAGCCAGTTTGGCTCAGTGGATAGAGCAGGGGTCCTCAAACTTTTTAAACAGGGGGCCAGTTCACTGTCCCTCAGACCGTTGGAGGGCCGGACTATAGTTTAAAAAAAAAAACTATGAACAAATTCCTATGCACACTGCACATATCTTATTTTGAGGTAAAAAAACAAAACGGGAACAAATACAATATTTGTATTTGCATGTAGCCCGCGGGCCGTAGTTTGAGGACCCCTGGGATAGAGCGTCAGCCTGCAGGCTGAAGGGTCCTGGTTTCGATTCTGGTCAAGGGCATGTACCTTGGTTGCATACAGGAGGCAGCTGATCGATGTTTCTTTCTCATTAATGTTTCTAACTATTCCCTCTCCCTTCCTCTCTGTAAAAATCAATAAAATATATTTAAACAAAACAACAACAACCAAATTAGTTAAGTAAAATTTCCAGAAGCACATTACTTTTAACATTATAGACACTGTGGGCAGATACTAAAATAGCATTGTTGCCTAAGAGGGAATTTGTTTCAGACACGAGGACCAACCTGATTTTGAATGAGTTTAGCAACAACTAAGGACCTTGCAGGCAGTGATGGGGAGTGAAAGGTACAGAGAGGACTGAGAATGTGGTCTTCCCCAGTGAAATAAGGCTGCAGCAGTGGACCCTGGGCAGTAAGGAGGGGTGGAGGCGTGAGTAGGAAGAAACGGGGTGCAGAAACCCGGGAAGACTTGCTGCCCAAGGCGCTCCTTTTCCAAGTCCTCAGCTTCAGCTTGTCATATAAATCAGCTCGGAACCATTGCACTGCATGTTAACATTTCCCTACTTGGTAGGAAAGAGTGAAAATATGGGTGCTTAAAGTACTGAGAGAGAGATCATTACTAATGAGATGTTTTCATTCTGTGTTGGTTTACGGTAAAAGCGATTAGAAGAGACAAACCATTAGCTGAACTGAGGTTTCTCCTCATGAGAATGAAGAGCAGGAAACAACACACACCAGCAGCAGAAGAGGGTGCAGCAACATTTCCATTTTAGAGTGGTCTTTCCACATTTCACAGCTCCAGTCCATACACAGCTGGTCTACTGAGGGCATAAAAGCAAACCTCATGGGGATGCTCAAACCAGTTCACTAAACTAGGACTGCCTGGCCTGAGGGCCTGCTGTCTAGGTCAGCCGTGGGCAAACTACGGCCCGTGGGCCGGATCCGGCCTGTTTGAAATGAATAAAACTAAAAAAAAAAAAAAGACCGTACCCTTTTATGTAATGATGTTTACTTTGAATTTATATTAGTTCATACAAACACTCCATCCATGCTTTTGTTCCGGCCCTCCGGTCCAGTTTAAGAACCCATTGTGGCCCTCGAGTCAAAAAGTTTGCCCACCCCTGGTCTAGGTACACACTGAGTAAGGGAAGTACGTAAAAGTAGGGCAAGGGCTTTCATAGGGTGTTCTCAGTGGTTCCTAAATCTGGCATTATCTCAGAAGTTTGTTTTGAAAAATGCATATTTCCTAGTCCTTAGCCCTTGAAAAACTACTAAATTAGAATTCACAGATGTCTGGAAATCTGATTTTTTTTTAGACAAACCACCTGGGCATTGTTGATGACAAGCTGTGTTTGTGAACCATGGCTATCCTATATAATAAAAAGCTAATATGCAAATTGATTGAACGGCGAAACAACCAGTTGCTATGATGCGCACTGACCACCAGGGGGCAGATGCTCAACACAGGAGCTGCCCGCTGGTGGTCAGTGTGCTCCCACAGGGGGGCTGCTCAGCAGCCAGAAGCC
>NW_005360124.1:10936305-10947029 GCF_000412655.1 Myotis brandtii | reverse complement strand
CCAGACTGTGAGAGGGTGCAGGCTGGGCTGAGAGACACCCCCCCCCCTCCGTGCACAAATTTCATGCACTGGGCCTCTAGTTCTCATATAATCCCCTTTGTAACTTTATAAAGTATTAGCAGCTCCATTTTATTGATGAGAAAGCTGAGAATCAGCAGGAGGAAACCGCTCAAAGCAACACCTCTGGTAAAGAGCCTTAGCTGGCATCAAACCAAGTTTGGTGACCAAAGCATCCACCATACATACCCAGAGCAACAGACTGTGACAGGCACTTACCACACCATCTCGAGTCCACTAACTACTCACATGCACATTTTGGAAACAGGCGACAAGTTTTGGCGTGGTCTCTCCTCTGTCAGACTCCTGTCCACATGGGGAGCTCGTGATGCTCCTGGCCTCCTGAGATTTGTAAATCCTTGTCTCCCCCATCAGAAACCTATCTGACCTAAGCCTTCCTCCCTCAAGAACTGGGTGTTGTCTGGCCGGCGTGGCTCAGTGGTTGAGTGTTGACCCATGAACCAAGACGTCACGGTTTGATTCCCACTCAGGGCGCATGCTCGGGTTGTGGGCTCGATCCCCCCTAAGGGGTGTGCAGGAGGCAGCCGGTCAATGATTCTCTCTCATCATTGATGTTTCTATCTCTGCCTCTTCCTTCCTCTCTGAAATCAATAAAAGAATATTTTAAAAAATGGGTGTTTATGACCCATATAAGCTGGTGGGAGAAAGTAAACTTGTTAGGCCTTCCCAGATAGTGTCCCACCCTCTTTCTTGGCAAAGACCAATTTTATTATCCCCCAAGACCAGTGGTCGGCAAACTGCGGATCATGAGCCACATGCAGCTCTTTGGCCCCTTGAGTGTGGCTCTTCCACAAAATACCATGTGCAGGCGTGCACGTACAGTGCGATTGAAACTTCGTGGCCCATGCGCAGAAGTCGGTTTTCGGAAAGGAGATAGAAACGTACCTCAATCAGATTGAGGACGTTTTTAGCAAAGGCCAGCTTAGGAGTACCCTAATTAAGTTAATAACAATGTACCTACCTATATAGTTTAAGTTTAAAAAATTTGTCTCTCAAAAGAAATTTCAATCGTTGTACTGTTGATATTTGGCTCTGTTTACTAATGAGTTTGCCGACCACTGCCCAAGACCAACCAACAACCTCCCACCACTGCCATGAAATTCATGTATTCAAAGACTTTTGCTTCTAAAGCAAACTGTTTGTATGAAATAAATCATCCTACCTTAAAAAAAGATCTGTAGTTACCAATCAGTGCTTTGATATATGGGAAATAATTAAGGTGGACATAGGTCCGTTCAAACGCAAAGAAACTTGTTTTTGTTAGTCTGCACAGCCCGATTGGGGCTATATGTGCATTTCCCTTTAAACTCCTTAAAATAATAAAACGAACTTGCAGAAAACAAAGGATGGCTGGGATTTTATTGTAGGGATAACTGTAACTAATGGAATCATTCTAACAGTGACAATTTCACACTCAATGGAGAGAGGACTTTACTACGGGCTCCAAGCCTTTGCCCCAGCAACAGCCAGATACTGTGCTGTGCACCAGACCTGCCCTGCATTAGTCACCAAGAGTTCTGGGGAAGACGGTGTAGAATGGAGCCATCGGGGTTTAAAACCCAACATTCAGATTTACTCAGATGCACTCTCTATTTATAGAAAAGAGGGAAAGAAATAACGGGGGTTCCCCTCTATGGGGTCCTCAAAATTTAGTGTTCCTGAGACCCACGCAAGGAGCTCGTTATAAAATCATATTGCCAGCGTCAGCTCCCAGAGATGCCAATTCTCCAGGGCTTGGGATTCTGCATTTTCAATAAACACCTCAGAGGATTCTGATGCAAGTTTTTTTCCTAAACCTTCTATTTAAAAAAACTCTCAAACCTTAGGAAAGTCCCAAGAGCAGTACAATGAACACTAGTATACCCTTCAGGGAGATCAAGGGTCAGCCAACTTTTTCAGTAACGGAACACATAGGAAATATTTTTGGCTTTGCAGGCCATACATATAGTCTCTGTGGCAACGGCTCAAATCTGCCATTAAATATGTAAGTCGGTCAACATGTGAGCAAATGAGTGTGGCTCCCTTCCAATGCGACTTCATTCATGGACATAATTTTCACATCATAAATTACTCCTCTTTTGACTTTTTCCAACATGTTGTAGTTAAAGATGTAAAAACCGTTCTTAGTTCAGCATTGGTCCAAAACCAGTCAGGGGGACAGGTCTGGCCCACATGGGTAAGTTTGGCAAACCCTGAGAGTCAAGTGTTGTCATCAGGTCTGAACCTTCCTGAGGATGAACCTTAAATTTGTTAGCGTTTTTTCATAGCCAGAGTAGTCACATTGTCCACTGAGGAATAAAAAAAAAGCAAACCTATGAAGTTGTTTTCTGACCTCTTTGTTGTATGTTCAGATATAACATTGTTATTGATTGCTTTGGCTGATGTTTTTGGATGCCCTGTGGGGCATCGTTCCTGATTTATAAATCTCCAGTTTGGTCATTCTCTAATTTTATCACATAAAAAAAGTGTGAGTGCCCTTCCGCACAACCCCAGGGCTTAATTAGCATCCTTTTTTCAGCTTCTCTCTCCTATTGAAGATAAATTAGGGTAAAAAACCTCTACCTTCCCATGGACTCCAGAGATCCAGCAAGATGTGAGCATTGTGTTATTTGTGAACAAGGGATTCAGGGTGCCTGTCCTTGATTTTTTCTTCTCCCTGACCTTATGTTGAAAATTTGTTCCAGCCCAGCGTGTCGGCTCACATTTCTAGCAGACTGGGCTATTACCAAGTAAGACTAACAGTAATGATGCAAATCTGTTACCCAATTATCCCCACTCAGTCTTCACCTCTAGGGGAATTTTTCCTTATTAAACATGGCTCCATAAGTATCTGAAACCCAAACAAGGATTCTGGAGGATAAACTCCCAACTCTGCATCATGAAAACTACAAACATTGTCTCGATGGAATCTAAGTACTTAACTACTTAGGATCAACCAGGAGGGGAAAAGAACACTTGCATTAACTAAGAGCATTCCTGCTTACTGAACAGCCTTTCAACTGGACTTATCCAAACATTACCTCATCTCTTAAGGAATAAACACCTAGTTATCTGAAACATTCAAGCCTCTATCCATCACCTCCTTGCCCACCCCTCCTCAAACAATCTAATCCATTTAATAGCTTGAGGATGTGTTCTCTCCTGATGGGGCCGGAGAACAGAAGAGTCAGAAATAACCCCTCCCCTCCCTGTCTAAACATCAGCTTAGCGGTTGCTTTGGAGTCATCTTCTATGAGACTGCGTCTGCCTTTCATCTTCTCACAAGCACTCTTCCAGCCTCTGCCGGTAACATGCAGCGCGCTGGTTCCGGTGGCGGGGCAGGAACCTCACAGCAAAGACGTAAAACCTGAGTCGCTGACTTATGAGGAGGCCCTGTGTTTCCCATCAGCGGGCTGATGGGTGTATGGCCACATTGCTGGAGCTCAACCAATTGCCTCACCTGATGGAAAATGCTTATGAACTTATAAATTACCTTTGAATATATTTTCTCAGTAGAAATAAAACAGATTGCTTAGCTCCTAATAGCCTAAATGTGTATATAACTTTAGATGACCAATTTAACCATTTGAGATAATTAAGGACTAAAAACTGCATTGAAAAGTTCTATTAAAAGAAGGTCAAGGGGGGAAAAAAAGGAGACAAATGTACTGCTCGTTGTAATATTTTAAGCAATAAAAAAAAGTTTTTTAAAAAAGAAGAGAACAGTAAAATGCTTTGTTTAGGACGATGAGTTCTGTAACATAGGAATTGCAAATAAAAATAATAGATAAATGGAATTTGTCACAAAAAAATTGCAGACTGGAGTTAAACAGTGGGCCTATTATATTAGTGCAGTGGTTCCTAAACCTGGCTGCATGCTAGAATCACCCCGGGAGCTTTAAAAAAATTCCAATGTCCAGGCTGCACCCCACACCGATCAAATCTAAATGTAGGGGTTGGGGAGGGGGTGAGACCCAGGGCTCCATATTTTTCAAAGCCCCCAAGTGATTCTAATGTGCAGCCAAGGGTGAGGACCTCTGCATTGGAGAATAATCCCTACCCTTCTGAAGCTTAGCCTTGCAATATCTACTTAGTGGACAGTTTCCCCTTTCTCATTTCTGCCAGTAACTTCTTTACAGCTGAAATATGGAATTTAAAAATGATAGATTGGTTGACTGGTTGCTAGATACATAGCCACACACACACACAAAAGAAATACATGCACACATATTTTTATTTATTTAACTTAGGGCTGATAATTAGCATATAAATCAGAAAAACTGAGTGCCTTAGAACTATATTACATATTCTCTCCAAATCTTTAAAGAGCCAAACTCTAAAAAACACACACACAAAAATATTTACGTCATAAAACACACAGACATACATACACACACACACACACACACACACACTCAAACTAATCCCCTTCAGGAACCATGATCCAATAATATACTTAATAGGTAAGATCTCATTCATCAATGTACAAAACAAACAAACAAACAAACAAAACCCCCCCCTACACTTTGATTAAGACGTGTGCCCTCAGGAAGAGCACTTACAGTTAGAAAGGTTTATCGGTAGCACTTTGAGGTAGCATGTGTCATAAAGTAACAGAAGTCACAGAGCTACTCTGCAGTCTCTCCTGGACACAAGGGATGGGCCATCAGCCGAGGCTCTTGGAAGAGGAACGTGAGTTTGCCTGTATCATGGCCAAAGTCAGCCTGCACACACTTCCTACTATCTCGCTGTGGCCATTCCTCCACTACGCGTCATGCATTGTGGGATTAGGAGAAGGGAAAGGCATTTTGATGCTTCTTTACTCTTGGTGTGGTGGTGTCCCGGGCCAGGAGCCCATCTCCTTTTGCCTCATGCAAACCTCATGGGCAGGAGATGCATGCAGCCAGTGGAAGGCAAAGAGGGCGCCGTGGCACCTTCTTAAAATCGGCTCTAACAATTTAATTAAGATGACTGACTATGACGACATTCATTTCGGAATGTCCCCTCTGTGATCTGACCCTTAAAAGGCTCTCCCCTTTTTCTGCCCCCTGAGTACAATATTTTGGGGTATCATTAAGCTTTCTGCCGTTTTCTTGGCAGGATGGTGAGCAGAAAAGCTTTAAAAAAAATCTACACACAAAAACAACAAAAAAACCTGGGTGCAGGAGCAACTCTAAGAACAGACTTCCTTTGTGCAAGTTGAAATGACTTGAATTTACAGTTCAGGAAAACAGCCTGCTTCTTCTTCAAAAAAAAAAAAAGAGTAAGTAAATATTCAGCTCAGGTCTGCATTTTAAACACAAATATACAGTCCAAACAGTTAAAGGATTAAAGCTGCTAAAAAAAATCTACACACAAAAACAACAAAAAAACCTGGGTGCAGGAGCAACTCTAAGAACAGACTTCCTTTGTGCAAGTTGAAATGACTTGAGTTTACAGTTCAGGAAAACAGCCTGCTTCTTCTTCTTCAAAAAAAAAAAAAAGAGTAAGTAAATATTCAGCTCAGGTCTGCATTTTAAACACAAATATACAGTCCAAACAGTTAAAGGATTAAAGCTGCAAAAAATGGTCCCAACAGACCTTGGTGTAGGTCAAAGTTTTGCCCAATGGTCACAGATTAAAGGGATGTCTAATCCCTAAAAGCCCTTTGTCCCAATGCACTACTGCCTGTTGGAAAGGTGAACCCTTAGAAGGGATTGATATACAAATGAATAAAAATAGCACATGTCCAGGCAAAAAATGGGCATGAGCTGGGCCTGAGTCGCCACTTAAAATTCTATCATTCAGGATCATATAAAATCCTCAAAGGCTGCCCAGAACCAGGGCCCAAGGCATCACTAAACATGCCAGCCACCCAAGTCAGCTGCTGACCCAAAGTCAATGACACAACTGAGCATTAGACTTCAAGTATCCAAGGTGCTACAAGAGCCGGTCCTCTCAGGGACTCAGGCTGATTCTCAGAAGCCCTCACCGCACCCTACCCCACCCCACCCCCACGACATCCCATAATACGAAAGGTGAAGCACTGCTTGTGGTCACTACAAAACACAGGGGTGGAAGGTGAGGAGTAAGAGAACTGCTCTCTAAATATACCAGCCTAACAAATACAAATAAATTCTTAACATTCTGTACAACTACAAGGTGCATGAGCTGGTATTCAAGCAATCACTTTAAACTCTTTCTTTTCTCCCCTCTCTGTATCAAACAGGAAAATGGTTCCGTTGGGTTAACAGTGTCATTTTAAAATGCCATAAATTAAATAAGTTAGTTCACATTTTTTCCCCCAGCACTTAAGTTACAGTTAGTCTCTAATGTGCTTTTGAAGTTTGCTTTAACAGCTCCAGGTCTCTCCTGCGGACAGCGCCGATTCTGGGACAACCATATTCCTCCAGCTGCAAAGGTATGAATTGTTCCAGCAGCCCAAGGCCCTGTCCAGCAGGACTGGTAAATAGCTTAGTCCATGATGGTTTAGAGTTTCCGCTGAATCCCAAAAATATGGTGCTCCCTAAAAAAAAAAACAAAAAAACAGAAAAGTTCAATTTGTACAACTCCTAGTTCCAGGCAAGATAATGTTGGAGGTGAGCAAAACAAAGACAGCTATAAAACAAAACAACTACATCTCCTTACACAGCAAATGAACTCTTACCACCCACCTCGTGTCCCAAATAACAAACCACATCCCAACACACTTCCTTCAACACAGTCTCCTCATTTAGAAAGCATCTTCATGATACATGAGCAAAATAAGCTCATGAAAACAGTCTGGTAGCTGCATTTCACCATAAAAATGTGACTGTTGCTGGCCTCCTAGGAACTTTGTAGAAGAATACAAACACAAACCTTTGTTAGAAAGATGAGCTGGTTTGGCTAATCCCAGAGGTATTAATGAATCTGAAATGTTCAACTGCTTTATTTCTCCTCTTGTGCTCAATAGAACGACAGACCTGTATGTAAAAGTTAAGAAAATCAGAGCAAATTTCAATAATTTCGCATGTATTTGCTGGGTTCCGTTATGAAGTATATACAGTAGAGCAGTGATTCCCAACCTTTTCACCTCATGGCACACATAAACTAATGACTGAAATTCTGTGAAACACCAAAAAATATATCTTTTGCTGATCTAACAGAAAAAAAAAGGTATAATTTTGATCATTCACACAGGACGGCTATTGTTCTGTTGGCTGTTGTCGTTTTTGTATTGGACAGGTCATGTCCCTGACTCAATAGTCAGGTAAAACACGCTTTAAAAATTCTTGCAGCACCCCGGTTGAAAATAGGTGCAGTAGAGAATAGAAATACTAGATAAAAGCAGAACTCAAAACAAAACAAAACAGAAAGAACTCAGGTGTTTTTTTTTTCATTCCTGCTATTACAAGTTCCCTGCCCCACCTAGGACCTATGTTGCTATTACAAGAGGTCTCTAAATGTAGGGAAAACAAGTTATTTTAGGTCAGCTGACCTAGTGGATGTTTGGGACACAGACCTTTTATGGAATAAGCTATTGTAACAGGGGAAGTTAGTTTTGTTTCAGATGCTCTTTTTATCTATCTACTTATTAAGTAAATAAATGAACACCAATTCTAAAAAGAAACAAAATAAAATCTGTTCCCCATGGTTTGGTTTAAATTTTTGTCTTTATTATGCAGTATATCAACACAAATATTCAAATGTGTTTGTGGATTCTCTCTTCTCCTGACCTCTCCTCTGCCAATACCGCACTAGCTTAATCACTATGACTTCATGGTTTATTTTAATATCAAATAAGCCCCTTGTAGTAACATAATTTGTTTAAAACTTGTATTTTATTACTCTCCCACATTGATTCTTCCAGATGAACTGCACTGTCATATGTGAAATACAATGGAAAAGTGACCAACTGGGACACTAATGAAAATGTGTTAAATCTCTAATTTAGTTAAAATGAATCCATACAGTATTAACTTTTCCATCCAGAAAAAGGGAATGTTTCTCCTTCTATCCAACTCTTTTATATCCTTTAGTAAAGCATTTATTTTCTTAATGTGGGTCTTGACATTTCTTATTAAGATTCTTAAGTTTTACATTGGTGTGGGGTTTTGTTAAAGCCTTTCTAACAGCAGTAGTGACTAAACCCAGAATCAGACCAGGGCTCTGACCATAGCAACCCTGAGGCCTGACCTTCTTCAATGGTCATAGTGACTCAGGCTGGTCCCATGATATCACCTATAGGTCCCCTCACCCACCTGCACCCCATACATACCCAGTGTCTCTAGAAGTCACTGCCAGTTGCACCGTAACTTCCTAACATTTTGTTAAGATACAACATACACACAGAATAGTATTCCTAAGTGTGCAGCACATTCAACTTTTGCAAACTACACATACTTGTGTAACCAGCAGATCAAGAAACAGCACTACAAGTAGCTCAAAAGCCTTCCTAATAACAACCTAGTGACATTTTAATGAGTTGGCTGTAACTCATAAATCTGTAGGGTGACTTACAGGACCTACTACTTTGTCCTAAATATTTGTGGTGAGATTTATGTACTGGATTGTTTTAGGTGGAATAAGTGCATGTCTTTTCAACATTAGGAAAAATCTTTAAATCCTTAAAGAAAACCAAGGCCTTGGAAAGGAATTCCCTACAAGTGTCTTAAACCAGATAGAGCTATATAGACACATTGCAAATGACACTCAAATAATCCAGTGACTTATGGGACTTACTGAGATCTGGTTCTGTGATGTGTGAAGAGCACATGTGATTAGATCAACTGAGGATGAGCCTAAAGTTGGATGGGCCTTTAATCCCTGGGAAGCGAATGTTCTTCCCTTTAGTGGCTTCACTAAATGAAGGCTCGTGAGTAAATCAACATCTGCAGTGAAGCCAAGGGAGCAGGGAGGAGCCTGAACTCATCTCCCGGCCTCCAGGCAGCGTCTGACAAAACTCAGAAAAAGAAAGGTTTCTCTCCTGTGCACCTTTCTTCAGAAATTAAACGAAGAGAAACTAGGGCTCTTAAAAGAGAGACCACATACTCATCTACTTAAAAATCAAAGTACTCTTTTCTAGTCACTTCCAAGTGATGAGTTCATCGGCCACAGTCATAGTACGTTGCTGCCTGAGGTTCCATCAGAGGCACAGAGTAAAACTGTCTATAAAAATTGTTTTAAGCCCTGGCCAGGTGCTCAGTGATTAGAGCACTGGCCCTTGGACACAAGGGTTGAGGGTTCGATTCCTGGTCAAGGGCACCTACCTTGGTTGCAGGTTCAATCCCTGGCCCCAGTTGGGGCGCGTGGGGGAGGCAATCAATCAATGTGTCCTTCTCACATCAATGCCTCTCTCTTTTTCTCTCTGCCTCCTCCCTCCCTTCCACCCTGTCTAAAAATCAATAGAAAAAATATACCCGGGTGAGGATTAAAAAAAAATGTTTTAAAGTGATAATGACTTTTCTGAATGAGTCGGATGCAATATAAATTTATTACTAAAACATAGAGAGTAATGGTCTGAATATTGAGCTTTTCTCCTTTTAAGAACCTTCCCACCATCTGCAAACTCTTCTAACATCCAAGCTCCCATTATATTTTGTTTTTTATTTCAGAGAGGAAGGAAGAAGAAGAGAGAGACAGACACATCAATGATGAGAGATCCTCCCACTGGGGATTGAGCCTGCCACCCAGGCATGTGCCCTGACCAGGAATCGAGCCGTGACCTCCTGGGTCAACGCTCAACCACTGAGCCACCCCAGGCGGGCTAAGTCCCGCTATGGAGAAGCCGAGGTTTACAATGACAAGCAGCTCAGACCACACAGGCATCCGTCTGAGATGAGAAAGGAATAAAAACCTTTCAAGAGTCCCAAATGCCCACAGTTATAAGGGCAGGTAAACAAACCAAAGCTCAGGGTGAAGCAGGTGTCACCGAGCATGTGGCTGTCCCTCTGTGGAGCAAGTCTCACCTACCTTGGAGGGATGCCTGTTTTTAAATACTCTCCCACGAGGCTGACATCAGCAAGAGAGAAAAACTTTTTTTCCGTCAACCGGAAGGGGACGCTGCAGGCATCCACGGTGAGGAGAAAGACACCCGCACTTCGGAAGGCAAAGTCGGTGCCGTTGACCTGAGGATACAGAAACACCGTCTGCTGTTGTCACCATTTCAATATCTCTGGAAGGACTCCTCTCTCCAGCCCATCCCTCTGTCTTCTAAACCCGCAAATCAAATTACACCAGGATTCAGATGCTAGGTGCCATTTACTCTTTCTCTGCCGATATTGGAAACGGTGCTGTGTGCTCATTGACTTTGCCTTGACTGGACTTTACAGACTGGATAAGAGGCTCTGAGCACAGCGTGGCAGCCCGCACTCGGCTGAGCAGGGGAACTCTCTCTGCAGGTTCAAGGTCTTCATTCTTGTTTTTTTTTTAAATATATATTTATTGATTTCAGAGAGGAAGGGAGAGGGAGAGAGAGATAAAAACATCAATGATGAGGGAAAATCATTGATCAACTGCCTCCTACATACCCCCTACTGGGGATCAAGCCTGCAACCTGGGCATGTGTCCTGATCGGGCATGGGCCAACACCTTCATTCTTACACACATACTCTCTCACTGGGGTCACAGCTTTCTAACTCAGCAATCAGGTGGCAGCCTCTATGCTGCAGCTCAGCTCACTTACTGTCACACTGATTCACATAAAA
>NW_005360124.1:10920498-10936252 GCF_000412655.1 Myotis brandtii | reverse complement strand
CAGGTTTAGAACATCAGAGGAGCTAGACTGCCTCATCTCCATCGTTTCAACTCCTTTGAAATCAAAGTGGAAATATGGTAATTTTACCAGTTTTTAAGCCACGAGTATATTACTGCATAATTTCCAGTCGTCCCCTTTAAATGAACGGTTTGATACCTTTTCCAAAAAAAAAAAATGAACTCTAAACACATCCAAAGTCATTCATTCCTCAGCCAGAAAGGAATAAAAAAAAACTTACTAAACTGAAAAATGATTCAATACTGAATTAAGCACACTGTTTGTTTAAAATTTATAAAATTATAAGCTGGGAGAAATTATATTTAAATTTCATTTCTAATCACTATTGATCTGCCAGGAAGCAAAATGGCCTTTTATCTGTGTTTAAATTTATCTAATCCAGAGGATGGTTCTGGAAATGCTTGAGGTAAATTAAGTACCATTTTAGATTTGGAAAGACTGGAAGTGATTCTCTTATTTTTAAAAATCTGACATGGACAACAGTGTGGTGATTGTGTGTGTGTGGTGGTGGGGGGGGTGAGGAGTGGAGGTGGAAGAGGGCATGGAGAGTATAAATGGTGATGGAAAATTTTAAATTAAATTTTTAAAAATGCAGTAAGAGGCATTTCTTATTTATTTCATAAAAATAAAAATCTGAATACTTAAAATTGAGATACATTTTGGGGAAAAATATAAAATGATCTTCAACACACTCAAATTGTCCCTCCCCCAAAACCTAATGCTTAAAGGAAATATAACACTTTCCATAAAAACCAAATAAAGCAATGCCATGTCCTAGCAAAGGCTCTTCAGGAAACACATGTGGAAAGTACTACTGGTAAATATGACAAAAAACCATGTCCTGTGACTTTTCTAGGGTCCCAGGCACCTAATGTGTACAGCAATAGAGTGAAACAGTGTCTTCAGAGCCTGTGGCACAGCCTGTATGAGGTTTTTTGGGCAAAACAATATATTCTTTAATTATCTAGTGAGTATATAGCACAGGGAATATAGTCAATAATATATTGTTGACATGATTACTAGATATATTGTAGTGATCGCATCATAAGGTATATAAATGTAGAATCACTATGCTGTATACCTGAAACTAACATAATGTTGTACGTCAACTATACTGTAATTTCAAAAATTTTATCTAGTGATCTAACATTGCACCCAGCTCTTGCTTCCTTTATACAACTGAGCCCCTCCAGACACCAAGCTGGAACTCGAGAGCTTAAACATCTTCCTCAACTGAAACTTTATGTCTGTTGATTAAAAAATACTCCCCATTTCACCCTCCCCTTCGGTGGGAATATTCTTAACTCAGAGTTGTCAAAAAGTCAAATTTATGTTCTGGAGATGGAGAGTAGTGATGGTTGCACAATATGAATGTATTTCATACCACTGAACTGCACACTTAACAAAGATGAAGATGTGAATTTTATGTTACATGTATATATTAACACAATGAAAAACTGAGAACGAAATAAAGAGTAAGGTTGAATTTTTTCCACATTTATGTGGATTTGTGAATGTGTTGCCCACCACTTTAAAAAAAAACAGAGCTCCTAAAAAGACCACGTGAGACCGGGCCCAGGCCCTGGCTGGAAAGAGCTGGATGGCTGGATAGCTGCTCCCCAAAGAGCTCTTTATATGGTGGCACTCAAGTCAGCCGGATTTTGGACAGGCCACCTGCCAAGAGCTGGTTAGCACTGGCTGGCTTGGCTCTTCGCCCAAATTCTAATGCTGACACTGAGGCTCAGGCCTGTGCTGCTATTACCCCACTTAGGAAAGACAGCCGACACTTTGCATCTTCACTTTCCTCATCGGAAAACTGGGAGCCAGGGAACCTCAAACTAAAAGGCCAAGGAAAAATTTTTAAAACGCATTGCTCACATTTTAAACAAGCAACTTGAAAGTTCCTTTTACGTTTCAAAAACCAAGGTTAATCACCGTTTTCTACATTTTGATCGCCTGTGGCAATTATTTTTTAACCCAAGATGCCTTTTCCCTTATAAAAACGAAATCTGGGTCGCCTGTAACACTATTAATGAATGAAGAGTAATGTGAACAGTTTAACATTTACCTAAAAGTTATCGATAAACAGACAAAGTTTTTTAAAAATATATTTACCTAGAAACATAAATGTTTAAGAGATATTTATACCTCTATTGTATTGCTTGCCACCAATAATCAAAATGTGGTCACAAACAAGTGATTGTTGCCAAAAATAATTGATGTCACCGGGGTAAAACATAAAAGTGAGGAGCTGAAGTAGTGGACACGCCAGATGGTACTTACAGAGATGACAGACGGGTCTCCGCGCTGAGTCTCCACTTTACTGGGTGACTGGAATTGCACGGGGAGGTAGCTTTTATGAGGATCACTAGTAAACACCACCTAAGCAGGGAAAAAGTGCCATATTTATGTCAATTGCATCTGCCTCCAAAAGGATGCCTCAAAACAAACTCAATTATAACAAATTAGTTGTTTAGCTTTAAATGATTTTTAGAGAGAGAGAAAGGGAGGAGAGAAATATCGATGTGAGTGACAGTATCAATCAGCTGCCTCCTGTACACCCCGGGAATCGAGCCCACAACCCGGGCACATGCCCTGAGTGGGAATCCAACCAGCAACCTTTTGGGGTAGGGACGACACTCAAGCAACTGAGCCACACCAGCCAGGGCAAACTAGTGTTTTCCTGAACTTTTATACCTTATTTCATAACCTAGAATTCTACCTTTTGATACATGCTTAATATGAGATTTTCCTCATTTTCTGGAACAACAGTTTCAAATAATTGTGATCTTGTTAATAAAGTCAATTCTACAAATGACTAAATAAAAGTATTTTGTATTTACATCTTTGTAAACATTTTATGCAAACACAGTCACAAGTCTTTTTAAAGATCCTTTTCAGACCAGTACTCTGAATTGGGACTCAGTCATCCCAGAACTGAGGAGAGTACAGATGAGAAGTTTGAAAACCTTTAGTAGCCTTGTGCATTATCAGGTCTAAACGCAGTATGTATTTCTGTGGCAATTCTTGCTTTTAAAAACATTCTCTAGCCCAGTGAAATGTGGACACATATCAGAATCCCCTGCTGGGCTTGTTAACGCACAGACTGCCAGGTCCCACTCCCAGAATTGCTGGTTGAGTAGGACTGGAATTGGGCTCAGGAATTCCGATTTCTCACAAGTCCCCTGGTGCTGCTGTTACTGCTGGTTAGGGGTCCACACTTTGAGAATCATTTCCCTTAACCCATATTTGTTTATATAAAGATTAAGTATTAATGAATGCTACACCTCTTTCGTACTTGGAATTGATCTGACTTCCTTTGGAAGGAACACTGTGCCTGATTTTTGGGTTTCCTTTCATTGCAATGCTTTTTCGAGAAAGAAGAACAGCTAATTACAAATATTTCAGGAGAAGTATTTCATTTCTAACTAACTAAAGCCAGCCTGTCCTTTTAATTACAGGCAAATAAATAGCATCTGCTTCAAAATGAAGCGGGGGGGGGGGGGGGGGGGGGGGTGGAGAGAGGAGCTCTCCACCTTCAAAAAAGAAAACAATTTCCAGGAGTTGCATTTTCAGAAGAGAAATTTCACACTGCCAATAAAACAAAGTATTTTCTACATCACTGACATGTAAACCCAGAAACAACAGTGCAGCAGAATCACATCTGAGAAAGAGAAGATGACAGCCAATAAATCCAGTCACCCAGGGTGAACTGCTGTATCAGAGAAGGAAGGTATCTTTATTATAATTTGGACAAGGTTCCTTCTTATGAGCATCACATTCTATAATGGGCCAAAGTTCAGGAGAAACCATGCAACACTGACAAATTGGCAATATAGATGTTTCCCCCAAAAATGCGCCTACTGCAAAGAACCTTCCGACCTTGTTTCAGGCCACAGCCCACTCGTTTACCTGGCGGGTCCCGCAGCCTTGACAGGGTTTCGTGAGCATGGCTGGCATCCGCTTGAGGGCTGACGGCTTCCTGTAATACTGGGGATATGCTTTGGCCATGCAGTTACTGGTCTCTTTTGAGTCTGTTGCCGCCTGGATCCTGACTCTTTCGCATCCCTGAGATGAACAGTAACTGTGGCCATCCCTGCGGCCTTGGGCTTTGAGATACAAGAACAGCAACCTGTACAAAACAGAACGCAACCCACTGGGTGTTAGACTGCCTCTCGAAAACTTACACAAACTCCTCAAATGAACTCATGGCCAAAAGGTATATTCCTCTAATAAGGTAAAGAGTCCCTAAAAGAAATCTACATTATGAAACTAATAAAGTTGTTTCTCTTTCCTTTCTATCCTCCTAGGCCCCTAAGTCAAATTCAATACTCCTTCAGAAAATATTTTGATAGCCTGATTCATCGTTGTAGAAGATATGAAAGTTGATTTCTGGTTTGAATTAAGTTCAACAGGTGATTTGGGAGGATGGAATTTGGCTTGGCTCAAGGATCCCTTGGAAAACTTTATACTTGCATTGAGTTTAGAATTTGGTAAATCAGCATGGTTTTTTTTTTTTTTTGGGTTTATAAATCATTTTGGTTTATGGCACAAAATTTGAACAAGAACAGCAATTGTGTTTCGTTTGGCTTAAAATCAATTCAAAAAGCAATGGTTTCAAATCAATTCCTGCGACGTTTACTAAGAGCAGATGGGCCTGAGGTCCTTCTGTCTGTACTTTGGCCAAAATCAAATGAAATGAGCAGTCCACCGACTCTGAATTATCCTCCTACTGCCAAGATGAATGGAAAAGTAAGTTCTAGGCAGCAGTCCAACATCTGTCAGCAAACCTAGTCCTTCTAAAGCAAAGGAAGTCAATGTTCTAAAGGATTGATCAAATGTAATCAATTACTGAAGTCAAAAATTCTCATTTTAATATGAGGTCAAGTAGCAATTATGAGGTAAAAATCAGCCATTGTCCCAACATCCAGTAATTTTAGCCTTTATATGTAAGGAATGATACAAGCCTGGTTAGCATGGACCTTTTGACAATTAAAATCATCAAAATAAATGTAATTAAAAAAAATTAAAACCCCAAAGGCCGAGGGATTCTAGGCCCAGATGATGACACATTTCCCACCTTTTTACACATTTAATCATTAATTTGTGATCACCAGAATGTCCTTACAAATTTGGTTGTTCTGTTCATTTTTGTGAAAAGTCAACTGGGAATGTGGAAGTTCTGTCATGTAGAGAGTAAAAGTCCAAGCAGGTTAAGTCTAATTAGAAACTGAAAATCAAAGATAACTATGATAAAAAATAAATAAAAGATTTAAGCTGACCACACTGACTGCTGGAGGGCAAATAAGTTGCATCTCATTCAAAGGCTAACAAGGCACTTGCCTGAACCCCCAACCTTGTTCCCCCAAATCAAACTTGCCACCCTCATCCCAGTTGGAACCTTTGTCTTCCCCCAAACATGCCATGCCACGTTCTTCCATGCCTCCATGCATCCATCCACATTGTTCTTCACCCATCTCTTTGTCCATCTCCTCCTGCTCATTCAGGAGTCTGTCCCAGTGTCACGCTCTTGGGATGTCACTGGTTACCTTAGGCTGAACATCTGGGTCACCTCAAAAGGCACACTGACTATCCCACCATAGGGCTTTTAGCACTTAAATTCTTCACTCTCCAATGACCTGCTTTACATGCCCATATCTTCAATGGACTGTGCATTCACAGGAGAAATGCATCTTATTTACGTTAGTGTCTTTACTCAGGTGCCTAGACAATGGCATAGGAGGAATATCAGCTTAAGGGATGGCTAAGGAGCATGCTAGTTGCTGGAAGAGTACAGGAGATCAAGCCTACCATCACCCAAAGGCTGAGAGACTGTAACTGGATAAGAGCAGACAAAGCCAACAGGACCCCAGGTGAACAGGATTAGAATTAAAAAGTGGAAAGATGCAGCCTAGAGAAAGTTGAAAGCAAACATGCCACGGTTATACAGTGATTTTTAAAAACTCAAGGTCAACTTGAGAGAGAGAGAGAGCTTTAAGGAAAAGAAAAATGAGCTTTCACTGAAATATGAACTATATCATATGCAAATAATCATCGTAAAGAGTTGTTATAGGAAAGAAATTAGTTCAAGTTTCTATTGGGCCTACTGGTTCTTTATTGACAAGGATAATTTCTCTTTCTAAATTGCCTTAATAGGTATACGACAAACATCTTCACTCAATTCCTACAGCCAACTATAATTATGAGTCATTCTAGTTCCCTAAGCCTCTAATAGCGATGAGCAGAGAATTACCCACATCAGCTGCTTGTCTAAAGAGCCATCACATCACAGTCTATTCTTAGTTAGGCTGAAGAACCAGTAATTTCTCCATTAAAGAAAAACAGCAATAATTCTCATTTGCTGGTCGCACTGAATTACCCCGTGCCGGAGTCAAAATAGAATTTCCTCTCAGACTGCTTCCTCTGCAATTCTTCCAGTGAATTCACAGGCTCATAATCTTCCATTTTGGATAACGAGCCATTATGCCGCTGTAAAAAGCCAAAAGTAATCTGAAAAACTGTGTTTGATGGATAGCAGAGGCCAACTCGAATCCAGTCATTCCTACCAAGAAAAGAAAATTAAAACATGAATTCACATTTAAGTCAATATATTTGGGGCATTACAGCATATATTAGTATAAACACTAGCCATGATTTTCTCCTCCTGAAATGTTTGCTGTGCACTGAGCCACTAACGATAGAAGTCCTGAGCCCTGACGTGCTAATGAATCATCCACCTCTAAATGTTTTCCCAGTTTCTCTTATCAATATTTTTACAACAATCACATGGCTTATAGAAACTTCTTGGTTTCAACAGGACTTCTAGGAATGTGAATAGAAGTTGGATAAGATGGATTTTGACACTGTGAATGGATAATAAAATTAAGTGAGATGGTTGGACATGTAGTAAGGTGGATGAAACACCACTAGCCTGACAGTAGAAGTACACACTAGTAAAATCTTTCCAAAGAATTTTTTGTCCATAAATACATTTTTATCTTTTATTACTACATTAGGATAAGTACTTAGTGATAAAATTTATAAATATAAAAGTATGTGTATTTCTTTTTTCTTTTTTTAATCCTCACCCGAGGATATGTTTTTATTGACTTTAGAGAGAGAAGAAGAGAGAGGGAGAGAGAGAAACAATCAGCTGCCTCCCACATGCATCCCAACCAGGAACTGAACCACATGCATGTGCCCTGACTGGAAATCAAACCCACAACCCTTCGGTTCACAGGATAATGTTCCAACCAACTGATCCACATCAGCCAGGGCAAAAGTATGTATATTTTTAAACCTTTGATGTATATGACCAAATTGCCACAGTGTTTTTTTTCTTACCTAAAAATCCTTAGACATAAAATTAATATGCACCAATAAAATTTACCATTTTAGCTATTTTTAAAAATATATATTTTATTGATTTTTTACAGAGAGGAAGGGAGAGGGATAGAGAGTCAGCGCCCGCAACCAAGGTAGATGCCCTTGACCGGAATCGAACCTGGGACCCTTCAGTCCGTAGGCTGACGCTCTATCCACTGAGCCAAACCGGTCAGGGTCATTTTAGCTATTTTTAACTACAGTTCAGAGGCATTAAGTATATTCAAAAGTTGTGCAACCATCACCACTACCCATTTCCAGAACTTTTCAATCATTTAAAATTTTTAAACAATAAGTAACATGGCCTTAAAATTGTTCACAAAGGTTTCACCCACTAAAACCACTAAAGAATAATTAGAAATGCAGACCAAAATGCATTAAAACAACATGTTCTCTGTGGTATATTTGTAATAGTAAAGGGGGAGTGGACAAGAGAAAAACAACCTAAATATCTATGGGGAAAGGGAGTAGTTAAATAAATTTTGATTATCTCTATATGCTCAGAAAATACTTGAGGGCGGAGAGAGAACACTATAAATGTTTATAATGCCTCACCCTGTTTAAGAAAATTATAGGTTATTTCAATTTTCTTTATGTTTTCCTGTATTTTCCATATTTTGTTTAAATGAATAAGTCCAGCTTTTATAACCTTTAAAGTGACAAAATCTATGACCTCTCTATAATTATATTAAATTTGGAAAATAAGATTGTCCATCTCTTCCTCTTGCCCATGATGTAATTTTTGCAAACTTTCAGCTAATTAAACAAGGAAAGTCTGACTGAACTCCGAGCCCATGTGGATTTTTGTAACTTCTGGGTTCAGTCTTTTTTTCACTTTATAATGTTCTTACTTGGTATTTATTTAAAAGTTACGCATGACACTGACCAGAACCCTACATAGCATTTGACTGTAGGATCTCACCTAAAATTCATAACCTGCCAGATACAAGTTTTTCATATTTCTTGTAAGTCCTCTCCAACCTCATTTGTTTCTTTGACTGCTCTGCAGCTCACTGATGGGAGTGATAACAGCAGATTGGCTTTCAGAAACCTCACCCTGGATACAATGTGGACTAAGGATTAGAGGTGGGGAGACCCAGCAGGACCCAGACAAGAGATGACAATGGCCTAAACTCAACCACAAACAGTGGAGGTAGAAATAAATGGAGAGATATCAACAGCATTACAGACAGAACTGACAGGGTTTGGTCACTGCTGAGATGAAGAAATAAGGGAAAAGGAAGAGATAAGGATGAGTCCTTGGTTGACTCAATAGGTAGAGGTGCAACTCTCCAGCAAGGCATAGAGAAGCAGCAACGAATGTCACAGGAAAACAGTAAGGGTTCCGTGTGGGACTTGTGCCAGAAACCTCACAGCTCAGAATAAGAGCATCCACCAGGTTCTCCAGTCCTTGGAATTGACTTACTTAGAACTGCTTGTTCTATGTGCACCTCTTCATTTCAGTTGTGTGTTTTAAGAGTGTTCAGAAAAGTTAGCACTTTATGACCAGTCAGGTGAATAAGCCATTTCAGTTTTCCAGGTACATATCCGAACAGTTTCATGGAGTCCCATTGGTTAACCACCACACATGTCTAGACTGATTTCACTCTGCCCTTCTAGGCGCATCACTCCTTCCTGGTTTCATCTCCTGTCACACCCTGCGCTCCCAGGGCACTGCATCCGTCAGTCCCCGAACAGAGCTAGCCCTTCCTCAATCTGTTGCTTTTGTAACAAAACAGATCATTTAGTATCGCTTTCTCAGCACAGCCTGGCCCAGCTCCTCAAGGCTAGAATTAGGTGCTCTATTCTTTGCCCACTAAAAAACAGTATCAGTTTATTGATTTTCTTGAGTTTTTTTCTACCTGTATACTGTGAGCTCCTGGAGGGCAAGTACTTTTCTCCCTCATCATTTTCTGGTACACAGTAAACGCTTGAATAAATTAATGTACAAATAGAGCCTTTGACTATAAATAGTATTATTAGGACAGACAACTGGGAAACCAAGAAGCAATAGAAATCGGCAGGAGTGGCAAATGCCTGGCATTCATGCCACTACTCTTCCACCTCTTACCCATAGCAGACATTACTAATCAACCACACCTCTCTCTTCTGTCAAATCTAACCTTGGCCTCAAAAACCTTTTTCTTTCCTCGGTAACCCAGTGCTCAGTTGGAACAACACATAGAACTTCTTCCCATCCCAACTAAGGGGAATTAAAGTATTCAGCAGACAATATGAGAACCTACTGTTAAATGGCTTTCTGCACACAATACCCTGACCGCAGAGAAACAGAAATGCTTTCGAAATGAAAGGGGGGAATTAAAGTATTCAGCAGACAATATGAGAACCTATTGTTAAATGGCTTTCTGCACACAATACCCTGACTGCAGAGAAACAGAAATGCTTTCAAAATAAAAGGATTCACTCTAGCCAGTTTGGCTCAGTGGATAGAGCGTTGGCCTGTGGACTAAAGGGTCCCAGGTTCGATTCCGGCCAAGGGCACATGCTCGGGTTGCGGGATCGATCCCTCCCAGTAGGGGATGTGCAGGAGGCAGCCAATCGATGATTCTCTCTCATCTTCGATGTTTCTATCTCTCTAGCTCTATCCCTTCCTCTCTGAAATCAATAAAAAAAAATTTTTTTAAAGAAAAAAAAATGAAAGGATTCAATTTGTGTAATCTCCTGATTCCATCCACCTAAAACATACAGCCTCCCCACAAGAGAAATGTAGTACAAGAAATCGGCATCCTTACTTGCTACAAAGGTGGTGTGTTACTATTTTTCTCCACTAGATTCCTACTTGCTCAGCTATGTGAAGTAACAGTAATGGGAACATACTTGTTGAAATTTATGAGGTATAGAAATACAGTCTTCGGCGCTGGCCCGTTCCAGTGGATGGTGTAGCCCTTCTCCAGCATGATCACCGGCTGGTACTGGGGAAAGGCAGCCTTCTGGTTGATGCCCCGAAGCACCATCGGGTAGGATGGATACTCATCTCGTGTGATGGTCATGGTCAGATTCTGAGTGCTCCATGTCTGCACATAGACCTTCAAAAAATAAATTAAGAGTCATGGGGAAGAGCATGAACACTTAGAGAGCCAAACAAACATTTCCAGCACAAAGCCAAGTGTCTCTAGTTTCGAGAGAGAGATTCTGTGATCTATGCCAGACTAAATGAGGGGTAGCCAACTTCATCTTAAGCCACACATACAATGAAGCTTGCTTAAACTGAAATGGCAAAAACAGACCATGCGTTCTGCTAGCCAAGACCGTCATCATCTCTTCCACCACAACAGGCCAGCTTATTCATCAGAATATAAAACCTTTGTGGCTTATGCAGCCTGTCCAAAAAAATCCCTCAATCTGAAGAATGCACATATAAGAAATTAGTCAATTAATGTGAAAATGGATACTCTCTACTCAAATCTGAGAGACTTTCCTCGAACGCAAGAGAGGGAAAATGTAAACACCTTAGAGTTTGGGCTTGCAATTTTCCATGACCTACATCAGCCCAAGAAGTCATTTTTCACCCCTTCAAAGGAAAAAGGGTTATAAAGCACTCTGCAAAAACTGGAAAAACATCTTAAACCGAGACAAATTTGAAAGTCCTGAATTTGTTCCAGTGGCATGAGCTCCTTGCCAAAACAAAGCCTTCCCTCAAAACAAATCTCAGAACAATTTCCTAAAACAAATGAGAATTGCTCTGGCCAGTGTGGCTCAGCTGATTGGGCATTGTCCTGTACACCAAGAGGTTGCCGGCTTGATCCCGGGTCAGGGCACACGTCCGGGTTTTGGTGTTGAT
The DNA here is from genome assembly GCF_000412655.1 of Myotis brandtii. NCBI lineage: Eukaryota > Metazoa > Chordata > Mammalia > Chiroptera > Vespertilionidae > Myotis > Myotis brandtii. Next base: position 10,925,049 of record NW_005360124.1, on the reverse strand, counting down.
TCCCAGTAGGGGGCGTGCAGGAAGCAGCGGATAGATGTTCCACTTTCACATGTTGATCCCGGGTCAGGGCACACGTCCGGGTTTTGGTGTCGATTCCCGGTAGGGGGCGTGCAGGAAGCAGCCGATAGATGTTCCACTTTCACATGATCTTTCTCTCTCTCTCTCTCTTCTCTCTCTCTCTCCCTTACTCTCACTCTTAAAAAAAGAAACAAACAAAAAAACACAAAAAACAAGTAAACAAGTATCTTATAACAGATTTCCCCATAAGTATTATGACATCTGCAGAATATTGTATTTAATCCACAATACTGCTCTCTGTTTTTCTCTTTTGGTCATTTCTACAGTTTTGTCCATAACTGATTCCTCAATTATAAATCTTTTGAAGCAGAGAATCTTCTAAACTCTCATTCATGTTTGACTACTTCAATATAGTCCTCTTCTCTACTAAAACCACTTAAAGGTTTAAAATACATATAACTAAAATGTTTATATTATATAGAATTAAATATAGTTTACATAGAATAGGTAGCAAAGAGCAGATATTCAATTAACATAAATTTACAAATAGCTAAATAAAGTTTGTTCTGCCTTGAGGTCCAGTTGCTTCTATCTTTTGCCTATAAACCCAGGCTATTATCCATCAGCTCAGTAACAACAAATGGCTGCAGATCTGAGCTCCCAGCCCCAATTCCAAATTCTCAGGAGAAAATTTCTAACCTGTAGTCCCATCATCCCAGAGCCTCCTGGGAAGTATTAGATGACTTGTTTCTTTCTTCATCTTCAAATAAAATAGAATTACTACCCTGGTTTGTAAGATAGAAGAATCAGGTTCAAGTCTCAACTACATCATAAATCAAAGAGTTTATAGACCCATTTATAGTAATTTTAAAATACAAAGTTTTCATTAGTGAGCACACCCCATTTTAAGACAGACACACAAATGCAACCTTACGCACACATGGCTCGCAAGAAATTTAACACTGCAGCTACAAAAGGACTAAAATCTTTTTGTTTTATTTTAATTCTAGAATTTCTATCGCTTCCTGGTTATTGATGAGTCAACTTAATTTTAGGGGGTGATTATGATGAAAATGAATGGGAATAAGGAAGCCCACAACAGTGAAGCTAATAGTATATTAAAATAAACCAGAAAAATCTCTCCAGTCTTTTTTTATCCTTCTTAAATCCTTTGTCTTAGCTATAGATAAAAATCTTTGTAAAGTGTTTGTTTTTTAACTTAAGAACATAGCATTCTTCAGCAGTCATGATTCAAAATCAGGAGAGCAATGAAGAATTCTGCTCCAAGCAGCTCCCACTCTAGGTTTCAGTGGCAGAAACCACAGTAGCCTCAGAAGTTGAAATGCAGGAACCCATGAACACACCCTTGACAGGCAGAGTAGCCAGAGCTCGGGAAGGGCCTTCATCACAGGCTGGTCCTTCCCCAAGAAGAACCCTCCCTATAAATACGAGCATTTAGGAGCAAACCAACAAGGCAGGCTTCTTTCCTGCTTTGGGACTATCAGAGCCCAATGCCCCCTGGAAGGTCCTTCGCTCTTCCCTAATTCTCCTGTCTATGCTCTTAATTCCCCTTCTCCTTTATCTTTTTTCTCCCTCGACTGTCTAGTGTTAAATCTTACCACTTAATTATATAAAGTATGGAAATAAAACTGCTTCCTTCAAAATTCTGGGCAACTGACACCCCCATCTGCAACCTCTCTATCTATCCAAATATCACTATTAAAATAATTGTTGCAACCTAGAGCTCTGCTCCTCAAATAATACTAATTGCAGCAAACACTATCCCATGTGCGAAGCCACGGGCTAAATGCTTTACATATATCCATGCATTCTGTCTTCTCACCAGCCTCGTATGAGAGGAACCAGCATTATCCTCATTGTGCCCAGAAACAGAGTGGATATTAACTTGCTCAACTCATATTTAAGGAAAAATGAAGCCAGGATTCAAATCCAGGCAGGCTGGCTCAAGTATCTGTGCTCTCAACGTACTACCTCCCAAATTAATCCATCCTTTTCTACCGGGCACCCAGTTAATAAATGCACACTAGCTTAATGTTTCCAAAGAAGTGTTTCACAGTCTGTATCATCCCTTTCATATTTTCATAAACATTATATTGTAATATCATTCAAAGAATTCCTTGAATGTCTCCTTGTCCACTCATTTCCAATTCCTAGCTCTGTCTCTGGAAACATCTCACTTTCCATGCGATACTGATATTCTTGCCCCACAAGTCGGATTCCCATATTTAGTAGAGATAATAACCCTGGAAGGAAATAAAGCTCCCTCTCTGGGGCAGAGCGGTAGCATGGCAAAAAGCCTGGCCTAAGACTCGGGAAAGATAGGTTCTCACCCCAGCTACATCCCACCCATATTTAACCAAGGGCAAATCCCCTCACCCCTCTTGGACTCATATTTCCACGTTGGTTTGAAGTGGGGGGGGGGGCTTGAAATAAAATTCTATGAGCCCATGGTTCCTACTGAATTTTTTTCTTTCACTTTTTAAAAAAATGTATTTTTATTGATTTCAGAGAGGAAGGAAGAGGGAGAGAGAGATAGAAACATACGATGAGAGAGAATCATTGATCCTGCCTCCTGCACGCCCCTTCTGGGGACCGAGCTGGCAACCTGGGCATGTGCCCTGACTGGGAATCAAACCATGACCTCCTGGTTCATAGGTTGACGCTCAACCACTGAGCAATACCAGCTGGCTCTTTCGCTTTTTTTTTCTAGAGAAAATCATGCTTTGGAGAGTGTCAATCACGCTGAAGAGCACTCCTCACAGAAGAGGTGATGTCAGGAGCTGGCAAGGACGCAGGCATCCTAACGCATCCTGGCCTACCTGGGCGTAGCTCCCACTGCAGATCACCGCGTTCCATTTGGTAACGTTCACACAGCTCGGATGGCGGATCAGGTAGTTGTCAATTCTTCCCACGTAAGTGTCCTTGTATCCTGTCACAGAGCCATCAGTGTCGTGGAATATGGAGTTCTTGTCACCATCCAGCTCACAATCTTCAAACCAGGGGCCAGGCTTTCCAAAGAAGACATTCAGAGAGACCTGAGGGCAGTGAAAAACAAGGAATTCACCAAATGAGGGCTCCTGCCGTCTCAGTCAGCACCCCCTGCAAGGATCCTCCTGCATTTCCATTCCAACTGCTTGGAGATTAAAACAGCCCTGACAGTTCATAGTTGTCAGTCAAGGCACCCAGTCAATCAAAGCTGTCCATTAGTTATGACATGCCTGGGGGGAACATTTTTCCAAAGCCTTGTGGAGGTCAAGCAGCAAATGTGAAATTTCATCTTTGGTGGTTTCCCTTTCTTCCAGTTAAAACTATTACCTGCTCTCCACACAAAACTAATCTGCAATAAGAGAAATTAGAACTGTGGGAAAGGGAATTAAGCAGTCATACACATTTGTTGAAAATTATAAACTTTACATGCCTGGGGGGAACATTTTTCCAAAGCCTTGTGGAGGTCAAGCAGCAAATGTGAAATTTCATCTTTGGTGGTTTCCCTTTCTTCCAGTTAAAACTATTACCTGCTCTCCACACAAAACTAATCTGCAATAAGAGAAATTAGAACTGTGGGAAAGGGAATTAAGCAGTCATACACATTTGTTAAAAATTATAAACTTTAGGGGGTGGAAAGAGATTAACCAAAGAACTTATATGCATATATACATTGCCCATGAACACAGACAATAGAGTGGTAAGGGCCTGGGCTGGGGCAGGAAGCAGGTGGTGGGAGCAAAGAGGGGAAAGGGGAGAGAAGGAATATCTGTAATACTGTCAACAATAAATAAATATTTTTTTTTAAATTATCAATGTTACATTTACGATCTGTTCATTTTTCTGTATGTAAATTATATCTTAATTAAATAAAAATCTATTCTAAGTTCTAACTTCAACTAGTTAATCATTTTCTTTTTCTTCAAGTGATTTAGTTACTTGTTCATGTCTTCTCCTACTTCCCAGTTAAAATACAGTCTAAGTATTTCCTTAGTGTGAATAATAAAGTATTTAGAACAGGGTCTGCTATGTCATAAGCATTTAATAAATGTCAGCTATTAAAATTCCATGAAGTGCCTTTCCCAGTAGCTTCCGTGGTCTTACAGGAGTTCTACACTGAGCCTAGCAGAGAATGACATTCAATATTTCCCAACAACAGGCACAGGGGAGAGGAGCCAAGCACAGGTCACCCTCTGCCAGAGGCTAGGAAAGCCTGTCAATAAAATAATTTGTTTCACACCACCCAGTACTCCTCTTCTTCTCCTGAAGTTCCTCAGAGTAGACCTAGACAAGTACAATTCCAGGCAGATCCCAAATCTCTTCTTGGATCATTACACTGAATGTACCCAAACCATGTCCTCTTGTTCTTATGAGATGCTACAATCCCTGCCACCAATTTAGGTTATTTTCCTTTCCAAGGTATCACTTGAATGTTAAAAAATACCCCAGGTCACCTGGGACTTCTATTTTCACCTTGAACTCAACAGGACAGAAAGAATAATAAATTTTAAGACTTTCTTTTGCGTA
>NW_005360124.1:10871153-10920484 GCF_000412655.1 Myotis brandtii | reverse complement strand
CCCCCCCAGTCATAAAGACTTGGTACGAATCCTTTGTTTCTGTCTTTGTCTTTGGGGATGTGCTACCCCTCCTCCTCCCACCACAGTAACTATATAGGAATCAAAAGGACATACTTACATGTGGACCAAACTTCACAAGGGAGAGGTTATTTCTGGGGGTTATCTGCCAGGGATTCTTCATGAGGAAGCCAATAGCACTGGTATACCTATCTGCAGTTGGCACATATTTTTTGAAAGTGCACCTGGTGAGATGAATGGGTCCATCGTAAATCTGAAAGCCTCTAATTGGGAATGTCCTGTTGAAAAACAAGAGTTTGTTTAATGCACATGGACCCGTCCCCTTAGCAGCACTTCACTGACATACTTGTTTTATAAAGACTATTCTGTACACACAAAACACAATTCTAGAATACCAAGACAAGATGCCTGATCAACTGAAATGTACACTGTAGTGGGAAAGGCAAAAAGGAAAACAAAGGATAATTACAGATAAGTGCTATGGAGACAACACATAGTAATACATTAGGTTGGGTGGGAGAGAAGCTATCTTAAAGAGAATGGAGGCCTCTCTGAAGAGGTGACTTTTGCTTCCTTGAGTCCACCAGTTAAGACCTTTTATCTGGTAACTTATATACTTTAGTTTGGGTTCCAAAATCTCTAATGTGAGAACAAAAATGAATCTGTGCTTAAAGAGAGAGAACCTCCTCTCAGGCCTCTAAATGACAGTAATAAGGTGAAATGATATGCTTAAAAGTATGAAAGTATAATTCCTGAAGGCTTTTGATGTCAAAAAGGCTAGCTAGATTGAGAAGTCGGTTTTATTCATTGTCCTCCTTTCTGTTCAAACACAAACTCCTTAATCATATATTATTAACCATAATTAATGTACAAAACCCATAACATTCTGTATCCCTTCGTTTTCTCCACTTTTAAATTCTTTGATGGCACTGCAGAGGATTTCTATAGCAACGAATTAGATTACAACTTGGCAGTGTTTTACAATATATGCTAGCAACAAAATCAAAGGGCCTTACTAAAAAGTCTATGCATCTGCATGTGTCTCTAAGGATATATCCCAAAATGGTTCTCTTCCCTAGAAAAGGTTGTACACACACAGTAAAATAAAAAACTGGATCCATGGACCAATGAGGAATCCGTTCTGGAGAATCTTCCTTAGCAAGGAAGCAACAAGCATTTTGAAATAAAACTGGAGGCCAATGTAAAATAAAAAGAATGAAATTGACTTGGCTGCCATCATACTGCAGCCCACACCCCAACCCATACAGCTCTTCTTTTATCTACACTTAAAAGAGGCAGCTATAGCCTAAATGTGAAAAGCACAGCACTGAAGCCCAAGTAACAGGGCTGAAATCCCACCTCAGCTACTTTTCTTAAGTTATTTATAAAGCGGGATGATAACAATACCTATCCCATTGGGCTCTGTGAGGATTAAGTGAATAATAAAGTATCCAGAAGGGGGCCTGATACATCATAAGTATTTAATAAATGTTAGCTATTAAAATTCCATGAAGTTCCTTTCCTAGTAGCTTCCATGGTCTTACTCACAGGAGTTCTACACAGAGCGTGGCATTAAATGAAGTATTTCTCCAACGACAAGCACACGGAGAGAGGGGCCGAGCACAGGTCACCCTCTGCTGGCAAAGCCCTTCCACCAGCCCCCACCTCCTCCCATGCCCCTGACCCACCCCAGCCCAATGTCCACATAGAATGTGTAACTAAGGGAACGGAGGCTTCCCGAAGTCTGACCCTAGTTTTTCTCCAGCTCATTTTCTCACCAGTAAGATGAGGACAACTATAAACTGTGTCTCAGAACGGAGGATGGATTAATTAGTTAATAGTTCCCTAAAAGCCCTGAAGAATCTTTCTAGTGCTGAGTGCTTTTTTAATGACTCAGATTATTTTGACAGAAAGCATGCCAAAAGTCTACCCCCGCCCCCCCTTCGACATCTGAAACACTTAATTATGCAGCCGTGGTGAGGTTTGGAGTCAGCTTTGGCATCTATCAACCCTTATTTCCTAGGACTCTTTTCAATAGGTAATTTCCTTTTTCCAGTGGCTATTTCTAAAAACCAACATCACAATTTGAGGGAAAACTGACCTAATGTCATAGTTTACAGTTTGGCAACTTTCTGTGGCTCAAGAAAGAAAGGGAAAAAAAAAATCACCAGCTTATATAAAGCCTTAACTAAGAAATGAAAAAAAAAAAAGATAGGTTTCTTCATCCTAAAATTATTAATGAAATCCAGAATTATTATTAATGCTCCAGATTTTTAGAGTATAATACACAAATACTAAATGATAATAACAATAACAGTTATAATAATAATAAAATAAGGTGGGAAAAATATCAGAGTGGGAACCAATCATGAGGAATTATTACAGAAACTTCCATAAGGATTAGGTTTTCACTTATTATTTCAATTTAACTCTCCACTGCCAAAGCAATGCTTACCTATTCCTGGGTAATGTCCGAGACTTCTGGTCGATTCCTCCCAGGCCTACATACTTGTTCTGACCACCCTGAAAGCCGTAATTCCTACTTTCTCCGACAAAGAGAGATTCAGATACCTCCTGGCTAGAACCTTCATCACTTGGAAAGCTTCCATCACTGTTAAAACGAAAATAACCGTCAACCACACAGTCCTAGAAAATGTATATTGACCCTCAAATAAAGGCAAGGTACAACTCAAATAGCTAAAAATTTTCAAAGCAGCCAGTAGCTTTTACTAATACATACTGAGTCACCAGAAAGTACCTCTAAACTGTAAACATACCTCTTATAAATTGATACAAATTAATTATATTGTAAATGAGTGGTTTTCAAATTAGGTTGAAATAAGTGAAATTTAATTTAGCAGCAACAACTGATTATTTTATTCTCAAGCAACAGTACTGTGAACAGGGAGAATAAACTTGCCCTGAATACAACAATTAGAATCTAATGTTTAAGATTTAAGATGGAAGTGAGAGTAAGTGACCTGGAGAATAATATTTAACACAAAAAGTCCAGTTCTTAAAGACCACTGAGAAATTTGACCAACTTCGAAGAAAGAAAATATTTAATGTGCTCCCAACTTTTACTCCCTTCCTTTTTATTCCCATAATTTTTAAGATCTTTAATCTAATGCTCAAGTGTTTTCTTCCAAGCAAAAAAACGTAAGTCTACCCTTCTGTGGAATTCCAGCTATATTAACCTACTACTTTGGCATGAATTCAACTGATCATTAAAAATGTATTTTTGACCCTCAAGTGGTAACAGGAAGCAGGTGCTAATTTATTTTAATGATAATAAATGTATAACATTATGGTGTATTATCCAAAAAAATTAAATAAGCTTTAGAAATCAAGGGTTACTTTACCTACAGCTTTAAAATAATCAGAAGTAATAAGTAAATGAATAAATAAATAATAAATAAAATCATCAGAGAAGTATTTTTAAAGTAATTACAAACCTGGCAAAGGTTAATCCTATTCCATTATCTGCAAATCTGTAAGAAAAAAAGAGATGACGTAAGACTTTAACTTACCACATCATGTAAGAAGAGATTCCAATGTTTACTCTTCAAGACCACAAAAATTAAGTTTCACTTCCCAATAACGAAAAGCACAGACTCCACAGTGAAGGCACCTGGTTCAAATCTCAGCTTTGCCAATGACCAGCTGTGTGACCTTGGGCATATTACTCAACTGGACTCTCCCTCAGTTTTCTCAACTATATCTTAAAATAATAAGTTAACAACCTGCCTCATAGGACACTTAAGAGCATTACACATACTAATTAATTTCAACCATTTAGGTATAGGGGTGGGAAACCTTTTTTCTCCCAAGGGCCATTTGGATATTTGTAACATCATTCACGGGCCATACAAAATTATCAACTTAAAAATGAGCCAGCTATATTTGGTCAAACATTTAATTAACTGACTCCTAATGCGTTGGCAGGGCCAAACCAAATGACTTCATGGGCCATCCCCCACCCGATAGAACAATGGCTGGCACATAGCAAGGAGCATATAAGTGTTAGCTGGAACTTGTTATTTTTATAATTTTACTTTTAAAAACAATTAGATCATGGTAGTCTCTTCTAAACTTTTCAACATTAATACCCAAGCTATTTCTACAATTTAATATAATATCATTTCTTTGCACGAAAAAAGACAGAGATGATAAAATGCCAAGAAGCTAATGTCACTGCCAGCCAGAAAACAATGTTTTTCTAGACTCTTGAACACCAAATCTTAGCTCAATATACATCAGACTTCCAAAATTATACAGATGGGAAAAAGCGAGATGCTTACTGCCTCAAGTCATATTAAGACATAAGTCAACACACTTACTAAGGTGAAATTTACAACTTTTGTTTTGAATGGCAGTAAGAGAGCATCAAAAAACCTGGAGTTTCCAAGAGGAAGGGAAAAAAAATCCAGCTGGTTTCAAAATCTTTATTTAGCTCTCTGACATAGACCCTGTTTGTTACATAAAGTTTCTGTTCAATCTCATCAGAAAACGTTCATGTCACCAGACAAGTTCAGGTCCAATAAAAGCAGCCGAATGAGACGATTCCAAACATTTGCAGTCTGTTAATGCTAGCAAACTTCCTCGGAGCTTGTCCTGTCTATTAGTAACAATAATATGATTCCAGAAACTATCACTGTATTTTCAGTCTGCTGGGTTTTTCAAAATAGCCTTAAAAATAAATACACCAGTGCCACCAGATAATAACTTTGTAGAGAATACCCACGCTGAATTCTGGACGACAATGTCTCCCCCTCGGACCCAGGCTCCATGGTCATTATTTTTAAAAGCAATGAGCCTGTCAATTAAAGCAGCAACGCGTGGCTTTTCAGGGTCACCATCCTGATGAGGCCGAAACCTTGGGATTGAAAAAAAAAAGGACTTTTTAAAAAAGTAATAAAAAGGTAATGGCTATCAGCTATTTACAACTGCACACTTAAGTGTCAAAAAAGGTTTAAATTTGACCGAAACCAAAGAAGTAAAAGACAAACAAAGAAAAACCCACCCAAAAATCTCTTAAGATACAACTTAAATACTTGTATATTAAATATTGGGAAAAATAATTACATTTATTTATATAAGTTTATGTAAATAAGAATTGCTTTCATATCTTCTTACTTTTTTAAATCAACATATTATGGACTGGCTACTGCAGAACATTGTAAACACTAACAAACCTCAGACCAGGAAAACTGGCAAGTTTTTATGAATTCTTAAGATCTGTAATACTAATATAAACTTACTGAATAAATTATTCATATATTTTAACATACATATATTTGAACTGAAAACTGTTATTTTAGTTGTATGTTGGTGATATGTCTTAGATATAAAGATAAAACTGGGTTTACTATCTTAAGAAGGCCTAAATTTAAAATACATTGTATTTAATTAACTTATTAATTATAAAAACTAAATTGTACCTTTGCTTTTTCTCCCTTCTAAAATACTTATCAGGACCTTAATGAAAAGGTCAAAAAAATGGTGTCAAAACTATCCTATATAATAAACGCCTAATATGCTAAGTATCCTGTCGTCCAGTCATCTGTTCAACCAATCAAAGCATAATATGCTAATGATATGCTAAGGATGCTCAACTGCTCGCTATGACCTGCACTGACCACCAGGGGGCAGATGCTCCGACCAGTAGGTTAGCTTGCTGCTGGGGTCTGGCCGATCGGGACTGAGCGAGATGGGCCAGACACTCCCTGGAGCCCTCCCTCGGTCCCTCCCTGGCTGGCCAACCTCCTGTGTCCCTCCCGGGCCCCAATCGTACACTGGTGGGGTCCCTTGGTCTGGCCTGCACCCCCTCACAATCTGGGACCCCTCAGGGGATGTTGGAGAGCCAGTTTCAGCCCAATCCCCCAGGCCAGCCCGAGAGACCCCACTGGTACACAAATTCGTGCATCGGGCCTCTAGTCCTCCATAACAACTCAAATAAATAATACCATAAGGCCACCTATTTTGTAGAAAATCATTTCTAAGTTTTACAAAGCTGCAAGGAGGGGGGTGGGAGGGCAGACAGCAGAGCACTAAACAGCTTTTCAAAACCAATTTAGCAAGTTGAGCTTTTCATACAATCAAGAATCATCATTTGTACAAACGCTACTACCAGTTGCTGGCACACAGTAGGTGCTCACTAAATGTGTATGATGGGAGAAGAGCTATGCACAGAGAAGAGCAAGTACAAAGGCCCTTAGGCACGAGTGAGCTTGGCATGTTTAGGGAACTATCACTTTGGCTGGAGAGTAAGAAGCGAAGCGGGAGAGGACATAAAGGTGGGCATGCACCAGGCAAGGATGCAATTCTTTATTCTAAATGCAGCTGGAAAAGCAGAGAGTAGAATGGTGGTTGCCAGAGACTGGGTAAGGAGGAAATAGGCAGGAGATGGTCAAAGGGTACAAAGTTTTAATTATGCAAGATAAATAAACTCTAGAGATTTACCAAACCGAATAGTGCTTATAGCTAAAAATACTATATTGTATCCCGTAAAATTTGCTAAGAGAGTATACTAGTATCTTATGATAAGTATTGTGATTAGAAAAAATATTTTTAAATTAAAGAAATAATAATAACATCCCTAGATGGTTTGGCTCAATGGATAGAGCGTTGGCCTGAGGTCTGAAAGGTTCCGGTCAAGGTTCCGGTTTGCAGGCTCGAACCCCAGTAGGAGGAGTGCAGGAGAGAGCTGATCAATGATTCTCTCTCATCATTGATGTTTCTATCTCTCTCTCTCCCTTCCTCTCTGAAATCAACAAAAATATATTTTTTTAAAAAAGGAAGTAATAATAATAAAGGAGTTAGGAAGAAATTTGGGGAGATAAATAGAGAGGTTTATGGCCTTGATAGTGGTAATGATTTCATGGGAGTGTACTTATACCCAAACTCAGCAAGTTACATACATTAAATATGCACAACTTTGTCCATGTTAACCACACCTCAATAAAGTGAATAGATAGAAACATATATAGATAGATGTGATGAAAAGTGTCATCAGAAACACGGAATCAGGAAGGTGATATGACCAGATTTCTTTCTTTTTTTTAACTGGTCACTAGCTGCTACTTGGTGCAAGGATTGTAGAGAATGGACTATAGAAAGACCAGTCTGGAAAGCATTATATCCACCCTTAGATTGTGTATATGACCCCTTACACTAAACAACTCTAATCTAAGGGGTAAAAAATCTGATTCGGAGCCATCACCCACTCTTCTGGCATTGTAGTTGCTGCCAAACAGCTTTGTAGTCATTATATAATGTCAAGCAGATGGAAAAATTCTGGAAAGAAAACTACGCAATGTTCTAAAAAGAAAGCCAAAAAAAAAAAGTACCAATAAAACATCTGATTCTCTGCTGTAGCCATCTCATTTTTTCTGAAATTCCTATCTATATAAATCAATTGTTGACCATTTCCTGGGAAACCCTTTCTTTTCATCCTCTACCCAACTTGGTGTGCAAAAAAGTCAACTTTCCCAATTTCTCGTCATCCTCATTTATGAACTTTCAGCACCCTTCTCAACCTTCTCCCTTAATTGTCCTCTGCTTTAAATGTACTTGTTGGCTCTCATGCTATTTCACTTTTCGATGAAATTTCCCAATCTCAAAACCAAGAATTTTCTTGAGTTAAAATTTCCCATCTTTGGATTCCTGTAATTTCACATTTTTAAAACATACGGAAAGGCTCATCTGATTAACTATTGAGTCAACTTCCCCTGTGATGAACAGACTGATTAATTTCTGGATTCCATGGGCCCGACGTCTAATTCACTGGCTGGCTTATTACTCACTTGTATTAGAGTTTTATCATTTTTACTCATGTCTGGACTTCATGAATGCATTTGGGCATATTCTTTACATTAGTTTAAACAAAATTAAATGTATACACCAGTTGCCAAATGTCTTGTTACACTCTTTTATAATCAATTCTTTTCAATAACAACTTTCAAATGGAGTCTAATTCCTTGCCAAGATGTATGCAAACCAATAGACACAGACAACAGTGTGGTAATAGCCAGAGGGAAGTGGGGACAGGGGCTGGGTGGAGGTGGGCAAAGGGACGGGGAGGAATGGGGACATCTGTAATAGTGTCAACAATAAAGGAAAAAAATGTATGCATTTAAAAACTGGTAAGAGAACTAATAGACAACAGAGGAAAAAGTACCATTATCATAATATCAAATACACATACCCTATAAAAAACTTCTTGGACTATTAAGAATAGATTGTTTTATTGTCAGGTCGAATTAAAATATCAATGGATTCTAAAATATATTTCCACATCCATCCATTCATCCCCATACACACATTTTTTAAGGCAGGGAAGGGAGTCAATTTTGTTGTGTTTAGGATTTTTCTATTAATACTAACTTAGCAACGAACACATACCAGTTATAATAAACTCTTTCAAACTAAAAAAGTAGCAGTGACCACCTAGCAAAGATTTCTTTGTTTTGTCAAATAATATTCCCTTCTTTTTAAAATATATTTTTATTTATTTCAGAGAGGGAGAGAGAGAGAGAAACATTGATCGGCTGCCTCCTACACACCCCCTACTGGGGATTAAGCCCACAACCCAGGCCTATGCTCTGATCAGGAATCAAACCTTGACCTCCTGGTTCATAGGTCAACACTCAACCACTGAGTCACACCAGCCAAGCAATATTCCCTTCTTGTTTCATAAGTTGTCATCATCTCTTTGCTCCGTTTTCTTTTTTTAATATATGTTTACTGATTTCAGAGAGGAAGGGAGAGGGAGAGAAAGATAGAAACATCTATGATGAGAGAGAATCATTGATCAGCTGCCTCCTGCACACCCCATACTGGGGATCAAGCCTACAACCCAGGCATGTGCCCCAACTGGGAATCGAACCGGGAATCAAACAGTGACCTCCCAGTTCATAGGTGGACAGTCAACCACCCAGCTACACCAGCAGGGCTCCTTTTTCATCTTTAGTTTATTTCTTCTAGTTTTCACTTTCACATCTTGTTCAGCTATAAGGTATCAATCAGTACCTATGTTTAATTTAATAATGCCCTCAGTTTTGCAGCTTCTCAAATGCTGTCTAATCATTGCTTTAAAATATTTCAGGCTCAACTTGACCTTTAAGAAATCCTGATGAGTAATTTTTCTAAGTATACTTTCCCCAGGTTTCTCCTGACCTCACTCATGCCTTACCACTGTGTCACAAGCATCCTGCCTCACACTTAAATTGCCTCATTGACCTCTGCCTCCCCCCCTCTGACCTACAGGTGGCTTCTAATAATAAGCCTGGCGTCCTTTTGCTTAAATGTCTAGCAACAGACCCTAGCACCCTTTCAACATCTTAAGTCGGTCAATCACCTTGAAGGATAAAAAATAACATCGACACAGTTCCTACTGAATATGACTTTATGTTGCCATCTTTTCCAGAAAGATGGAAAGGGTATTTTTTATTTTTAGGTTGACACTATTACAGATGTCCCTCCTTCTCCCCCCGCATGGTCCACCTCCACCCACCCCTGCCACCCCTCCCCTGACCTTCACCACTCTGCCATGTGTGTCCAGGGCCTATGTATACATGTTCTTTGGCTACTCTCTTCCCTTTCTTTTATCCAGTCCCCTCTCACTCTCCCCTCTCACCTGTCAGTCTGCTCCATGTATCCATGCCTCTGGTTCTATTTTATTCATCAGTTTATTTTGTTCATTCGATTCCACATATAAATGAGATCACATGGTATTTGTCTTTCTCTGACAGGCTTATTTTGCTTAGCATAATAATCTCCAGGTCAGAAAACCGTATTTCTATTGGAGACGTTTTATTTCTTTTGGCTCTCATATACAGCATGTAAAAGAACTTGGTTGAAAGGCTGATCCACAGCCCAACCACGTTCTGTGGTTATAAAGGAGAATAACATAGAGCCCAGCTATGAGGTGAATCTGAGACTACAAATGACTAAACCAGAACTAGCTTGATCATCACGTTTAAGACCTTTCCCTTTGAAACAGATTCAATCAATGTTCCATTTTGACCACTGACCATAAATTCTGTATGCCTTGATTTTCAGGGATTACACTAAAATATTTAAGCTTAACTTGTATTTTAATGAATCATGTTCTACTTTAGGCCAAATTTGGACCCTTTTTCAACATCTCTCTCTTTTTCTTGCTCTTTCTGCAACTCTAACATCAACTTACAACTGTGAAAAGGGGATAACATTAAAAAGCCCTGCCACAGGACTTAGGACAACAGAATAAATATTTTTCCAAAACCCTCCTACAAATCTTGAGAACTTCATTTTCAATGTGTTACTGGAGAAAAGAACATAATAGCTTAACTCAGAAAGTTTTGCTTTGGCAAAATAAGCTTGAGTGTGATTTAAAGTGACTACTCTACCTTGCATTGTTATCCAAACAGAGGTATTCCCGAGGATCAGCAGCACTAGCAATGGTTGTTTTGACACCTTTGTCAATAAATAAGCCAGCCTGGAAAATATAATAATGGACCGAAATAAATATAAATCCCAAGTTATAGCTATGTATATAATGATTCATAAAAATAAGGTTTAGATTATTGCATCAATGACAAAAAAGAGCAGGAAGGAATAAACAGCAAAGCACAGGTTATCATGAAAACAGCTACTTTCATGGATATTTTAATAATAGAACTCATTCGGTCATTTGCAAATATTTATGTAGTGCCTACCTTGTGGTAGGCACCAAGCATTATATTACACATTAACTACAAAACTACTGACACAAACTAGCAGCAAGACATGCAGTTAAGAACAATTACAATCCAATATGAGAAGCACATGATAATGGAAATGTTTGGCAGCACATAAGAAAGGAAGTGGCGTCCTACAGCTGAACTTGAAGGATGGGGAGGAATTAACCACGCCAAAGGATAGGTTGAGGATGAAGAGCAGGGAGTGGGTGGGAAGCAGCTAAAGAACCCAGAGGAAAGTATCCAAGGGAGTAGTTTATACAAAAAGTCTGAAGATGAGACAGGGCATAGAACATCCGAGAGCAACAACAACAACAAAATCTTAGATGGGCTGACAGGAAATGTATGGAGGGAGGAAAGGTAAGGAAAAAGGAGAAAGACACAAATGCCAGATGATGCAGAGCTGATACACCAAAGAGTCAAGACAATGGGACTTTTAATAAAAGCAATATAATCAACTGCATTTTAAGAAAGAATACCCCAACTGCAAGACGGGTAAGATTGAAAAGAGCCAAGAAAGGAGGTAAGAGATAAGGTAGAAGTCGATGGCAGTAACCCAGTGACCCACAAGAGAAACAAAGATGACCTAGACTGGCAATAGTAACAGGGAACAATAATAGAGTGAAAATTCTTTATAAAGTAGTATTGACACCATTTAGGAATGAATAAAATGTCTAAGAGGGAGGGGGAGGGATTAATTAAGGTTCATGTGTTTTTAGTCTGGGCAGTTAGGTGGCTAGTGGTTTCATTCACAGAAACACGAATGGGAATGGGTCTGCTGATAAAAGTAAGGATTTTAGTTTTGAACACATTTTATTTATGTGTCCCTGAAACACCCAAATCATACTCAGTAGGCAGTCACACAGATGTGACTGACCTGGACTAGATTTGGGATAGTCAGTCCCAAATTTAACAAATTAAACCTAATCATACACTCATTATTTAGATCTAATTATTTAGACCTAATTAATAAACTAGAAAACTATATGGCCTCATGAGACATGATGTTAAAAAATTAATTGGAATGAGGTGTTTTTTTATACCACCTATAATCAGAAAATTTCGCAGACTTCCACCTTGAAACGCTACTTTCACCAAAAATTATCGTTCATCGAGTCAGCTCACAAAAATCATAATTCCGTGTAAAGTTTTTTTCCTCTCTCAAGTCTTCATCAAGTGATTCTAAGCTCTTCAAATTATAACACACTCGGGTTTTTAAAGGAACCTCTGTGGGTGGGAAGAGAGCAACCAATGAACTTGTGTGTGTGTGTGTGTGTGTGTGTGTGTGTGCGTGTGTATTACCCATGGACACAGACAATAGGGTGGTGAAGGCCTAGGGTGGAGGGTGGGAGTGGGCTAGAAGAGGTCAAGGGGGGAAAAAAGGGAACATATATAATACTTTCAACAATACAGATTTAAAAAAAAAAAAAAGGATCCTCTGAGTACCATAAAGGGAAAGTATCCACTGAACTGCGATGTGGACCGCATTAGGATAAAGAATCTGGGCACCATATCATACAACGAAAATATCAAAGTGCCTGTGAGCACCAAATGAGCCAGATGTATTTATCACCAGCTGGTGAGGGATGAGTGCCAAATACCATGGAAACCGGAGCTCCTAAATGACCTTTACTTGACCTGTATCATTTTAAATTAGGTCAAACATTCTTCAACAGTACTTCCCTATTTACATAATTCGCATTAAATACCCACAGGACACTTCATCAGCACTTAGAGAGAAAATCTGTTTTTTAATCCTTAGAAGCACATTATCTAAGCAGCAGTTGCCAACCTTTCGGACCACCGGTTGGCGACCGCTGAATGTGTGCATCCCTAGACACATATAATGACATTAAAGCCTGGAAAGAAGGAGGAAGGAGGAGGACGAAGACTCATGAATCAAGTCCATTATAACTTCCGACTGCATGAGCATGTGTGTGTTAGCATATATTCCTGTGAGTTATTCAGACTGCATATGCATGTATGTTAGGGTATATTCCTGTGTGTGTAAACAGAAAACTGTATAGATAGCCTTCATATGCAAGAGCTAGGAGTATGCTTTTTTAATCTCTGATGACAAGGTCTATCTAAAAACGGACATTTCTCAGTTGTAACCACAGTAGTCTATCCTTTACCCTGGAAATCATATGTACTAACTGTTAAAGCTTGGGAACCTACCTTAAAGCTTGAATGGACCCTGTTGTTATAAAACACACCCAACGGAGTAAGTTCTGGTTTCGTTAACAGCTTCAATCCACTGGATTCCCCAGTAGGTTCCTTGTGAAATAAATACCATATTCCAGCATCCTATAATTAAAAGGGTAAGATCATTAAACGCTCCTTTTATAAAGCCACTCTGTGAAAACCCTCATAAACTAAGCACTTCACAGGCAAGTTTAATCTTTTTTAACACTAACGATTCATTGTTTCAGGTTAGGAATTGACTATAAAAAAAGTGTACACTCACTCACCTAGCACCTTCAAAGCAGTGCTATCATGCTTTGAGAAAAAAAGCAAATTTAATTTTGCTTGCAGGTCTGGACAAAAGATAGAAATAATTGGCTGACAGCAAAATTTCTTTTCAAAATAAGTTTCCCACTATTATCTACTTTAAAAAGTTGTGCAGAATTAGAAGCGAACAAGCTTTCCTTCCTTCCATGTGACCAGGACAGCATAGCCTTTTAGAAATACGGGTTTTTCTGTTTACCTTCAAACCTGATCAATAGCTGAGTCATACCTATTAACAACTATCTGCCAACATGCAGGCTCACTGGCTTCTTTCAAACAACTCCAATGTCCTTCCTGTCCCGAGGCAAATTTTTGCCAAGAAAAAAAAACCCACACCACACGCATGAATCAGGATGCTGTCTCAGCCTGGACCCTGTCCATTCAATTTCGGCATTACTGACCTTACCGGGAGCAGAACAGTTTGAAATATTCTGACACTCAAAATGAAATATAAAAACCGAAATGAAATGTTCCTAATTCCTGTGACAATTGAAAACCAGCCCAATGTGAAAGACATCTTCATATGATGGAACTTTGATTAAACAGGTTGTGGAAACATAAACTTACAGCCCAGAAAGTATGGCACTGATTCAAATATAGCAAACATTTATTTAGTGCCCACTATATGCCAGGTGTACAATAAGACTATTCACAAAGAATTCATAGTTTAATGGGAAATACAGACGGAACTAAAATATATGTAATAAGTACTATATTAGCTGTAATAAAAAGTCCTTTGGGAACATAGAGGAGAGATGAATTGTGAAAAGCCTATGTACCTATGCACCAAAATGAATGCAATAGTTAACATTTTCCCCCAAGTTTACAGATGGGTCCTAAAGCAAACTGTTCTACCCTAGCCGGGTGGCTGAGTTGATTGGAGCATTGTCCCGTACACCAACCGTTGCGGGTTCAATCCCCGGGCAGGTGCATGCACAGGAGATAGGAGAGGCAATCGATCCATCAATGTTTCTCTCTCTCTCCTCCGTCCTAAACCACACACATATCCTCAGGTGAGGATTTTTTTTAAAAGGAAGAACTGTTTTGGAAAATGTATTTACCACCTCTACTCCTTGGGGCACAAAACAGACACAGAAGAAGACATGCAGGGTTGTCTTCTTCAGACCATAGCCCTATAAACTGAGGGCACAGCAAACCCTCTAGGGTACAATGGAGTTTGGGGGTTGGGGGTGGAGGAAAGAACAAGGAGGTAGTAGCTGTTTCCTGTTAAACACTGTGGTGTCAAAACAGGTAAAGGGAGCTTTGTAAAAGGCAGTGGAAAGGTACAGGTAGAAAGGGTTTGATTGACTTTGGGAGGAAAACCCTTGCCAAGACATGAGCTTCGCTGGAACAGTTTTTCTAGAGGGAAAAGAAAGAACTCCCAAAATGAAAAGGAAGAAGAACAAACCTACGTGAAATGGGCCTTTGTTATTTTCTCAGCATGAGCCTCAATGAAGGTTTCTGGCAACCTCACCGGACACCTTCATAGACTATTTGCAATGTTTTAATCTTCAACCCACAACTTCTGAAAACAGCTGGAAGGAATCTCTGCTCTGGCTGTTCATTTGTAAAGATCCTGGGGTGAGACTGCTTATCAACATATTGGTCATCTTTACCCAAAATCTCATCTTCCAATGAGAAACTTTCAACGCAAACCCCATGTGGGACTTGACAAATATTTGATAAAAAATGAATGAATGAAAGCCTGAAATGATTAAATGTCCAGGCCTCTGGCCTGTCAAATAAGAATTTTATGTTTTATGTTTTTAGGGAAAATCACTGATGTGAATTCTACCATCACATAAAGATGCCTGTATTCTATTCATCTCAAAGAAATACTCCCTGAAAAGCAATGCTAGGCATTTCTTTCCTTTTAAAATCTTAATAGCCAATAGATATATGAATATTTAGATATTGCTGTAAAGCCCAGTTTTTTTGTACTGTAGTTTTCAGCACAGCTATAATTGTAATAGTATAATGTCTTAAAGATTCATTTTTATATTAGAAGTTAGCAGTTTTAATTCAGACTCAATTATAAACGTAAATTTCTCCAACCTTACCCAGGAGACATTTCTGCCATCCAAAAATAGTTCATTTGTTCTTTTAAGTTATTCTTATGTTTGTGAAACAATTCAAGGCACACAGTTCATTTAAGGCACACAGCAGAGTTTAGCTGCTTTACCAAGGAGGTGAAATCCCCAAGTGCATACAATTAACAAAAGGATGAGCCCCTTGACCAGAGAGACTACTGTCAGTCTTCTACAGAATAATCCATTCCCATGGAGAAGAGCTAAAGCTTTCTTTCTGCATCAAAACTAAAAAATGAAATGATCAGGGCCACACTTGACTTAAATATAACCCAGAACGACTATGTATCACACACTAAAATTATACTCTGGAGATGACATGATAACCCTGGGGATTAGCTGACTGCTTCTCCTCCATTTGGCATCTGTCTTACTCAGAGATACTAACTGGCATAACTGATTTCTTTTTTCCTTGACAAGATCATTTTATTGGGAGAGTTGCAAAACTCTTTATTTAATTTTTATTATGGCCATGTCTTTTTTTCACTTAACATTGACATATCATTTCTGTCTATTATTCATTTGGTGGGCACCAGTTAAACAAGGTGAAAACCCAAAAATGGCAAGTTGAGCTAAATTTAAATGACATGACTTGATAAAATTCATAATGTAGAAATTATCGAGCATTTCCAACTAACTTCAATTTTTTTATTACAAATATTCCAGTGAAATATAAAGTCTCTTTTAAATGCTTGATTGCTTCACTGATAAAAAATAAAATGAAGTCTGGCCAGTTTGGCTAAATAGTTGAGCATCAACCCATGAACTAGGAAGTCACAGTTTGCTTCCCGGTTGGGGCACATGCCTGGGTTGTGGGCTCGATCCCCAGTGTGGGGTGTGCAGGAGGCAGATGACCAATGGTTCTTGTCATCAATGATGTTTCTCTCTCTCTCTCTCTCTCTCTCTCTCTCTCTCCCCCCCCCTTCCTCTCTGAAATCAATAAAAATATTTTTTTTAAATATATACTTTATTATGTATACTTTTAATTATGACTAGTAGCTATTGTGGGGGAGGAACAAACTTTTCTCTACCCTCAAGATAAACATGAGACAGATTAGCAAGAAAAAATAACCAAATTTAATACATACTTATGGGAACCTGCATACAGGAGTGAGTCAAAGACCCCACGTGGAGGGGAGGCTCAAGGATGTTAAAGGAACTGAGGAATATAAGGCATCCTGAGCTAGGGATGAGCTGAGATGACGGAGGGGCTTCAAAGGGTCATTGCAGGATGATACAAGCTGGCATAATTGATTTAGAAGAAATGGAAGAAGCATCTCAGTCACATCTACTCTCAACTAGACAAGTAGTACCAGGAACCAATAGGATGTCAGAGAGAGATTGCCACGCATGGAGTTATATCCATAACGTCACATCCATATACAAGAATTTTGTAAACATGAACAGAAAAACCTGAAAGCACTTAGGTCTTATTTACCTGTGAGCCTGCAGCTGCGTTATTAATCAGATTGTTGTTGGGATGAGCAATCCAGAAAGTTGAAACAGCCCTGCAAGGCATTTTTTAAGGTGATGTAAATATTCATCATGAAATACTCTGCCCACTAAAAACTCCCCCCAAAGCTTCTTCCCCAACAGCCAAAGACCTTGACCATCACATATGAGTTCTTCTCTCTGCCAGTTACTCACATACAGTCAGTGGCGGGCACAGGGATGTAATTGCCAAACACTTTTTGTCGCATTGTGGTGCACATGGAGTTATTCCTGTCAGTGGGAAGGAGGGTGCCCGGCTTGGTGAGGAGTCCCAGATTGTGGAACAAAATATTTCTCTGTTCAACTCCATCTTCCAAGAAGAAACAATGACCCAGTGTGTCAAACCCAATGCTGTCCTTTATCTGCAGAAACATAAGTGCATAATGTCATGGGTTGCAAGATTGATTGTGGTTTAAGTAACAAGTGCTATTCAGTGTAGCCTGCTGGGTACAAATGCAGAAAAGAACTTTTCATCTTATCTGAAGGGGCAAAGTCAAATGTCAGGTTTTATTGATCTCTTAAGAGAATAATTTGGGTAGCTAAAAAGGGAGGCCTCCTTCACACAGAAAAACAGAATTCTCCCTAAAAGCAAGATAGAGTAAGGCATGTGGTGCAGAGCTCACTTCCATAAAATTGAGAAGTCATGAGATTTAAGGAGAGGTACTACTTCAATAATATGCACCCCCGGCTCACCAGCAAGCCGTCTGTCCCATGCACAGTGATGCACCGGGAGAAGCTGTGATGAATAGACAGTCCGTCCACAGATGTTCTGTGTCTGTAACCTCCCCTGTGGTCCACGTCCCCACACAGGTGAAAATGAACAGGGTACCGTCCCAGCTGCTGCTGCTGGCCCATGTGTTTCAATTCCACATAAGAAAGATGGACTGAAGTAAAATTCTTCCTTATCTGGAAGACACAGTAACCAAAATCAGATGATACATGTCATTACAGGAAAGTAGCAAAATATATTGTTTCATAGGAAATGTCAGAAGGAGATTACATACATATTAAAACATTTACTGTTTTCGCATCCTATTTTACCGGGTCCCCAGTTAATAACTTAGCAAATGCTCCTCCTTTGCATGAGTGATTGCTTTACTAGTAAAGGGCTACGGACTAATAGCATCTTATATTAACAATAAAAGGAAATGTAACCAGGAAAGCTGCAGAAATGATTTCTGTATGCAGTTTGATTTGTTCAAATATTTTGGTCAGTTCCAGTCTCATCTTGTTATTTTATTTCCATAACTTCCACAATAGTTTGAAAAAGATATTTCTAAATTGGCCCTCAATATTTTTGTTGGCATATAATATTGTTTACTTCAGTTCTTTTAAAAAATTCCTGTGATCCACAATTAAGGCATTCGATATTTTTAAACACTGGATTTTCTATCATACTACTGAAAACAAAGAAATAACATTGACCAACATTTCAGAAATTGGTGTAACAGAAATGCCGCTATTAAGTGTAGCCCACTTACTGCACAAACACTGATTTTAAGACACATGTAGCCAAAATGCAACCCAGAAGTCAAATAATTAGGATATAGAGCAAGCATACCACATAGTAAGTGCTCAAAACTTTTACAGAATAAAAATCTGCATATAAAAAATAGTTTTCCAGAAACATAGTTTGTATGTATATATTGCTTAATCATGTTTTATAAAGAACGAATTGATCCTTTCATATCAAGATTTATTTTTTGCCTCTGTATAATTCATTCTTCCCAATGTATTGATTTAATTCTTCATAAGGCAATTCTTAAAGAGCTTAACCTCAGGTCCAGGTCAACTACATGAAGATATAAACTTTCTTTTAATTACCTAAAATCTGTTCTTTGTCATTCAATAGAGAAATAAAATATGATTTCTTCTTAATAACCTTATAGATCTCATTCCAAAACTTGAAAGTTTTTTCAAATATATTTAGCAACCAAGGTTTCAAAGAACGCATCAAATCCTTCTGCCTACCGTGACATGTCCCCCAAAGGTATCATAATCAAAGAACTGGCACTGGTTTTCACCATAGCACGAATCTTCCATTTCTCCTTGGATTACAACATTCCGGGTGAGAATTCCAACCTCAGCTCTCATGTCTACACCATCTATGATCTCACCCATGTGCAGGAACTGCGGGGTTTCTGGTTGATGTGGGCAAGGGAAAAATAATATTAGAACAAAGAAAACATGGAATTTATGTCAAAAAGACAGTTGCGTTATTCTGTAACCCCAAGACATTATCAAACGTTACTGTCCACTTCCATCCAAGTTTAATACCTCAGAACCACAGAATCCCAGGAAGTAAGGGTATTAGTGATTATCTGGTTGAATCACCCACCCAATTTGACCAACTGTCAAATCCACACACAGAGCTTGCTCCTCCCTGAAGTAGCTCAATCCTCCCTTAATCTGGAAACAATAATCTGGAATCTACTGAAGAATCCAGATTCTCTCTCCCTATCCATATGCTTTTGTCCCACCCCCGTGAGGACACATGAAAAACCAAATGTACGGTGAGTCCAGAAAAACTAATGGTTTTATTGATGTTGATAACAGGGCGTGAGTTGTTTTTGTTTCTACTTCAAAGCTGAAGTAGTCTGCATTTGCACATTAATAGCACAAAAACTACCATCTTTTCTTTCCTACCTCTTTCTATTTTAATATTATGCATTCTTTTAAGTTCCCACTTTGATTGGAAATTTAGAAACTCTTTAATAATGAGCTCCTCTCTGATGTTTTTATTATATAAACTCAAGGGAGAAAATAAAAGTAAATCAAGGAGTTGAGATCATGGAGATTCATTATCATGTAGACTTGTTAACAGCAGTGGGAATTTCCAAACAAAATCAATGCCAGATGGTATCGTAGTTTTCTGCGTTTTTCTGTTTTCGGCTTATGCCCTGTGTTATCAAGAAGGAAAAGTACAACACTGAAACACAGAGGAAAAGTGCCAAGCGAGCCAATCATCCTGCTTTATTTTAAAGCAAAAAAGTTTCCCTTAAACTCCAAAGCTCTAAATCACTCACTGAGTGAGTACTTATCAAATAGTTACTGTAAGTTTTTGAGTACAGAAGCAAGGAAAGCAATATAACAAGTGAAATACACAATGAAGTTCATAACTGAGGCAATGCATGAAGAAGCTTTGCCGACTGTCAGGCTCAGAATAAGTAACCAACAAATGTCAGCCATTCTTTCTAAACAGTTTACAGTGACAATCTTATTGGGCACTGCTCTCCCTCAAAAGATGTACAAGTGAAAATTATGATAGGGAATATAGTCTTCTTAAAATACTTTTTTGGTTCCATTTTAAATATTAATAAGATCTACTTTTTGCGAAGGAAGTAGGCACTCAAAAACCACAGGATTTTTTTTTTAATTAAGGAGATAAATTTCCATTAAAAAATGAATCTAGTCGAATGGCTGGGTTTACTATTACTTGACAGTTTAAAAAGAAGTTGGAAAGAACCTTAGAAAACAATTGATCCACCATGTCTTCATCTTTTATTAAACAATGGAACAGGCATGAAACATGGTGATGGTGGTGATGATGGTGATTGTGGGGGAACATATAACTCCAGGAATCAAATCCCAAGAAAAGAGTGTTTCCCAAAAAAGCATTCTGCGCAGCTGGATACCTTTGACTTTGACCTGGAAACGGCTGCACTCGGGACAGGGGAGCAGCGTGAATTCCTCGGCCTGGTACATGGAGTAGTCTGTGCTTGCAACCACGATCTGGTCTCCGGGTTTCCAGCTACTGACGTCATCAAGCAGGTGAAGCTTCACGCCATCCACGACTTCCACCCGGAAACCTGAAAGAGAAACACCTAAACCAGAAAGAAAGAAAGCGATGCATTAGCAGGAGTTTTTTGTTTTTTTCCCCCCACCTAATGAGGACCTAACACCTAAACCAGAAAGAAAGAAAGCGATGCATTAGCGGAAGTTTTTTTTCTCCTAATGTGGACCCTCTCACTGATGAACAAATTGACAGTCACGATAAACACAAGTCAGCACATTTTTACTAATGGTCACCATGTGGAAGTCACTCTGTAGATATTAATGAGTGAAAGATGCAAACACAGATCCCTGCCATGAGGAGAGAGCCCATCCACCCCTGACCAGAATGTAACATGCTGATCAGGTGCTCCTTTAAGACAGTGACTCTAAGGCAGCGGTCGCCAACCTTTCGGACCTCATGGACCACCAGTGGTCCGGACCACCGGTTGGCGACCGCTGCTCTAAAGGACCATGATGGGAGTGAAAAAACACCTCTACTAAGTCGGGGGAATCAAAAGGATGGAAATTCAGACATGGCACGAGGAATAATACAGTTCTCCTTATAGTCTTGAGCCATCTATCCTGATAAAACCAAATCTGAGCAAGTCTCAGATTCTGTTCCTTTAGACCAGGGGTGGGCAAACTTTTTGACTCGAGGGCCACAATGGGTTCTTAAACTGGACCGGAGGGCCGGAACAAAAGCATGGATGGAGTGTTTGTGTGAACTAATATAAATTCAAAGTAAACATCATTACATAAAAGGGTACGGTCTTTTTTTTTTTTTTAGTTTTATTCATTTCAAACGGGCCGAGGTTTGCCCACGGCTGCTTTAGACTGTGATCTACTCTGCTTTTCAGTGTCTACCAGGCACCAAATAAATAGATACCTTATAAATGTAAAGTGCATTTTTAATATGTTTATTGAGTCCAGATACTAAAGCACATCATGGAATGTTGTCCAAATAATAACTAACAATAACAATAGCTAAAATGTTGAAGACTTCACAAACATAATAACCTTTCGTGAAAGCAACTATGAGAGATAGGCACTGTTATATGTATGAGATGAAGAAACCAAAGGTCAGGGAGTTTGAATAACAGCCAAAAGATGGTAGAGCCAATTTTTTAACCTCTATATGATTCTGCCTTCCCAAGAATCAAAACAGACAGGTAAAGAACAAAGGTAATAAAAAACTTCATGGCAACAACAATCCTTACCCAAAATTTCATATTCTTACCCAAAACAATTATCTTAAAAAAGGCAACTAAATATTAACGTTTTTCATAAAAATTTTACGTAAATTTCAATAATGCTTTTAAAAAATGACAAGGATGATTTTAAGCAAAAATGCTTTTAAGAAAACTAGATTATCCTGGCCAGTGTGGCTCAGTTGGTTTGAGCGTCATCCTGTATACCAAAAGGCAACAGGTTTGATTCCAGTCAGGGCACACACCCAGGTTGTGGGGTTTGATCCCCGGGGGGGCATGCACGGGAGTCAAAGTGTTGCCCTGGCTCAGTATACAGAGTGTCGATCTGCAGACTCAAGGGTCCTGGGTTCGATTCTGGTCAAGGGCACATGCCCAGGTTGCGAGCTCAGTCCCCAGTAGGGGGCATGCAGGAGGCAGCCAATCAATGATTCTCTGTCATCATTGGTGTTTCTATCTCTCTCTTCCTCTCTGAAATCAATAAAAATATATTTTTTAAAAAATTAAAAGTCTTGTGCTATAAATGATACCATCAAGGAAAAAAAAACAGCATGGGAGAAAATATTTGCAAATCAAATATATCTGATAAGGGACCAATATTTAGGATATATAAAGGACTTTTACAACTGGAATAACAAAAGACAATAATACGAACTTAAAATAGACAAAAATCTAAATAGACAAGTCTCCAAAGAAGATACACAAATGGTCAATAAACACATCAACAGACAGTCAACATCATTCGTCATTAGGAAAATACAGATCAAACCCATAGTGAGGCATGCCTTCCGACCCCTTAGCACGGGTCTGCTCAAGAGAGAACGGCAAGTGCCCTGCAGAAATGACCAGGAGAAGGTGCACCCTCGGGCATTGCTGGTGGGAATGCCATGGTGCAGCTGCTTTGGGAAACAGCTTGGCAGTTCTTCAAACAGTTAAACCGAGAGTTATTACCTGACCCGGAATTCCTCTCTTAGCGAAGAGGAATGAAAGCACACCACACAGAAACTGTGACATAAACGCCCATAACAACCGAAGTGGGAACAACTCCAATGCACATGGCCTGCTGAGGGGTTTTTAAAATGTGAGATATCTGCCCTGGCCGGGGTCTCAGTGTGACAGTGTGGGCCCTCGAGCCAAAGGGTCGTGGGCTTGATTCCCGGCCAAGGGCATGTACCTGAGCTGCAGGTTCGATCCCAGACCCTGGTTGGAGGCATGGGGGAGGCAATCAATAGATGTGTCTCTCTCACATGGATGTTTCTCTCTCTCTCCCTCTGTGTGTCTCTCTCTTTTTCTCTCTCTCTCAAAATCAATGGAAAAATACCTTCTGATGAGGATTAACAAAAAAAGTGGTATATCATTGGAATGTTATTTGGCAATAATAAAGAAACAATACATGCAACAACATATATGAACCTTAAAAACATTATGCTAGAACAGTGATTTTTTTTTAAGTTGGGGAATTTATTAGGGAAAATCAGAGGCAAACACTTCAAGTGACAAAAAGAAAAATCTGAAAATGTCCCTTCAAGCCAAGTGGGGGCCTGGCCTTGACCTCCCCAGAAGGACAAAAACCTGGTGGGTTAGCAACAACGTTCTCTGGCAGCCACCTCGCCAGCGCATGAGTCTCTCAGCCAGGACTGTCTGCTACCTCCCAACAAAGGCAGGGAGGAGAAAAGACTGTTTATAGAATCAGTGCAGCGGCTATGAGAACTGCAAGGAAAACGAGAGAGAGATATATATATAGAGAGAGAGAGAGAGAGAGAGAGAACGTTACTAAGAGAAAAAAGTCAGAAGCACCCTGATAGTCAGTACTAGGTATTATTCAAATAAATTATAGCTCTTCTGAAAGATGGATTATCATTAAAAGTATATTGAAGAAAATATAAAGACATGAGGTACTTTTACAGTATGTTATTTAAAGAGAGGAAAACAGGTTAAAACAAAATGAACACCAAGGGAGGGAACATACGTAAGATAAAAAATACTAGATTATTTGCACCAAAATAATTATCTCTGAATCATGTGGCTAAAGATTAGTTTTTACTTCATATAACATGTATTCAAAGGTAATTTTGCTGACATATGTACAGAAAGAGAAGACTCAAGGTACAAGATCATGTTCACTGTCACCGAGCATAAACTAAGACAGCTCACCATGTCACATCCAGGAAACAAATCTATTTTCACTAGTTAGCCACACTAAACGGCTCGAGAACCACTCACAAAGTCCAGTGGGGGGTGCCCAATCTAGAACAGATCATTGTCTAGTCTAGAAAGAACCCTGGAGTCTAAAAGATCAAGTACAGTAGGGAAACTGTTGGTTTTACTCTCAACCAGTTGAGAAATCTAACTGGAATGTCATTGGAATACACTATCACTTTAAAAAATAAAATGTGTCACAATACTTACCCATGTCTTACAAAAGTACACACCATGCTTGCCTACCTTCAATCCATTCACTATAAGCTGTCACCGCAAACTTCTGACCATCCACAGTATAAAATTCTCTCTGGGCAAGAGCCTTTCCTCCACTACTATGATTTTCATAGTTTCTCACAGATTCATTGCAAGAAGTACTTCCACCGCTGATGACACCAACCAAAGCCCAAGCTTGCCTGGAAGGAACAAGAGCGCATGCATTTGATTATATTTGATTATTTGTCATGGGACTGACCCAAATCCCTGGTACAGATGTTAGGTCAGGTGTCGTCTGAGTCTATTTCATTCTTTGCCAGTCCCTCCACCTTTTTCTCTATATGAGGTTGCAAGTCCAAACGCTGAATGTGAAGTAAATGGCATCACAGAAGGAAATGCACCTGAATTTTAAAACCTTGTTTGTCCAGCTCTGTAACAGGTGCAACACCGGTGACTGTGACTTGAATTAATGACTGTCTTCCATCTTCAATACACACCCATTTCATTCACCACCCTTCTGGCCACGAACCCATTTATTTTTCCTCCTTTTAAAACCTGCTCTTTTCGCCCTAGCTGGTTTGCTCAGTGGGTAGAGCATCAGCTTGTGGATGGAAGGGTCCCAGGTTTGATTTCGGTCAAGGACACATGCCCGGGTTGCAGGCTCAATCCCCAGTTAGGGGGTGTGCAGGAGGCAACCGATCGATGATTCCCTCTCTAATGTTTCTCTCGCTCTCTCTCTCTCTCTCTCTCTCTCTCTCTTTCTTCCTCTCTAAAATAAATAAAAATAAATACATAAATAAATAAAACCTGCTCTTTTCGACTCTCTTTCTCTCTCTCTCTTCCTCTCTGAAATAAATAAAAATAAATACATAAATAAATTAAACCTGCTCTTTTCGACTCTCCTCTCTGCAATGTTCTCCAATCTAGCTGCATAATAGAATCACATGGGGAGCTTTCAGAACACATCTCTGCTCAGACCCAGCACAGACCAATGCAGTCAGCATCTCTACAGATGGGGCCGACATTAGTAAATTGTCAGTTTCCCAGGTGATTTGAAAGTGCAGAACACACTGGAGAACCACTGCGTTACGGCGCTGGTCCTCTGGCGTCAGCAGACCCCAAAATCACTTGGAAGGCTTGTTAAATCAGGTTGCTCGGGTACACCCCCTGTTTGAAATGGAGCCTGAGAACTTGCATTTCTAACAAGTTCCCGGGTGACGCTGAGGCTTCTGGTCCAGGGACCACACTGAGAACCCATGAGTTGGAGGTCAGAGCACAGAGCAGTAGTTATCAACCCCGACTGCACATCAGTTGCCTGGAGTCCTAACCTCCGCAGGTCCTGAAGTAAGTGACCAAGGGTGGGCCCTGGGCATCGGGAATTTTTAAATCTCAGGTGTACAGGTAAGGCTGAGAACCACTGGGTTAAATGTTTCTTAGCATTCTTAAAGCTGTAGAATTACTATGCAACAGACTATACATACTACATGTCTATTTGTTAAAAGCAATGTGTTCTTGAAAACACCATTTTATTTCTGGGATAGTATTGGGATAAACTTACTCCCAGGGACTTGCTTAAGCTTGTTGCCAAAAATCAATCAAAAAAAAAAAAAAAACTAAAAAATTTGCCTTAAGTCTCCTGGTTTAAAACATGAAAAGAAAAATGTCAACTTCCTTCTCTAGGAAAAACAAAATACACCAAATGTAATCTATGCCAGACAGATGGCCGGATAGTCACAGATAAAAGTTAACCGAAGTATGCCTACATCCTTATAAATTCCACACCCACCCCTGCCTGGATTTAGCTCCTCTTTGGCTGACAACGCTTTATAGCTCTATTTATATTCCTTGACGCAGCAGAAAGAATCAAATGAAGGATGTCTCAATGTATTATCTCCTGTGTGAGAGGGGAGGAGAGGAAAATTAGCAGAGGCTTCCTTTATTTACCAGGACTGCCTCAGCAACTATAAAACAATGCTGGATTCTATTGACACTATCTCCAAAACACTCCTACTTCCCTCCTCCACTTGAGGAAAATGTCAGTGCACCAGAACATTATCTTCAAAGGGGCATGTTTATGTACACTGGAGATAATGTCAGAGCAGGGAACATTGGCAAAGGATCACAACACTGATGCCTCCGCCAAATCAGCAGCTATATTTTAAAGGGAATTTAGAAACCAGCAGAGAGAATAAATAAATAAATAAATAAATAACGTCAAACAAAATATTCATGGCTAATGATCACACTGATCTAGAACAATAATGGCATGAAGAAACAAAGGTTGTAACCCCTGGCATTACTGGATAGGAAACAAAGGAGGGGTCTAACTTTGAAAAAGTGCTCCTCTCCTGGGTCTAGGAACTACAGAAATAGGTGCACATGTGCATCAAGAGGTGGGTAAAGATCATTCAGTGAAGCGCCTGTGGTAACAGAGATCCAAACTGGAAAGCCACCCAGAGAGCCAGTCGTGAATACCTCGTGGCATAAACATACAACAGAAGATAAACAGCCGTGACAATGAGCCAGCATTACATGCAACAACACAGATGACCCTCAATAACAGAGTTGAGCAAAGCAGCCAGACACAAAATATGATATATTATTTGCCCTCGTTTACCTGAAGTTCAAACACTTTAGTATTCTCCACAAAAGCAGGGCGGTTGGTTCCCTCTGGCGAGTGGAGGGAGTGATCAGTGAACTGGATGGGCCACTGGCAGTGTTCTATTTCATGAACTGGGTGGTAGCGACCCAGATATCACATTGTGCTAAGTCATTACACTCTACATTCTTATTTTGGGCACTTTTCTTTATGTATATTATGTTTAATAAAAGCTTTTTAAAAACACTTCTGACGTTTGCACGTTGTTCTCCCTGTCTGGAAAGACCTCCATTCCACCGCGTAGACAGCACACTCCTAAACATCCTCGCCTTTGGAGAGCTTCCACCGACTAACCCAGGCCAATTTTGGATTCCTTCTCCTACGCTCCCATTGCAGCCTGTAGATGCAGCAGGTGTCTTACTGTTCGATCCTCACCTACTCAGGTCTCTGTCTATCCACTAGATCAGTGGTCGGCAAACTGTGGCTCGCGAGCCACATGCGGCTCTCTGGCCCCTTGAGTGTGGCCACGAAGTTTCAATCGCACTGGACATGCGCGCCCGCACTTGGTATTTTGTGGAAGAGCCACACTTAAGGGGCCGCAGTTTGCCAACCACTGCACTAGATTAAACAAAGGTTCTGAGAGGGTGTCGTTTCATCAAAGATCTACGGGTACCCAGCTCTTAGCAACTTTTACATATTCCCTGGGTGAACAAAAAGCATTTTTAAAACATTACAGACCCCTTTTCTTTACTCACTTTGTCTTAACTTTCTCCAGAATTTCTGTAGATTGTATTTCATTCCAACAACCAGATTTCCAAGGAAAAAATAACTAGATCAACCAACCATCAACAAAATAACTAGATCATTTTAATATGTGAGTTTTGAAATCCTCTTACTTTTCACTACAGATATTCCTTGACGTTACTAAGAACAGTAAGCAGAATTGAAACTTCTGTTTTTTGAATTAAATGTTGAGCCAGCTCAGGGATGCGTTAGGAAATCACGGTCAGCTAGAATATGGCACAAGAACCACAAAGAGTACAAATGATCCCTACTCTCTGGATGAACTTCCTGGCCCTCCAGCTTGTTCCTGCCTCACGTATGTGCCAGGCCTCCCCGGACCTGCGCCAAGCCAATCAGCAGATCCAAATGACCACCCAAGGTTCCAAAAGAGAAAACTGCGCATGTTCCACCCCACTCAGACTTTTAAGACAACTTTTACTTAGCACGAAACTGGGCCCTAACCTTTCAACTCCTAAGGTGCCTTAATTAGCCTGAGTCTCATAGGACACACTTCAGAAGGTAGTGAAAGAGAAGAGTAAATTGTCCTTACACTGCATGATTTTTTCTTTTTTTTTTTTAGTACCACATTGCTGATATATATATTTTTTTTATTTTTTTTAATTGGTTTCAGAGAGGAAAGGAGAGGGAGAGAGATAGAAACACGAATGATGAGAGAGAACCACTGATTGGCTGCCTCCTGCATGCCCCACACTGGCCCACAACCCAGGCATGTGCCCTGACCAGGAATCGAACCCTGACCTCTGGGTTCATAGGTTAACGCTCAATCACTGAGCCATGATGGGCAGGCCACATTTCTCTTATTTTCGCAAGCTGTATGCTACAGTGCACAAAGTGCTTCACAAGCCAAAGCCAAGAAGAGAGCGTTTGTAACCAGTATCCTGCCCTCCAGGCCCAGGTTTCAAAGCAAGAGGCAGCCAGTCCTCCAGATGGCAGTGGCCATTCTGACCTGCAGTCAGGCCCTGGTGTGCTGTGTATCTGTGTCCACCCTTGCTCTCCTGTCACATAGATGTAGACTCTCACACGGACCTGGAGAAGAAAGCACAAAGGTATGCCCACCTGTAGCCCAGTCCTTGGATCAGCTTGCTTCCCAACCGGTCCTGGATCATCTGTATGGTTCCCTGTAAGAGGCTCTTGGCTGCTGAATCTCCAACAGCTATAGCAACAATCCGTCCCGGATCCTGGACCCTCAGAAACTCCTGAAGTCGCCTGCTCTCGTTGTGGTATTCGTGGGTGTCAAACCTCTCGCTTTCTAAAATCTTGGCTGTGTCTTGGTCAATGACCCTCACATTGAGGCCCCTGGAAAAGTTCTTCTCAAAGGCGTAGGCGCCATAGGTCAGGCCTGAGGCGTGCAGAGTTCTCGCCAGCAACGTCCACGACGCCTTCTGTGCCCCGTGTAACTCCAGTGTCCCGCCGGCTTCCACACCAATAAATTTTTTGCCAAATGTTGGCATACTTTCACCTTCATCGGACTTGCCATACAAGGCAATTGTCGCTTTGGATGCATAGCGGCATTTTTCTGCTCCAATATGAAGCGCCCCACCATCCTTGATCAGGATGTAACGAGTCCTCAAAGTAATATTTCTGGATCCATCTTTATGGTCCCCAAACACAAGCAGCCCTGCAGAGAACAACACTGGTGTCAGCCCACCTTGGAAACATCTTTCTGACATACAGAGAAATAGATTTCACTCTTGGGGGGGCAGAGGGGGAAACTCTTCCACAATTAAGTTGTGTTTAAAAAGAATTCACTAAAAACTCATTAGAAAATTAAACCTGCTTTCAAAACAGTAAAGGAAGGAATGAAGAGCTCATATCTCAGCACACTAAAAACATGCTTATGAATTTCAATCCATTCCCTTTAGAGGTAAATCTTTTCCAAAATAGTATCGAAGAGCCGACAAATCTGAATCTCATTTTTCCATGTTAACCCATGTTAATTTTCTCATTACTCTCCACAGCTGTAATGAAGATTTGGCTATGAGAATTCACCTTCTGGAGCTGTTTCCTTTTCTATAAATCAAGGGTGTTGACTTGAGTGATTTCTAAGGCCCTTCTAGCTCTTGAGTTCTATGGTTCTACCTCAGGAACTTGGCATGTCTCCGTGGTTAGAGTAACACCATATCCTAAAGGCTACGAACAGTTTTCTATGGAAAGAACATCAAACGTGCCCCATAGTAAACAGCAAGCTGATCCCATAGACAGGAACCATTACTCACCTCCATCCTGAATGACTATAGAATTCACTGTGGCATCTGAGGTCAGACGGAACATATCTCCCTGCTTGATAACAACTTGCTTTGCAGAATCTTGTCCTGGATCCCAGTTCCTGAGACGAGGGTTTTGATCTGGGCAATTCTCTGTAAGACAATGCAACATCAATATCCCATCAACCCAACAAAATGGAAGGATACCTTTAGCCAAACCCAAGCACTACCATCATGTATTGCAATCTGAAATTAATGGACACTGCTAAGCAATAAGTATATTAGGTCTTCCAAGTTCTTTCCTGTGCACAGTGAGTCATTAGTAGGTGATAATAGCACCTCTTCCAGTCCCAAGGCAGTAGCTGAAAAGTATCGCTATCTTTAGAGTGTACCACAATTTCCCAACAAAGCTGCAAGAGGCAAATGGCCAAAGGCATGACTTCTCATTTTCAGAGGGGAGAAAACCACAGATTAGAGAAGCCAAACCCAAGATTACTCAGCACGTTGAGTGATAGGAAAGTTCCCCTTTAAGAAATGAGGTTTACTTTACTTCCTGTAGCCCTTTACTAAATGAGAACTTGCCTCTTGAATAGGTGATTATGAAAACATAAAAGTATTCTGTAATGCCGCAGGTATTTAATTCATGAGACCTTTATTTTCTGCTATAATTTGAAAGAAGGGGCGGGGAGGACATCACACCAGTTTGGATTAACTAATGACCGTGTTTATTGAGGATCCATTTGTCCACTCTATACTAGATACTGTAAAATTTATATGTAGACACACACACACACACACACACACACACACACACACACACATAAACACAAACACACACACACAGCAATGAGCCTACAGCCCTCCAAGCTATTATTTGTCCCGCTAGTTAAGACCTTGACAATTATTTCATGGAATTAATTTTTCCCATAGCAGTTTCATAATCACTGATATTTAATTCTGGTAAATCAGTGATCATCACTACTATACTAAGAATAATCCTTAAACTTTCCTTCCCATGGAGGAAACAAGAAATTTCTTGAATGTGTTCTAACTTAATATTGGAGATCTCTTAAACTTTTCTTCTATCTCCCTCTCTTTCCATAAAACATCCAGCTGGAATTCTACAAAATGTTATATCAGAAGCAAATGTATGTCCCATGTGACAACACTGTACCCAGCTATGGAGAAGGAAATCCAGTCTTTTGATATCTAGAGGCTACTACAATAGTTACATAATTCTCCTTAGTTGTTTATAATTATTCCCTAGGAGAGCAAGCTTCATTGGAATCATCAACAAAAACTCCAGGCTGTTTCCTTCCAGTAACATTTATTTAATGAGAAAGTGTGTGGTCTGCAGAAAGCCCTGAAAAATAGCTCGGCCTGCCCCATCTTCCCGGCTACCCACTTGTTGAGCAGTGGGTGCATTATCAAACTTATGTAAGAGCAATAACCACCGTGAGCCTGACCCTGAAATACTTCAGCATACCAGATCTTTCCACTGATATTCTGCCAAAATATGAAACTAAAGAATGTTGATTCAAGGAACCACATCGGCAATTCACTGTTTGAAATGGAATATGAAAACATCAGTGAAAGCCACAGGTTTTGGCTCTGATTTTCCACTAACCTAGCATCCCTTTATTGCAAATCACTTGGAAAGAATAAGTCAACAGCAGTGAGCTTGGTTATTCTGCTGGAGAAAAGGGAAGGAAAGTCAATGCTATGTGCAATGAAAAGCAACATTACAAGTTCATAATGTGGTCAGTCTAAGGGCTTGGTCAACAAAGATGTTGATATGAACATCTCTTACTCAGGTCTACTTAGAAGTATTGACATACCTCTCCCCAGGACCTTAAAGTCTATAAACCTCTAAATCACCCATGGAAACTAAATAAAATAATATTTGTAAGTCTTTTAAATGGTAAAATGCTTCTCAAATGTTATATCCATTTAAGGAGACATCTAATGTGACAAAAATATGTTGTAGACTAAAAAATGCAGACAACTATGGTGCCCAGTCCAGGCTGCTACGTCTGCTTCTTCTCCCACAGAGCCCTCTGATTTTCTCACGGATGGATGGGATTCTGTTATGAAGCTGTTCTTTGTTGGTATAGTATTTAGGCTGACTGACAATGAACTTTTTCAAAATCACCCAAAATATTCATATATTACCAACTTGGAAAGTAAAGGCCTTTAAGAAATTAAAACCTCCCTACATGATCTTTAACTATGAAGTAATGAGTGATTTTTTAGACAAATATTTCAGAAATCACACCTCCTAATGGATGTTTTCCTTTTAGGATAGACATTGTTCCTCAAAAATGTTTAAGGCTTCTCTTTTGGAATAGTCCCCCAGCCAGCTGCAAACCGCAGAACACAAATTTAATTATTTTCACATATATGTATGTATATTTTTAATTTTTACTTATTCATTTTAGAGAACAA
Source organism: Myotis brandtii (assembly GCF_000412655.1). Classification (NCBI taxonomy): domain Eukaryota; kingdom Metazoa; phylum Chordata; class Mammalia; order Chiroptera; family Vespertilionidae; genus Myotis; species Myotis brandtii. Next base: position 10,888,213 of record NW_005360124.1, on the reverse strand, counting down.
GAGAGGGGAAGGAAGAGAAAGAGAGAGAAACACTGATTTGCTGTTCCACTTATTTATGTGCTCAATGGTTGATTCTTGTATGCGCCCTGATCAGGGATCAAACTCTCAACCTTGGCCCATCGAGATGATGCTCCCACCCATTGAGCTACCTGGCCAGGGCCTTCACTTATATTTAAAAAAAAAAAAAAATCAAACGTAGTTTATCACTCCAGTTAGTGATCTTCATCACTAAAAACTTTTGGCAAATGAAAGGCCTATCTCCCACAAAGGATGAAATTCCCACAAGAATTCAGTAAAGACTCTCAAAATTAGCATTTCAAAAAGAAATACTCAAGAATGTCTTGAGCACTGGGACAAAGTGACAAAATGGGAAGGCAGAGCCATCCTTTAATTTTATCATTTCCAATGGATTCCTTTGACAATTGCTCTCATTCAGGTTACACCTTGTATTAACTAATTACCTATTAGTTAGCTAGAGCCAACTTAAGATAACAGAGCATTTTAATCTTATTCCCCTGTTTTCTTCTTCTTTCTTCTTCTAGGATATGTTCTATAAGCACACACACACACACACACACACACACCACACACACACACACACACACACACACACACACACACCACGCACTTACCGTCTGGAGCGTATTTTGAGGATATTCCTAAAATGACTGCAAGTGCAACAAAAAATGAGAAGCTAGTGATAGCAAAGCAAATGAAAGTATTTTTGTGCCTCTTCTGCTTCTGGCTTCCTCCCTGGGCTTGCTGCTCTTCAGGTGAGAAAGCAAAGCTGGCCCGGGCTTCCTGTCTGATGGGGGGACATTTGGCTGAAGCTTGGCTCTTTGGAGGAGGAGGGGGACGCAGTGGGACAACCTTCCCTGGAACATAGCCGGACGAGCGGTGGCCATTTCCATTCTGAGGTTGCAGGAAAGCAGGGGAGCGTCCCCTGGAGTTAGTGGCATGCATGATACGCTGTCACTGCAAAAAGAAAGGGAAACGAAAATAAGAAATGTGAGAATTAGAACGGCTTTTTTTAAAAGTATATTTTATTGCAGTAAAATACACATCATTAAACTTACATTTAAACCATTTTAAAGTGTATAATTCAGTTGCATCAAGGACACTCAGAATGTGCACAACCATCATAACCATCCATTTCCAGAACTCTGTCCAAACACACTCTATAGCCTTTAAGCAACAATTCCCCATTTCTACCTTCTCCCCGGGCCCTGGTAAACACTGGAATGACTGGAAACACCGAGTCCACTTACATCCCTGTGTGGCAGGAAAAGGGGTTCTATGAAAAGTAACCTTACAGTGTGACCTGATCATAAATTCCTAACCAGGCAGGTCAGGCATATCAACCTCTTTAGTAAAAGATTTATCTTTGCTTTAAGACATCCCTGTCCATTGTTTCTGTGCATCTAGGTTAGCACCCCTTTGAAACAGCCCTTTTCAGACCCTTCAGGCAAAACCACCCTCAAGTGAGCACATAATCTTTAACTATCCTGTACTCTAATCCCTGCCTTGCTTCCTCCCACCTTCTTGTAATCTTCTTTAAATTCCCTGCATAAAAGAAGCTGCAAACTACTATTCTAGGAAGCATTTTTAATATTTTTGTCTGTGGTGATCTTGCTTCCAGGTGTATCCTGTTTGGTTCAAAATATTTTTATAAAACTTCTCTACAGGTGTGGACATTCTTATGCCAACACCTAACATATGTGGACAATCACCTTCACTAATCACCTTCTAATATCACTGCTTCTCAATCTGGCTGCACATTATAACCACCCCCTATTATCAATGTCCAAGCACTGTTATCTCTTAAATGTGCCCCTCCCCGTGTTTCTAATGAGCATCTAGGTTGAGAGTGACTGTGCTATGGCAAATGTTCTCAATTTTCATTGTGCGCTTAAGAATCACCAGGGAAGCTTGTTAAAAATGAAGATTCCTAGACTCTCCACCCCAGTGATTCTGGCTCAGTTGGTGCAAAGAGAGCCCTGGATTTTACATTTTTATAACAATACCCTGGTGACACAGAAGCAGGTGGTCATACTTCGAGTATCATTATTCTACATCCTTCAAACTGAACTTTGAAGTCCATGTCATGAGGGCCACAAGGAGGCCCTTACAAGTTCCCAATAGACAAGCACTGGTATTTAGTGTTCCATTTCCCCCACTATATTCACCTTATGGTGAAGCAACTTACATATTTTTACTTGTATTACCTCTTTTTTAAAAAAATATAATTTTAGGAAGGGAGAGGAAAAGAGAGATAGAAACATCAACGATGAGAGAGAATCATTGATCGGCTGCCTCCTGCACGCCCCACAATGGAGACAAGCCAGCAACCTGGGCACGTGCCTTGACTGGGAATCGAACTGTGACCTGCTGGTTCATAGGTGGACGCTCAACCAGAGCCATGCTGGCTGGGCTACTTGTATTATCTCTTAACTAGACACTGTAAATTCATTTAGGAAGGAAGTCTAAAGTCTATATTATCTCTTTAAATCCTCAAATTTTGGTTTAAAGTAGTAGGCATTCAAATATTGTGGTTAATTAAGATATATATGATGGTTAAGATGATTTTAAAAATAGCTAACGCTCATAGGACACTTACTGCCAGGTCTTGTTCCAAACACCTTCTGTGTATTAACTCATCTAATCTAATACATTTAATACAATATATAGGTGGATGCCATTATCCCCATGTTACACACGAGAAACTGAGACCTAGAATGTTTATTAGCTAGTGTACAGGAGAACCAGGTCTCAAGCCCAAGTATTTTTACTCTGGAGTTCAGGCTCTGAAGAGTTAACACTAATGTGTCTTCCAAAGCAATTGAGAGGCAGTAATTTCAAAAAATCCGTTTTGTAAGGATGTAGCTAGAACTGTGCTGAAAGGGCATAGTACTATTTCGGAAATTCTCCACGCAAAAGTTCAATAGACTATACGTGTTTCTTTCCTATCCAAGAGACGCTGGCATGCAAAAGACAGTCCTTTTCATTTTTTATAGTCTTTATTGTAATACGTTTTTGAATGAAAGAGAAAGTTTTAAATAAAACTTTACTGTTTCTTTGCTGAGACAGAGAGAGAGAGAGAGAGAGAGAGAGAGAGAGGAAGGGGGGGGGGAGAGAGAAGAGGGAAGGAAAGAAAGAGGTGCTATGCCACATACTGTTCTTATTGCAATGGCTGTAGGTAATTAAAACATGCTCAATGGCTTCAGAAACGTGACATTCAACCTCTTCCATTACTTCCCTTCCTCAACAACTAGAGTGTCTCAGAGTCACCTGACTTCATTCAATACCCTTATAATTAATCCTCCTCCATTTCTGCCAAAGCAATGAATAAGATCCTAGTCTTAAGGGTACCTCCAAATGGCTCTAAACTACAGCAAATCCATTAACACAAAATGTGGTCATTAGAGAAGCCACAAACAAGCGTTCCCAGGACCCAAATGACCTGGAAATGAATGGGGACAGAAAGGAAATCTAATCAGGAATTGCTGCTGATTTTACACAGGGCAAAGGGCATTCTCAGAGTCAGCGTGCCTGTCAAAAACACTCGGTGTGTGCGGTGTGATTTCTGAACAAAAGCAATTATTTATGAAGCTTAAGCTCCATGACAAAGGGAAAGCAATGGGATTTAAGGTGCTATTGAAGAAACGACTGCTTGTGCCAAGGAACAGAATGAACTAAAGGATACATCCTGCTGGAACAAATGAGAGAGGATGGAAAAAGTCCCCTTTATGATGGTCTATTGACAAAGAAAAGACTAAACCAGAAATTCTAGAGGGCCAGCCTCGCCAGGGTGGGAGGGAATCAGGACTGTAATGTGCTCTAAAGCGAGTGGAAATCTTTTGTTTGAGGCTGCAATCATCTGATACTTCATTGTTTCAGGGTGAGAAAGGTTGCTACTTAAAAGGCTGGAGAGGCCTTTTGTGGGAGATAATGTGTCACCAGATGTGCCGGCAATTCAATAAAAGGCAGAGAGAGGCAAAATGAAGCCACCTTCCCACTGGGAATAATTTCTGTCTTCACACAAACAAAAGGGTATCTTACCATGAAAATTCAGATGGTGTCCACCCCCAAATTAAAATGGTCAAGAAATCAAAAATAATCACGGTTGTGTTTTCCCCATAACCCTTCTGGAAAACTACGTTTTCCTACACGTGTTCTAAACCCATTAGCTCTATTTTACTGAAAACCATATAAATGCGTAAGCAGCAAAGTCATTCTTTTTCTAAGAATACATATCTTATTATCAAAAAAATCGTATGTATGCTAATTTACTCAATTTATTATGATTTTTAAAGATATAAAATACACATACAGTGCTTTAGAATTTCACTTTATATTTATGAGTTTACATTAGGAATAGTGTGAATCAATTACTTTAAAATATATTGATTGCTAGTTACAAATTTTAATTATTCATGGGGGGGGGTTGACATTTCCCTCATTCAATAAGCAATCATGAGATTTTGTGGTCATTAGAGGATTGTGGTAGAAACTGGGGAGGATAAATAAAAGATTTACAGCATCCCCAAGAAGTGCAATTCCTAAATGCAATTTGAAATCACTTGATTGAAGGCAGAGTGAAACTGACCAAGGAAATACTGCGAAAATGGTGTGGTCGGGATCCCAGGCTTTCTCAACAAGGACTGTCCAATCCATAAGGCTCTTAATACTTGCGGCACTTGCTTGAGTTTGAGAACAAAGCAAGAACCTAATAGAGGAAAGAGGATGAAGTGTTTCCTCTGGCTTTCAAGACTTCACGGAGAGTACTATTAGGTGTCATTTTAAAATTTTTGTTACAGGCCAATGTTTTTACTTAACACACTGTAAATGTGTTTACATTGCCCGTCATTTCTAGTGGAAAGCACATACCATATAGAAGGAACACATCCATATTTAATGACATATTTTAGGAGCTGTTACAGCCGGTGCTAAATCCCTAAACCCAATCCAAAATGGGAGATAACCCAAGTCATTCATATTGAATTTGGAAATAAATTCCACACAGGTTTTAAAGGATAATTTTTGGTATTCAGATGTTCCTTGAAAGAGTTATCTTGTATTTATTTACCCTGCATGGTAAAAAGTGGTAGCCCAAAAGGCTTGGTAATACAGTAATTAATTAAAAAAATTAAATCATGGAATTAAAACTTTTCACGGGAAATTTAGGCAAAAAATTAAAGTAGATAATGAAAGAACTAAGAGTATGAAAGCATCATACCAACTTACAAGGTATAAATGCAAATGCTGAAAAAGAGGAAGCATTCAAAACCTAATACTTTTGTCTAATTCTCAGTTTCCCTCACAAAAAACACCTTAAAAACTTGCTGTCATTTTAAATAAAATTATTCTCTTGGATAAAGAGTGTATAACCTTAAATAGTAACTCAGGGTGAGAGGGACTTATACAGTTGGCGGGAGCATTCAATTAATTTATTTGGTAATACATTACAATAAGTAATCACTGAAAGTATTTTTAAATTTCAAAAACAGTAAAGGAGATCATGATTGGGCGGGGGTGAACTATAAAAAGGAAGTGATTTTAAGAAAATTGAGATATTCTCATTTAAAATTTTCAAACGTGGTGCTATCTCATCCATGAAGCCTTCTCAGGATTCCACAACTTCCCTGCTTGTATTTCCCTGTCCTCTGTTTTTGTTTTAAGATTTTTTTTTAATGTATTTTATTGATTTTTTACAGAGAGGAAGGGAGAGGGATAGAGAGTTAGAAACATCGATGAGAGAGAAACATCGATCAGCTGCCTCCTGCACATCTCCTACTGGGGATGTGCCTGCAACCCAGGTACATGCCCTTGACCGGAATCGAACTTGGGACCTTTCAGTCCGCAGGCCGACGCTCTATCCACTGAGCCAAACCGGTTTTGGCCCCTGTCCTCTGTTTAAAACTTATTAGATCATCTTGCTTTCTGCCTTATGTTTCAATTATGCATGTACCTGTCAATCTCCTACATTGGACTGTAAGCTTCTTAAGAGCAGGAATGTCTTACTTATCTTAGTCTTCTCACAGGGCCTTACACATAGTAGGTACTCAATAAATGCTTGTTGAACTTAGATCTCTATCTCTCTTACACACACACACACACACACACACTCTCTCACTGGAATTGCCCATCTAATCCTTCTTCAACATTTCTTAGAGGCTCTAAGAAATGTGTCTAACGACCTCTCTATATCAGTTGCTCTGATTTGGGAAAAATTTACTACTTCAAGCAAAAAGTCAACGGATTAATTTTTACAAAATCCAATCCTAGTTTACAATCTAGTGGGTAAAAGGTATTAACAACCCCAGACAGGATTTCTAAAGATAAAGAGCAGCAAGCTATCAAGACAAGCTCAACCTTTCACAATATTTTGTAATAATTTAACACCACCATGAAATGCAGTAGGCACACAGGAAAAAGAAAGTGTTCCATTCCACTTTATCGTTACACTGACATCCAATAAATGCTATCATCAAAGGGAAAGTCTGGAAAGTCTTCTCAATAAGAGATAGCAGCAGTAACTCAACACTAATAAAGGTGCTTTAAAGAGCTAAGTTTTCATGTTCTTTCTAACTGCTGAGCTGCTAAAATAGAAGACAAATTCACTTCCATGCATGCTTAGCACTTACACACAGTGGGTGAGGGCATCTGCCCTGTAGGCAATGATACGCTCAGTCCCCCAAATCATCCAGCTCCTCCAACCCAACACACAGAGGGTCTCACTGCTCAGTGCTGTGCCATGCATACTGGCCCCACCATACTGAACACCTAACGAAAAGGCAATGATTTTGGCAGTAACCTGTAGAATTACAGTTTGGATACTGTTTTAAGAATTATGTCCTTAAACAACAAGAAAGCCCACTGCATGGGAGAACATATGTGTCAATGATATTTCAGATAAGGGTTTAATCTCCAAAATTTACAGAGAATTCATACAACTTAACAAAAGAAAGATAAACAATCCAATCAAAAAAAAAAATGGGCAAAGGACCTCAATAGACACTTTTCAAAAGAGGACATACAGAAGGCCAAGAGACATATAAAAACATGCTCAAAGTCACTAATCATCCTAGAGATGCAAATCAAAACGACAATGAGGTACCATCTCACACCTGTCAGAATGGCTATCATCAACAAATCAACAAACGACAAGTGCTGGCGAGGATGTGGAGAAAAAGGAACACTTGTGCACTGCTGGTGGGAATGCAGACTGGTGCAGCCACTGTGGAAAACAGTACGGCGTTTCTTCAAAAAGGTAAAAATGGAACTCCCATTTGACCTTGTGATCCCACTTCTAGGAATATATCCCAACAAACCAGAAACACCAATCAGAAAGGATATATGCACCCCTATGTTCATAGCAGCACAATTTACCATAGCTAAGATTTGGAAACAGCCTAAGTGCCCATCAGCAGATGAGTGGATTAAAAACATGTGGTACATCTACTCAATGGAATACTATGCCGCTATAAAAAAGAAGGAACTTTTTACCATTTGCAACAGTATGGATGGAACTGGAGAGCATTATGCTAAGTGAAACAAGCCAGTCAATGAAGGAAAAATACCACATGATCTCACTCATTCATGGATAATAAAGACCATTACAAACTTTTGAACAATAATAGATACAGAGGCAGAGCTGCCTCAAACTGATTGTCAAACTGCAGTGGGAAGGCCAGAGAGGTGGGAATGGCTGGGGGGCGGGGGTCAACCGGGGGAAAAGGAGATATATGTAAAACTTTAGACAATAAATAATTCAATTTTTTAAAAAAAGGGAAAAAAAGAATAATGTCCTTGATCAAAGAAGAAAAAGAAAAAAAACTTGAGAGTATCAGCATCCTGACTATTATTACAAGCCTGGCTATTTTCATTCAAAAATATGTTCTCAGAACAAGTGTAGGCAAGATTTAAAAAGAGCTTACATCAGTCAAATCATTGCCTGCACAGGAATTCAGCATAAATTGCAGGTCTAAACCTATAGCTATTTGGGAGAAAATAGACAGATGGGGAGCGGGGGCGGGCGGGAAGGGGGGAGATTAAGTTTACTTTCATTCAGAGATATGCTTGGTTTTGTGTAAGCACAGTCCCAAATCTCTAGATAGGACAGTGCCTTCACACTGTTGCACAAGATACATTCTCCATTATTACCATGCATTCATATTTATCTTAGCCCTTTTGTCTTTTTCTTTCAACTCTTAAAAATCAAGATGAGTCACTATTACCTGCAACTAACTATCTGGCATGTCCCCAAGAAATAAGACACTTTGCACAGTTAGTTTACTTACTTTGATCCTGGCTCACTGTTACTAAGCTGGTCATACCCAGGCCAATGTTTAGAGCTAGAAGAGGAATGCACCAAGCTTTCATTGTAAGCCTCTCTCAATGAAGTGAAAGGATAAGGGACTGAGAAATTTTTAATTCCATTCCCCTACCTTCTTTCTCCACTTGGTGAATTTAGACATTTTTGATAACTGATATTCCCCAAAATTAAGCTACTATTATATACAGACACCAATATACTCCAGACTTCTGGCTTGGTACCATGTATTGTTTACATTATCTCCTCCTTCAAAAGGAAATTTTCCTTATATATACTAACTCTATTAGAATGTAATAGAGAGAGATCATGAGGAATATTTCAAACATAAAGTCCTAAAAACCCTACACTTACTAAAAAAATAAAAATAAAAATCGGGGGCCACTAAGCCTTTGAGCTGGCATAAGTATGTGAGTTGGAATAAGTATTATTTAAAATCAGAAGATATTAGTTTTCTCCTGCTTAGAAATTCACTTTTCAGTTAAGCTATATTGTACTCTTTGCTAGAAAACTATTGTTAAGATACAGTAAATCCCTGGAAAACAAAAATTAACTAAAAATACTAAGAGTTTGCTTATGTTGAAAACAACAAAACAAATGCTAATGGATCTGTATTTAAGGAATTCAGATTAGCAAATGAGTTAATCACAAAAGTAAATATATCCTCAGCAAATTATATTGAAATCTGTTAAAATATGGATACCTCAAAACAAAGAGTGTTTATGTATAATATCTAATGCCCAAAGTAAACCAAGCAAATACTTTCCTGTTTTTAAAGTTAAATACTTTGAGCTTTAAGAAATACTTTCAATTCATTTATTTCTCATTTATCCAAGGTACATGAGGCAGATGTCTGATTTTTCTGCCACCAAATAACTCATTAATCCTGTCTCTTTTTTTCAAATCTGCTAAGTATGTCCATGCAAAGCTATCTTGACCCTAAAGCCAAAATGGCTGATAGAGCAAAAAGGCAGGAGAACATTATCATGGGCAACAAAAGAGAAGCAGGAGGGGAAAATACAGATCGACAGACCAACAGGGTGACAATGTACAGAGAGGATGACCATGTAGAATATCTAACACTCTTTGCCCATTCCAAAAAAAAAAAAAAAATTAAATTAAAGTATGTAGGTGTCTGGGTAAAATAATTAAAGGATAAACAAACCTGGAGGAAGACTGTCAACTTGAAAAACTGGAGAAAGAAAAGGGTCCTGTTACCTACCTGTCTTTGTTTTTTACTTGCTTTACATTTTTCCCATGATTATTCCTCAGATTCCTTTTTCTCCCTAATTCTTTCCTTTGGAAAGCTGTTGTTTCCTCTTCTCCCTCCCAATGATCCTTAGACCATCCCCCCATGGGCCTTGCTCCCCACCGGCGACAGTGACGGATGGCTGTGCACAGGCACACACACAATGGCAGGCGCAGGCAAGCCAGCAGCCTTGCAGCTGGTCTTCCAAAGAAAGAACCCAAACCCAAGTCTGACCTGAGGGAGGCTGATTTAATTAAGGTCACAGCAAAGGGCAGAGCTGCCTGAGTGCTGAATTCTCTGCCAAGCGCCAGGGACAAAGCTTTAAAATACTTCTCAAGGAGAAAGATCCAAGACAGTTATGTTGGTAGAATGTTAAAAGGTAAGGAGGCGGGGTGGGGGGGAGGAGGACAGAGATGTGTCTGATAATTAGGTACAGACGTACCAAAAGTTCATGATCCACTGAGACACAAACATCAAAATGCAGTGACAATCGGAAACTTTAATGAGTATGTTTTGACATGCCTTCCAGACTAAGAAATATTCCAGATGAATAACGAGATGTGCAGACTGAAGGGATCCAGAGCTACTCAATCCAGGATCAAAGCAAAGTTTCTATTCGTGGCAGGGCCAGGATCAGAACTCGAGGGTACTATTTCTCATATCTACGACACACCGCCTATTTTAAATATAACATTAACCACCAACGGTAAAGTCTTGCCAAAGGGAGAACACATTCAGGCTGGAGCATCTCCTATGAGACAAGGACTCTGCTAGATAATGGGGAGACCCTAATGGTGCAAAAAAAATGTGCATGATCTCTCCCTTCAAGGAGCTGGAAGGCCAGTGTTGATGGGGCAGGAGATGACCCGAGCAAATAATGACTATGCATGTTGGGGCAAAGGCACTGGCTAGTGAGTCTAGAGATAATCACCAGTGTTTATTAAATCCCTACGAATGGAAGAGAGTTTAAAGTTTTAAGAGCCCTGGCAAACTTACCCAAATGTATATAATCAGACTGCTGCTGCTAATAGCTTCCTTACTTTGTGTGTGTGAACTGAAATCTACCACTGAACACTGCCACTAAAATGACACCAGACTGTCCAGTGATGACCAATGTGGGGGAAACAACAACCTCATGAAGGCTGGCAGGCAGAGTCACCTGCGAATGAGCTCCAGGCCAAAATACAAAACAGTCCGTCAGAGTCCCTGTCCTTCTAGGGCAGTGATGGCGAACCTTTTGAGCTCGGCGTGTCAGCATTTTGAAAAACCCTAACTTAACTCTGGTGCCGTGTCACATATAGAAATTTTTTGATATTTGCAACCATAGTAAAACAAAGATTTATATTTTTGATATTTATTTTATATATTTAAATGCCATTTAACAAAGAAAAATCAACCAAAAAAATGAGTTCGCGTGTCACCTCTGACACACGTGTCATAGGTTCGCCATCACTGCTCTAGGGCATGTGATTCTCACACTACAGTGGTGGTTGGACTTTCCATGGCTGAACAGGAAGAGAATATGGTCAGCAGAACAGGCGAAGAGGGGCTGCGTGATGAGCTCAAATGCCACAAGCACAAACAGGGAGCAAGGAGTGCTTTAAGGTTAAAGCCACACTCAGACATGGTAACGAGGCAGATGGAAAAAGTTATCCATCAGCTAACCATACATTGTGAAGTCGGACACATGGTAAGAACAGGGGTGTCTAAATCAGTATAGGCACTTGGAAAAGCAGCAATGACATTAATCAAAAGAGGTCATTAACCAGGCTGAAAAGATGATTCCTCTCTCATTCGACCTTTTCAGCTAGCCTTCATACACACCCAACTTCCTACCAGATTCCGTCTGTGAGCATGCCACGGATGGCTGGGGAATGGCTATCATGAAACACCTATTAAACAATTAAAGCATCCTGGCCAGTTTTGCTCAGTGATTAAGCATCAGCCTGCAGACCAAGGGGTCACGGGTTCGATTCCTGGTCAAGGGCACATTCCTCGGTTGCAGGTTACCCAGCGCCGATTGGAGCATGTTTGGGAGGTAACCAATCGATGTATCTTTCTCACGTTGATGTTTCTCTCTCTCCCTCTTCCTCTCTCTCTCTCTCTCTCTCTCTCCCCCCCCCCCCCCCCCCCCCCCTCCCCCCCCCCCCCCGCCAAAACCTTCCACTCTCTCTAGAAATCAATGGAAAAAATATCCTCAGGTGAGGATTTTTTAAAAACACAATTAAAGCCACATCTTTTACATTAACGAAGTGCAGTATTTTTTTAAATCCTCATAAAATTTATTTTTTATAGTGGTGGCACTGATGGTATTTAAAAACAATGTTCTGTGGTTGTGTTTTTTTTAACCACAATAAGAAAACCAAACAATGACTCATTTTTCTCATTCCTTCTGAAACAGAAATCACCCATTTATCTTTGTGCTAAACTTAATCTTCACAATCCCTAAAAGGTTAATGATTCATTCCCAACCTCATTGAACGTAAAGAAACTGGCTATTCACTCTTCAGGAGAGAGAGTCACTATTAGTAGAGTCCATTGTGACAACAGAAAGTCTATAGTCTCCCAAGTATAAGCCAATAATTAGGCAAGAGCCCCCAAATCAGTAGCAATTTCACTCTTTGGAGAAACTTGGTAATCCAACATGACCAGGACATCTCGTTTGTGGTGGATGTTCATATGTTTTAAGATACACATCAAACTCAGAGTTAACAAGGACAATTCTTTTCTCAGTGGATCAATATAAATTGTTGGAAACAATGTTCCAATTGCAGCATTAAAGCCATCTATTAAAAACATATTAAAGCTAAGACCATCACAGCTCTCCGAAGCAAACTTTTCATAATATAAAATTCCATCAAGTGTTGCCCAATTTTTACTTCTTATCCAAACTAAGAGAGAGCCCCGATAAATAAATGTAAAATGTTTATCCACTTGTTTTTATGTTTTAAAAACAAATGTCTTGTTAAAAATCTGGTTAAAAGGCTAGTCTAATAATAACAATTTCGAAGCAGACTTGCCTATTAGATCAAAGGACTGATTCGTTGGGAGGCAGCAATTCTGTGTTTTAAGTCTTTACATAGCTTCCGAGACTGTTTCACATTTTTTAAAGAGACGTTTTAATAAAGATCCTCTGCCTCGTTCATCTTTGTATTGCTCACAGCAACCAGTACACTGCCTTGCACGTCTTAGGAATGCAATAAAATATTTGCTAAATATAGTTCGTGACAACCAACATTGAAGGCTTCCCAAAGCAAGTATAAGGAAAAAGAAAAGCACATGCAAACATATTGTTGTATGCTTTCACACTATGATTCATAACACAAATCTGAATAATGTTTCCAGGAACTTGTTTCTTTAAAAAAAAAAGTGCACTTCTACAATATTTGAAATGTCTTTACTATTTACAGAATATGCAAGTAAAGCTAACATTATTTTTACGCTTACTTTCTTGTTTGACAGAAATGTATTACAAGTAACATCACCCCATTACATGCACCATATCATCTGTAAACTCTCCCAAACGAAAAAGAAGTTATAGTATCTGCCTTAAACTTTGGTGCAATGGGTTTCTAAGCTCAAATGCAAATTATTTCACCATTAAAATCACTAAACTGCTAACAAAACCTAACAGTAACAAGTTAGAGTATACTGGGGGGGGGGGGGATGCTGACTAGAAATAGGGACAAAGGGGTTCTTGTCCCTGCTCAGCCATTAATTTACTATGTGACCTTACCTAATTAGTTAGCCTCTCTGGGTCTCAACTTCCTCATTTTAGTATGACTTTTAGGGCCCTTTAAAACTACATGCTAAGATTCAGCATGTGTAGCACTGATCTGAAAACTGATTTACATTCATACTGCCCTCCCCGCACCCCCCAAAACAAGTCACATTTCACATGACAGTTTTAAATGTCTGAGTATGGGTTTCTCTCAATGGCCATTTATTAAAATGTCAGATGAGCTTCAGTTCACTTCAAGGCAAGAATCAAGGCAAGTATACTAACTCGAGTAGTGCTGAAATATTCAAGTTTCACCGACAGCAGCTGCTGCTGAGAATAGCCTTTCTTTAACTGTGTAGTTGAAAATTATATCTCTTTACAAATAGAGAAAACTAGGGTGATTTTTAAAACTTATGTTTCAATTACAGTTGACATGCAATATCATATTGATTTCAGGTGTACAACACAGCGAGTAGATATTTACATACCTTATGAAGTGATCACCCCAGTAAGTCTACTACCCAGCTGGTAGGGGTGATTTTTATGGTCTCAACAATGCAAATGCATAGCTTTCTCTTCCTTTTATTCATTTACTTAGGATAGAGGAAAGCAGAAGGACTAGCTTGCTTTGAGAGGAGGGGTGAAGACAGAACAGACCCAGACAAGACCCTCTCAATCGATGTACTATACTAGACAGCCCATCCTTCCAATTAGTGCTCACAACCCAAACACCATGAAAAGATTTCCAGTGTCTGGGATGCCTGAACAAGTGAGGAATGCCATGGAACAATAGCTAACCTCAAGTCTGAAGAATTGCACTATTCAGAACAAAACAGAAATCAGTGACTGAGATCCATTAGACTAAATTACAACTTTTTATATGTATAGCTTTAAAATGAACCTATATTGAAAGTACCTTTTAATACCAAAAGACACTAGCTTGCATACACAGCATATTAAATCTAAGTTAAACCTTGAAGAATTCCACTGAGTACGTATTTTAAACTCATTTTACAGATGAAGAAGCAAAGTGTGAAGAATTAGGGGATTTGCCCAATAGCAAAGGGTTAGCAATCATCAGAGCCTTGTTTTAAACTCAGTTCTGGTTTTAAGTCCTCCAATCTTTACATTTCAAAATGGTACTTTTGATAGAGTTTTCAGTCTCTACTATTTTGTCTGATTTAGGACATGTTATATTTCACTAAATTGCTATGCCCTCCCCCCAAAAAAAACCTCTGGTCCTCCTTTGGGTTCTTACAGCATTCTGTGCATAAACACATGCTTACTGGGTCTTCTCACTGTTCATTTCCTTTTCTCCCTGGCTAGACTCATTTCTTCAACAGCAGAGATTGTCTTATCTTCCTTTATAGATAAGCCACTACGATCGCTCCCTGTGACTACCCACGCTTCAACCACTCCATCTAACTCCCCCTCCCAAACAACAAGAACACTCCACAGAGCTGGTGGGCATTCAGTTTGCTTCCACAGGGCCTGACACACAATAGGTGATGAGTAATTGTTAGTGAAATGGATGGTGGGTGGGAGGGTGGATGACGCACTACTCTATGTCACAGCACTTTACAAGGTACACATTTACATACAGCATCCCAGGTGAGTCTTACACTGTGAATTTCATAGTGATCATTTAAAAATCCTCTTTAGTGTAGTTCATCACATCATCATTCTCAATTTCAGACACTTGCCCAGAGGTGCACAGCTAGTAAGTAACAGCCTTTCGATTTCAGTGTGGCCCACGACTACTTTACCCCCTTGCTTCTGTCTTCTATTTCCAAAGCAGCTGTTAGAGAACAGGCTGGACTTGGTCAGTTGCAACAAGAAAGAGGTGTTGTCCCATTCTGGTTTCCAGTTGTGAAACCTGAGACTCCTGAAAATCTGTGGGTTACAGGCTAGATCAAGAAGGGAGAGTCACTCCATTAGTTGTCACAAAGGAAATCATGTAAGAAGTCACTGATTCCACTTCCTGTCCACACACACAGTGACCCATCCTCAGCTTGCTGCTCAGGCACAGGCTGTTCCAGTAGGGCAGGTGATGACTCAGAATTCACTTCTCACCTCAATTTTCTGAGGCTATAAACACACATTCATCAGATAAAAAACATGGGGGGGGGGGGGCTGACTTGAAAGCCAGAAGACAGACTTCCCGGTTCCACTCCCACACACTCTGACCGATCCTTTTGTGCAGATTTCACAGAAAGCAGAGGGGACTGATTTTCACATCAAGCCCCAAAAGGTGCTACCCAATGTTTGCCGAGCAGAGGAAGTGCTGCACTTTCTTCAGTTTGCCCAGAAATGCAAACTCGAAAGAGCCCTTTGAATAGCCAATCAAAGGCACACAACCGGAGTGTGATGCCCAGAACAACTTGGAAAACTGCAAGCTCCCTTCAAGGGTCAAGCAAACAGTAACAACAGCTCCTTTCTAGCCAACCGAAGAACCTTAGGGTTCAACATCTTAAATGTGTGTGTTTCTAACACAGCCATTTCCAACGGGCATGCCTGGCTGCCCTAAGGATTCAGGCCTCCCTCAGCTCAGGTGAAACCTTCCTCTCTATCCCTTCCTCACATTTTCTTCACTTTGTTCTCTGGGAAAAGCTCAGGAAGACCACATCTGCACACGCTCAGCACGTGCAATGATCATAATGCATTGTCACACTGAAGCAAGGAGAGTGAACACAGGCCAGTGAGTGGCTCCTATTCGGAATGAAAGTTCTTCAAGTTATTAGGCATTCTATCTCTTAAACCCTACTGCTGATGAAAGGAGACATACAGCAAAGTCTGTTTTCCTTATCTCACGTGGAGAATTTAAGTGAAGGGTTTCTGCTCCACAGCGAGGTCTAGTGACACACTTCAACCCCCAGCAGAGAGCATCCAGGGGTGTCGGGCCCTGCGCTGTACTGCAAGGGATGCAGCAACCAGCATTAACTGCAGCATTTCGGGGTCCTCACGATTCCCCCTCATTTGCCAAGACCTCACAACTCGCCATTGGAAAGCCAGGATTGGAGTCCTGCTAAGCTGCACGGATTTTAAAACCGCGCCTTACTTTCACTAACAGAAAGCGAGGTGGGGGCGGGGGCCCACCAACCGCGGGGAATAGTAAAGAGACAAAGATCACCCCAAAGGCAGACGCGCGCGCCCTGAAGCCAAGACTCTGCAACACGCATTCCATCCACCTTTCACTGCGGTCGGCTTCCTGTGGGGTTTATTCCCCCGGCCCAGACCCCTCCAGAAAGTTTGAGGCTGTTCACGCAGACTTTCAAAGGTCCATTGTTTCCTTCCCCGTAAGACGTAATGAAAAGAGAGAGGCAGCGAACGAAATCACAGACCAAAGGTTCCCAAAGACCCTTTCTTACGGGGAGGATTTACTCCGGGTGTCTTGTTCCTCCCCATCCATAGAGGCGGAAAGGAGGCGCGCGGGGAGAGTGGGGAAAGGGTGCTGGGGGAAGGGGGAGGGGTGTGTTTTCCATTTCAGCAGAAATGCCCACATGCCAACCCGCCGGGAGCAGGGAAGGTGCGGGGGACCGCAGTCCGCGCTCTCACAGTGGCCCCCAGGGGGCAGCAAGGGAGGCGGGGCGGGGGACGGGGGACCCCCTTCTCCTCTTACCTTTCCCTCCCCCGCTTAGCGTCGGCTAATTCAGGTGCCTACACGGAGGTCCAAAGAGACGGGGCCGAGTTCTGGGCGTCCCCGGGTCCGGCTCTCCTCTCCATGGCCAGGGAGCCCCGGAGCCCCAGCGCCTTCCGCC
>NW_005360124.1:10802148-10870602 GCF_000412655.1 Myotis brandtii | reverse complement strand
CCCCGGCTTCAGCTTCGAACTCCTACCCGGCCGCGCCGCGCGCACCCGCCGGGCTGAATCTGACCCTACGCCCTCTTCACCTCTCGGCTGAGCCTCGCTCTGCATCCGATCACCTGCAGCCGAGCCTGCCTCTGCACCCCATCACCTGCAGCCGAGCCTGGCTCTGCACCCCATCACCCCATGGCTGAGCTGGACCGAACTCTGCGCCCCATCATCCCCAAAGGGACTCCCACAATCCCCGCAAATGTTCTGTTCGTCCTGCCACCGCACCACTGCCGCCCCCACCTGGCCAACCACCGACGCTGGGTTCTTGGTCCTTTTCCGAAGACCCAGCCAGCTCTAGGGTCAGGACAGCCTCTGGCAGCTCTGAATGGCCCCAGCTCCCCGTCCTAAAGGCAGAATAAATACACCTCCGGCTCCCCACGCCCCCTGCCCGCGCCTCTCTGGAATGGCTGCCGCTTGCAGGGGTGGCGCTGAAAGCCACTCCCCGGCCCACCCCAGTGTCTGAGTGCCCCTGTATGGCCGCCCCCACCGGGACTGGGGTAGCCCAGCCACCACCACCACGCCCCTCGCTGGAGCTGCTGTCACGGAGGAAAAGCCTTGGGCGCGGCCCGGGCTGGATGTCAGACCCACGAGGTTCCGAGCAAGTGACAGCAGCAGAATTGCCAAATCCGGACCGTCGTCATTCCCTGTTTAATTCGGAATTGGAAGCTTTCCCGTTAGGGAACTCTTTCAGTGAGTATAGTCCAAATAGGATTGTTCAGTTTTCTGTTCTGTGTTGTTGGGTTTTCTTTCTTTCTTTTGCTAAAAACTCAGTCATGTAACCATGACACACCCAGCAGGCGGGAAGGAGAATTTCCTATTTCAAACATTTTGGTTCAGGACTTTGTAGGACTGAATGTTTCTAAATCTTAGCTGATGATAAGATTTCCCTGGGGCATTGGAAAATTTTGGATTCCCAGACCTCACACCTACTGAATCAGAGGGGCCTGGAATATGTAAGTTTGAGAAACAGAGCTAGAGAGCATTCTTGAATTAATTAAAGCCTGGCAAAATGCAGTGCGGTTCAGTGCTGAGACCTTTCAGTGGTTCTCAACCTTCCTAATGCCGCGACCCTTTAATACAGTTCCTCATGTTGTGGTGACCCCCACACAAAATTATTTTCGTTGCTACTTCATAACTGTAATTTTGCTACTGTTATGAATCGTAATGTAAATATCTGATATGCAGGATGTATTTTCATTGTTCGCGACCCACAGGTTGAGAACCGCTTTAAGTTAAAGGCTTAAAGAGACACCCAACTTTGGGAGCCACTGCCCCTTCTGGAAGAGGGAGGCAAGTTCTCAGAAAACAATACAGATGGGCCCTGGTGGTGTGGCTCAGTTGGTTGGAATGTCTTGAACATCAAAAGGTGGTGGGTTCCCGCCCTAGCTGGTTTGGCTCGGTGGATAGAGTGCTGGCCTGCGGACTGAAGAGTCCCAGGTTTGATTCCTGCCAAGGGCACATGCCTGGGTTTCGGGTTCAATCCCCCGTAGGGGACCTGCTGGAGGCAGCCAATCAAAAGATTCTCATCATTGATGTTTCTTTCTCTCTCCCCTTCTCCCCTTCTCTCTGAAATCCATAAAGAAATATATTTAGCCCTGACCGGTTTGGCTCAGTGGATAGAGCATCGGCCTGCGGACTGAAAGGTCCCGGGTTCGATTCCGGTCAAGGGCATGTACCTTAGTTGCAGGCACATACCCAGTGGGGAGTGTTCAGGAGGCAGCTCATCGATGTTTCTCTCTCATCGATGTTTCTAACTCTCTGTCCCTCTCCCTTCATCTCTGTAAAAAATCAATAAAAAATATATATATTTTAAAAAAGAAATATATTTTTTTAAAAAAAGGTGGCGTGTTCCCAATCAAGGCACATACCTAGGTTGTGGACCTAGGATTAGATCCTGAGCAGAGGCAACCAATCCATGTTTCTCTCTCACATTGATGTTTTTCTCTCACTGTAGTCGACTTCCTGTACTGCACTCTCGGTCAGTCTGGGCCTCCCCTCAGCTCCGATGGCCCTGTATACACATCTGCTACAACTGTTCCACAACTGTAAATAACTCTCTCCCTTTCCCTCTTCCTAAAATCAATAAACATATCATATGGTGGAGATTAAAAATAGTAATAATTTACTTTAAAAATAAGGCAGATGGTTTTGAATGACAAACTGGAAGGATTCTAGTGGTTCAAAGGTGCAATGTGTCAGACCAGGCCTTATAAAGACAGGACGGGAATGGTGTCACCGTGTATGGTAGGCTGAAAAACAGCCCCCCACAGATATCAGATCCTAATCCTAGAACCTGGCAATATTCCTTTGTATGGAAACAGAGTCTGCAGATGGGATTTAATGAAGAATCTTCCTTTGGGGAGATTACCCTGGGTTATCAAAGTGGGCCCTAGCTGTAATCACATGTATCCTTATCAAAGGAAGGCAGAGAGGAGATGTGACACACACAGGTGAGAAGATAACGTGACCATGGAGGCAAAGATTGGGGTGATGCAGCCACAAGTCAAGGAATGCCAGCAGCCACCAGAAGCTGGAAGAGAGGCAAGGCAGGGTTCTTCCTCTAGAGGGGGGAAGGCCTGGTGACACCTTGATTTCAGCTTAGTGAAACGGAACCCGGACTTCTGGCATGAGAGAACGAATGCCTACTGTTTTAAGCCACCGAGTCTGTGGTAACGTGTTACAGCAGCCACCGGAAACAAATACACCCTGTGGCCTGTGCAGTGCCAAATTTACACGGGGAAAAATGCCCATTTTATGAATCTTTATTAAGTGCTAGGCACTTTGCTTGGCTATGTCATCTAATCCTCCCAATAATTATTATTCTAATTTTAGAGACGAGGACACCAGGACTGGAAAAGTTTAAGGAGCTGGCCTAAGGTCACACACAGCAAGAGCCTATTGGAATCAAGCCTGTCAATCCCTCAACATTGAAAATAACAATTAAGTTCACATACATTATTTTAGTGAAAGTTTTTGGTTTTAAAGAGGTCTTACTTCCTTATTCTACATCTATTGCCAAAACCAAGGGAAATGGATGCATTAATGGGGAAGGGTGGCAAGGGGTAGAGGGAAATCTCTGTACCTTCTGCTCAGTTTTGTTGTGAACCTAAAACTGCTCTAAATAAAGTATATTAACCAAAAAAAAAGCAGGTTAATCTTTTGTAGCCTACCTTTGATAATTTATAAACTCTTGTTCTTATATATTTATCAGGAACATGAAAACAAAATCAAAGGAAATTAATGTGAAAGGAAGTTGCAGAGGAGGCAGAACAAAGTGAGTGGCCAGAGATCTCCCTGGTCAATGGCATTAATGTCGTCACCAGTTGGGTTCCCAGGGAAGCAGGCCGTGAGATCCAGTGGCAGTATGTTCATTAAGGAATACTCAAGGGGTAGACACCTGGGGAAGCAGGATGGGACAGAGGGAGAAGTTGAGCTGCAGGGTGGGCCCTACAACAGGCTCACCCGACCCCCTGAAGACCCTGGAGCTAGCATGGCCCTTCAGAAGGATTGGGCCCACATGGCTAAACCTCCCTATACCCTCCTGAATCAGTCACTGAGGAGTGGCATGACCTTGGCAAGGGGACTCAGCTGCTGAAGTAGTGCCTAAGAGGGCCAGCTGCCAGCAGCACTCAGAGCTGGGCCGCATGCCCTCCCTTGAAGACAGATCTGGACAACATGTCATCCATTTACACATATGTGACACCCTCACTGTTGTGCTGTCCTCTCCGTTGGAGGGGAGCAGCCCCAGGATGAGTGGGATGCTCATACTTTGTTTTGTTTTGTTTTCTAGTGGTGGCAGTACTCATTCTTGAAGCAGAACACACTGGCGCAGAGTGGACACCCTTCGGTCAGATTGCCTAGGTTAGAAGTAGGATCCATACCTCACTAGCTAGAGGACTTCAGACAAGATGTCTAGCCTCTCTCTGCTTCAGCTTCTTCATTTTATTTATTTTTTAAAAAATATATATTTTATTGGTTTTTTTTACAGAAAGGAAGGGAGAGGGATAGAGAGTTAGAAACATCGATGAGAGAGAAACATCGATCAGCTGCCTCCTGCACTCCCCCTACTAGGAATGTGCCCACAACCAAGGTACATGCCCTTGACCAGAATCAAACCTGGGACCCTTGAGTCCGCAGGCCGACGCTCTATCCACTGAGCCAAACCGGTTAGGGCTCAGCTTCTTCATTTTAATATGGGAACAATGATAGTAGTTAGCACATGGAGTCATTATGAGAATTAAATCTGGTAATTGTGTAAGGGGCTTAGCTACACAGCCCACAAGTGCTCAGCAACTTGTGTTATGGGTGCCTCTGGTCACCTCCACGATTGGCTAAATTGGAATCTTACTCTCACAATCACTTTTTTTTTTTTTTTTTTTTTTTTTTTTTTGTGGTGATAGGGAACCGAGGGCTCCAGGGATCCAGTTGGAGGGAAAGGCCATGAGAAACATGTAGTGAGCATCACCTCAAGGACTGAAACTTTTTCATGGTGGGAAACAGCAGCCTCGCTCCAAACATGTCTTATTCTTTCACACCTCCCTGGCTCTATAGGTGCCTCCCTTTCCTCATCTCTCTAAAATGCAGTTCTCCCATCCTTCACCCTGGCTGGCCCAACCCTGTACCATACTTGCCACTGTCCCCTTCATCTCCTGAGAACTATATTAAATGTCCCCCCTCCATAAACACTCTAGGGTCAGTCTGGGCCTCCCCTCAGCTCCAATGGTCCTGTCTACACATCTGCCACAACTGTTCCACATTGTGCTATGATTATTAAACAGATCTTACCCCGGACATTCCTGTCCTGCCCACTTCCTCACAACTGGTAGACTGGCCACCTGAAGATTCAAAGATTCGCTCTGCACAGTGACACTCCTTGCTGAGTGGATGACAAAGGAGTTCACAGAGCCTTCGGGAAAGCCGAAAGGACCAGATACCAAGATTGGGAAAGAGTTTGCACACCTCTGCGTTTAGCACTTAGCGCCTCTGCTTGCTCAAGTTTTCCAGCTCAAATCCTTTTAAGACAAAACCTCACTTGACTCTCACCCACTCCTCCCCTTTGCTTTCTCTCAGGCTGTAGAACTTAGTAATTCCAACAAGCAGTGTTTCATTCCATGAGGGTCTGAACAGATTGCTTTTAAATCATGGTTTCCTGTTCATACTTGTTCCCTGTTACACTTAGTGTGTGGGCATGGAAATGATTCTCCAGGTGACTAATGTTTCACTAGGAAGGTGTTGATATGCTGTTTGCCACCCTCACCTTTATTAAAAGACTTAGAAGAATTTCCCCCCCCATTGACCTGGTACAGTAACATTACAGAATGTTAGTGTGACCTTTCTCTGCTCTGGCTCAGCTGAGTAGCTACAAAACCATCTCTTCTTTCTGTATGTCCTTCCATCCAACTAACTCATTTTCACACTTCATCAGCTTGTTAGGAAGACCACATATTTCCAGTTAAACTTTCTGGAGACTTGCTTTAAAGTGTGATGTAAGCAATCCTACTACAGCTAAAACTCTGACACGGTCTTTTCAGAGAGAAAGAAAATATTATTTATTTATTTTAGGCCTCTAAGTTCTGTTAGGTAAGTAGGAATTAAACCTCTTTCGTTTTTTCTCATTCAAAAACATGACCTGAAAAAGGTGATTCCTGATTCCAGTCTGACATCTTCAAAATTTGCACAAATACCCTTAGTATTTGTTAAGTATCCTTAGTATTTTTCTATTGTAAGAGCCTAAACAGGCATCTTTACATAAGTGGTTTTGCTTTGCTGCTGGCACCCAGACCCAAGAACTAGAAGGGACATTTCCCCAATTGCCTCATCTCACAGTTGAGGATACTGTCCTTGAGAAGGGAAATGAGTAGCCTGGGGTCACTCAACTAGAACAAAGTTGCTACTATTTTTTATTAAGATTTGCTTTTACGCCCTGACCGGTTTTGCTCAGTGGATAGAGCATCGGCCTGCGGACTGAAGGGGCCCGGGGTCGATTGCGATCAAGGGCATGTACCTAGGTTGCAGGCACATCCCTAGTAGGGGGTGTGCAGGAGGCAGCTAATCGATTTTTCTCTCTCATCGATGTATCTAACTCTCTATCCCTCTCCCTTCCTCTCTGTAAAAAATCAATAAAATATATTAAAAAAAAAAAGATTTGCTTTTACGATGCCTAAGGTATATGCAATATTGCCACCACTATCTTATGTTTGCTGTATGAGGACTACCTGATATATGTAAGCTGAAGAAATACACCTGAGAAATGTAACTTCTTTTCATCATGTTCACATATAGATGTGTACTGAACGATCTTAGTGAATTTGTATAAAAATTGAGAAAGCTGGGTATGTATATAGACTTTAATTTAAAATGATAGCAATATCCTGAAATCATCCATTATCTCCGAGGTTTTATCCCTTGCTGACTACTCCTCTCTTCTGGACAACCAGCAAAGAAGCATAAATCCACTTTACCTTGAAGGATTAAGGATCCTGTGTGCTCTTCAAAGGAGAATAATTAGGAAGGAAAAGCAAGAGTAGGAGTACCTTATTTGCATAAATTCATAGCTGTCAAATTTCCCCAAAATATATTGTATAAAAACTTTCTGCATTTTCCATAGTTATTTTTAAAAACTAAAAAACAAGAAAAAATAATAATATATCCCTGCAACAAAATATCAGGGCAACAAAAGAAGTCTCCAGGGAACTTGAGATCACCATTGATTCAAAAATCCACAGTTAATTTCTCAGAAGTTATCAGCAGTCCATCTGAATTCCACAAATCCTTTTCTACATCCCTCCCCCCCCCCCAAAAAAAGAACATGAAAGATCATCAAGATTACTTGAAATATTATAACTAACAAAAGTCATCAAATATTTCCCAAGTTTCTAAAAGTACAATGGAAAAATGTTATAAAATGACAAAAGTAGGAAAATCTGATTTTATGTTCCATTTGGATGTAAGAATTTTCCACACCTTTAAACTGAAGCTTTTTTTGTTCTTCTTCAGAAAAACCACTGTCAAAATGTACAAGGTGCTTAAAAACCAAGGGAGGAATTTCAGCCCTCTCCATGGTCACATGGTCTTCTGTGAATGAGCTGAACACAGCTTAGAAAACTCCGAGCTCAGTTATTTGTTCAACAAACACTTATTGTTGCCCTGCGTGCCAAACACTGACAGATTCTGGAGGTGAATAAGACAGCACATGCCAACGTACTTCAGCAGGGATTCCTCTCTCTAATAGAAGGGAAGTGACAAGTGAACCAATTAGCAAGTGATAATACAGATTGTGATAAATTCTGTCAAGGAGATAAAGAAAATTAGGAATAATGGGAGAGATAGATGTTACACTGATGACCCTCAGTGAATCACACATCTCAGTATTGGTGTTCTTGTGAGGTCTCCTCCCACATTCACTCAGGACAATGGCAGTGATGTAAGCAGAGGCTTCCAAGTACTTGCATAGGAGATTCTGGCCACTTGTCCGAGCTGGGGTGGGGAAGGGGTGTTCCGGATGATGTTGTCAGAGAATACAGGAGAAGTGATAGTTAAGCTAAGATCTAAAGGATGTTAACCCCAAGAACAGAAATTTGAGAAGAAAGATGGTGAAAAGGGAAGGGCCAGGGCAGGTTAAGTCCTGAGGACCAGGGAATCCAGGCTTGGAATACTGTGGACCCAGCAGAGGCCAATGGCAAACGTTTTGCATAATTTCTGCTTGAACTAGTCTTATCCAGATACCAAATAAATCAATAAGATAAAGTCACAAAGGTGACTTTCTGGACATATTCCTCACTTTGCATAGAAATGTAGAAAAATTGCTCAGCTGAAAATAAGCCACAATTTTAGGAAGGCCAGTCAGCTCTCACTTCCGTGTGCTTGGAAGCCCTGAGTTGCGTGTAAAAAATCCGGTTACCCTGCTGGCAAACCACACGAAGAGAGTGTCATGCCCTCACTTTCTTCTTATACTGAGAGACCATGTCTGGGGAAAGAGGACGGGATTCATTGTAGAGAGAGAGAGAAACCCCAGCCATCTCAGTCCCCCCGCTGAGTTCAGCCAGTGCCACCAAATAAATGCAGCCACATGAGTGACCACTGGCAAGAGTAGCAGAGGAACTGCCCAGCTAGGTCCAATCTGAATTTTAGAATCATGAGTAAATGAAATCGTTGTTATTTCAAGCCAATAAGACTGGGGTAGATGTTACGCAGCAATAAAAAACCTCAATCCGTGGTTCTTGACTAGAGACAACGTTTTGCTCCGAGGGGATATTTGGCAATGTCTAGAAGCCACTTCAGTTGTCCTAGTGGGTATGGGTATTGCCGGCATCAGGCGTGCTGCTAAACATCCTGCAATGCACTGGACAAAAAAGTATCTGACCCAAAATGTTGCTAGTGCTCAGGTTGAGAAACTGACCTAAACAAAGGGTGTAAACATTCATGATTTTGACTTTCATAGAGGCTATGCGAATATATTTTACCAAGAGCAACATATGAGAATACCTATTTTCCTACGGTCTCACCAGCAGAACTTATGATCGTAGACATAAACACAGATGAAGAGCTATGTACCTATCTTTGCCTTAGGGGAAAACATCATAACTTGAACATATATTTCTCTAATAATAATTGAGGATGAGTGTCTTTTCATGTATTTCTCTCCTAGGCTGTTGTTCTTATTCTCATTGATGTGTAAAAGCTCTATATGTATTAAGGCCATTATCCCCTTGTTTGTGATTTGAGTTGAAACTGTGATTTCCCAGGTTAGCAGACTGATTTGGAGAAACAAATGGCTAGAAACCAAATTATAGCAAGAAAGCCACACTTAAGTGAAAAAATATAATTGTAAGTTGAATCAATCTAAGAAACTAACAAATGATGAAAACAGATATTTGCTGCCAAGAACCACACAATGAGGTATAGAGAGAACCGGCACGTGTGAGTAGGGGGCTGAATGGGCTGGAAGCTGCAATCAGGGAAGAAGGAAGCCCCTTTTGAGACCAGACTGTAAACCAGAGAGACTAAATTTCAAACTGAAGACAATTATTTAAAACAGTAGATGAGCCCTAGCCTGTTTGGCTCAGTGGATAGAGTGTAGGCCTGAGAACTGAAGGGTCCCAGGTTTGATTTCCGGTCAAGGGCACATGCCCAGGTTGTAGGCTCCATCCCCAGTAGGGGGCTTGCAGAAGGCAGCTGATCAATGATTCTCTCTCATCATTGATGTTTCTATCTCTCCCTCTCACTTCTGCTCTGAAATTAATAAAAATATATTTTAAAAATAAAATAAAACAGATCAAATCAGGCTCTAAGTTCAATCTCTAAGTTCCCCTTTACCTTCTACACATTTGACTCTTGTCCCTCTCTCATCTCTCCCAATATAAAAATGGCTACCAACCAGAGACACATAAGCAAGGGTTCTAGAGCCACACTGCTTCAGATCAAGTCCCAGCTCTCCCACTTACTGGCTGTGTGACTTTGGACAAGTTACTTGAGCTCTCTGTGCCTCTGCTTCCTTATCTGTAAAATGGGAATAATTATAGTGCCCACCCCACAGAGTTACTATGACAGTGAGTTAAATGTGAAGCGTTTAGAAGAGTACCTGGTACACATATGCATACAGTTCAAGATACTTAATGTTATTAACACGTACTGATACATGTACCTATTTATTCTAGTTCACACAAGTAACACAATAACAATTTTTCAGTTACCTATTGGATATAATTATCCTTATTTCAAAGATAAGAAAACTGAGACTCGGAGAAAATAAATAAGATGCACTTTCTTTATCACCTTTAGGTCATCTGCCAATATTAACTAAAGTACTATCTTTACAAGGAAAACCTGGAAGGAAAATTTTAGTCGCACAGGCAACTAGAAAACCATCCTCAAGTATAAGAAGGTTATTGTGAGGACCAGACGTTGACCTTGTTCTGTTTCTCCAGAGGACAAAAGTGATATCAATAGGAAGAAAATCAAGGATGCAGAATTTGGTTGTCTTATGAAGAATGTGATGTCTTTTTTAAAAAAATATATTTTATTGATTTTTTACAGAGAGGAAGGGAGAGGGATAGAGAGCCAGAAACATCGATGAGAGAGAAACATCGATCAGCTGCCTCCTGCACAAACCCACAAACCCACTGGGAATGTGCCTGCAACCAAGGTACATGCCCTTGACCGGAATCGAACCTGGGACCCTTCAGTCCGCAGGCCGACGCTCTATCCACTGAGCCAAACCGGTTAGGGCAGAATGTGATGTCTTTACTTTCCACTGTATCCCTCAGTGGAAAGTAAAGACAGTGGATTGTTTGGCAATAGCTCTCAGCTCCCAATAAATGAATAAATAAATAAAGTAAATAATAAGAGCTATCCAAAATGGAACAAGCTGCCCCCGGAGCACGCCATCCTGGCTGTGTGTTTGAAGAGGCTACCGCTAAGCATCTGATGGAGGGTTAGAATAAATGTCTATTGACATTTAATTATCCTGAGTCTTCAGGAAGAGGATTCGAGCAAAAAAAAAACCCAAAAAACAGTAAGAGCAGTTCCTCTCAGAACCACTAAGGGACTGAATTCTGACTAAAAGTTCCTGAGCTACAAGAGAAAGTAACTTTTGTCAAATGGTTCTGTACCCATTCTGTTATTATTTCTGTGGGACACAGTTGTCCAGAGGCAAGATTACTCTACTGATATTTTATACAGGTAAAATCAAGTAAAGCCTGCTTCAGCAAGGAGAAAAAAAAATTAAAAAGAGAAAAAAGGTGATTCGAAAGGGCATTGAGCCCTGGCCTGGTAGCTCAGTTGGTTAGAGCATCGTCCTGATAAACCAAAGTTGTGGGTTCAATCTCCAGTCAGGGCACATACAAGAATCAACCAATGAATGCATAAACAAGCGGAACAATAAACTCTCTCTCTCCTTCCTCTCTCTCTCTAAAAATCAATCAATAAAAATTTTTTTTAAAAAGAAAGAGCATTGGCAATATATAAAGTATTAATAGAAATTAATGCTAGCCCCACTGCAGTGGCTCCGTGGTTGAGCACTAACCTATGAACCAGAAGGTCATGGTTCGATTCCCAGTCGGGGCACATGCCTGGGTTTTGGGCTGGATCCCCAGTGGGGGGTGTGCAGGAGGCAGCCGATCAATAATTCTCTCTCATCATTGATGTTTCTATCTCTCTCTCACTCTCCTTTCTTCTCTGAAATTAATATGTATATATTTATATACCTCTAAGGAAAAACTGACAATAATAATTGCTATCATTTGAGAATCTATGTGCCAACCACTGTGAAAACCAAAGTCTCAATGGGAAAAATTAGTTATTTTCCAATTCTTGAAGATATTAGAGCTTAAGAGGCCCAAGCTCAAATTCTTCACCATTTAATTGTTGTTCCGGCAAGTTCCTCAAATCCTCTGTGCCTCAGCTTTGCAGATGTAGATAGAGATACATAGATAAAGTCTGCTGGTCCCCACACAACCCTGTAACCCACATGTTACAGATGAGGGAACTAACACATAGCCGCTAAGTAATGTGTGTGAGAATACACAGCTAGTAGGTGCAATGTGAACCCAGGAAGTCTCGCTCTTAACCACTTCACTAACTGCGCATAAGAAAGAGTGTGAAGGGCGTATTTGACTATTATTGGGTGGGTGCTGGCGTCAATAACCTTGACCTTCCTTCCAGCACGGAGATCCCAGGGGCCCATAATCTCATTATACTGTAAACAGCTAAAGCAGTGGTTCTCAACCTTGGCTGCACATTAGAATCACCTGGGAATCTTTTTAAAATCCTGATTTCTGGGCCTCATCCTCCGGAAATTCTGTTTCTTTGTTACTAATGTTGTGGCCCCACCCCATAACAAAGAAACAGAATTTCCGGAGGATGAGGCCCAGAAATGAGGATTTTAAAAAGATTCCCAGGTGATTCTAATGTGCAGCCAAGGTTGAGAACCACTGCTAAAACGTAAAGCAGTGGACGCCCACAGGGGCTGCAGCCAAAGGCGCAGCATCTCCCACGCTGGGGGAAAGCAGCTCTCAGAGAAGACCCGCCATCACAAGGCAGGCGGCGAACCAGAGGCGTTTCCTAAAGCCAGACCCTAGGTGTCACCAGTGTGACAGGACGACCAGTCACCCATTCATCCTTTTGCACTTTCATTCGCACAGGAAATCATGCTGTCTGCAGCACCGAGGCTCGGGCGTGCGCAGCCGGGCGCTGACGCACGCAAGGCGGAAAGGAGTGGGTGGGAGGACAGGGCTGTTTATGCCAACAGGTTGCAGCTGGTCCTGCAGCTCTACCGGCTGCCTCTCTCTTCCTTGTCCCCGGGCCACGCCTGGCAGCTGCTTATACTAGGCTCAGGCTGTTTGGAGGGAAGTGGAGGGAACCCACATTGCATATTTGAAACTTTGGTTTTAAAAGTTACTACGGTAGGGGGTGGGGGGTGGAGTAATAAAGGGTAAAGGGGGTCAAATATATGGTAACAGAAGATTTGAGATTGAGTGGTAGGCACACCATGCAATATACAGATGATGTCCTGGAATTGTACCCTTGAAACCGATATCATTTTATTAACCAATGCCACCCGAGTAAAGTTAATTTAAAGAAAAGTTACTACCATGGATGTAGGTTGGGGGTTTGGATTTTGAGGGGAAAGAGAAACAAGCAGATGAATAGGTTATAAGAGGACTTTTCTTCCTTTGCTCCCCTCTGCTTCCAGCAGCATTTAGATCTTATGCTAATTTTCAGGTTCAAAGTCATTCTGCTGGAGGAAATAATACAAAGAATGCTGACTTACAGGTGCATACAAGTGAGCAAGGTGCTTTCACAAACTGTCTTGTTTGACTCTCATGACACACCTATGGAATAGACAGCACAAGGATTAAAATTCTTATGTAGAGGAGAAGAGTGAGGTTCAAGAAAATGGTATATACTATTCAAAACAGTATTCAGTTTGTCTTTGAGAAATAAAAAACATCCCCAGTATTTAAATTAAATACTTTTGTATGGTTAGTCCATGTTATATATAAAGACTCAGCCTTAGTCACCTCCCCCCGCCCAAGCCCAATACACACACACAAGCACACACATGCACAGGAGCACATACACACAGAGATTGTGTTTGCTGATCACAAGAGGGAAAAAGTTATACAGAGCAACGAGGGAGAGCATTCTAGATCTAAAGAGGCTTAAAATACACAATAACCTAGAACAATGTGTGATCCTTGACGGAACTCTGATTTGAATGAATCAGTGAAAGACACATTTGGGATCAAATGGGAAATTTTGAATATGGACTATGAATTAGGTGACATTAAGGAATTATTGTTAATCTTGTTAGGTGTGATAATGGGGTGTTGTAGATATAAAGAAAAAATTTCTTATTTTTGGAGCTTCTCACTGAAGGATTAGGGGTGAAATGTCATTACATCTTTAAAATACATTTGCAAATAATAATAATAATGAAACATATGTGACAATATATTGACAATTGTTAACTCTAGGTTAGGATATGTAGCTATGTGTCTTACTATTCTATTTGTCTATAGGTTTAAATTTTTCATAACAAGTTAAAAACAGAGTGATTCATTCTTCCTTTTACTCTTGAACATCTGTGTGTGTGTTTTTTTAGGGCTGGGACTATCTTTTTTTAATTAATTAATTAATTAATTAATTATTTTTATAGAGAGAGAGGAAGGGAGAGGGATAGAGAGATAGACACATCGATGACAGAAACATCAATAGGCTGCCTCCTGCATGCCCCCCACTGGGTACTGAGCCCTCAACCCATACATGTGCCCTGATCTCTTGGTTCATGGGTGGATACTCCACCACTGAGCCACATCGGCTATTCTTTTTTTCTTTTTTTTTTAAGAGAGAGTAGAAGGGAGGGGAGAGACAGAGAGAGAAACATCGATGTAAGAGTCAGACACATCAACTGGTTGCCTCATGCATGCACCCTGACCAGGGCCAGGGATCAAGCCTGTAACTCAGGCACATGCCCTTGACCAGAAACAAACCTGGGACCCTTCAGTTCACAGGCCGATGCTCCATCCATTAAACCAAACCAGCTAGGGCGAGACATTATTCTTAATGTCCAAGCTCAAAGAAGTATTAAACATAGCAGGGAAGAAAGCCATGCCAACATTGCATTTTAAAATGGAATTATGTCACTGGGGTTAGAATCTGAAGAGAAAACAGAATGTTTTTCACTCATTTGAGAACAACATACTGTGGGGAATTTTTTGGATGGATGGGTAAGACTATGGATACATGGAAGACAGATGGACTTATTTATGTTATGAGTGTGTATGGCATATCACTACATAAAGGAACTGGAGGTGACTGGGAGGAGAGATGGACTGCTAGATTAATCCTAGGTTTTCCTCCTTTAGTATTCCACAGTTAACTTTCACAACGAACAAATCTTTTTAATGTTGTTACTCCCTCTTAAGGAAGAGAAGGGAAAGCTTCAGACTTCTGCTATGCATGAAACCTCTGCCTGATCAATAGTCGCATATTAATAACAAAGAGTGGAAGAAGGCATGGTGAATGGTGATAATTCCCACTATTTGAGGAGTTCTTAATCTTCGTAGGAGGTACTGGGTCTTCTTTAAAATCCAGAAAAATGCACACACAATTCTGGCTCAAGTTCAAGAGCTTCTTGAGTCCCCAGAATTCCAACCATTAATTTCATGTAGGTTCACCAAGTCCATGTTAAGAACTCCTAAGCTAAACTGTAGCAGGAGATGACTGGATCTGGTAATAACAGGCAGAATTGATCATAAAAGCTGTGGAGGTCAAGCCCAGATATTTCTACTTGACAAAGGGAATCTCAACTACCTTGAATGTAGTTGAAGCAATCAGGCACTTAGAAAGGAAGAGAATCGAAGTTAATACATTTTTTTCTGGTTAATACTTCGAGTTAAAACAACGCCTTTTACAATAAATAATTCACCATAGTCCCAAGAGGTGAATTAAGGACAAGAGTCCACGATTCCTTACAAAGAAAAAGAAGGAAAACTGAGGATGCATTTATTTATTTAACAAATCTATATTGAGGGCCCACTGCACACTAGGCCTTGTTCCAGGAGCTGGAGACACACAAAGAACAAAATAGACGAATTGCCTGCCACATGGGACTTGCTTTCTTGTTGAGGTGGAGGGAGGGAAACAATAAACAAGTAAACAAACAATTATATGACATAATGTCACATGGTAATAAGTACCAGAAAGAAAAATACAGCAGGAGAAAGAGGAGAGAGCGCAATGGGGAGGGTGTATGACAGAGGGCAGTTAGGGTAGGCCTGGCTGAGAAAGAGACCCTTGAACAGATGCCAGAATGGAGTGAAGAAGTGAGCCACACAAGCGTCTGGGGAAAGAATTTTCCAGGAAAACAGAAGAGGAAATGTACTCCATGTGTTTGAGAAACGGCTAGGAGGCTACTGTGGCTGGAGGGAGGTGAACTAGGGAGAAAGTGATGGGAAGTCTGGGAAGTATCCTGGAATCAAACCATGTAAAGGCGTGGGGGCCCTGGGGGGGAGGGGGGACTTTGGATTGTGTTCGCAGAGTTGTGGGAAGCCGCTGGAAGGTTTCCAGGAGGGCAGCATTGTGATCTGGCTTATATTTTATGACAGGTCACTCCAGCTGCTGTGTGGAAAAGGGACAGTAGAGGGTGAGTGTGAAAGCAGAGAAGAGGAAAGAGAAGGGTTATTTTCCATTTCCACATGGTAACCAGAGATTTTTTTTTTTTTTTTTTTGGTTGGCCCTGGGGGGAAAAACTTAGATACAAAGCTTACCAGGATCAAAATGCATCCTTTAGACCAGTTCATTCTGCCCAGTATGTCACCAACATCCAGCTGGTGGGTCCTAGAAACAAGATGGCAATCACCCACCTAATGTTCGCTGCAATACCATGATTTATAATAAGAAATATATATTTGGTCTTTGTCACTGTTCCTGGCACAGAGCTTCTAAAACCCTTGGAATTTCCTAAGCGATGAGAGTGACAACAGTATCTTTTGTTGTATTAATGAGGCGACTTTCGGACTGCACCTAAGGATGGGGGCTGGTTGCCAGGAGACCCAACCATGTGATTACAGGATTGGAACTTTCAGTCCCACCCCCTGGCCTGGGAGAAGAAAGGGCCTGGAGGTTGAAACAATCACCAATGGCCAATGGTTTAATCAGTCATGTCTATGTAATGAAGCCTCCATAAAAACCCCAAAGGACAGCCCTAGCTGGTTTGCTCAGTGGATAGAGCATCGGTCTGAGGACTGAAGGGTCCCAGGTTTGATTCCAGTCAAGGGCACATGCCTGGATTGCAGGCTCAATCCCCAGTAGGAGGCGTGCAGGAGGCAGGCGATCAATGATTCTCTCTCATCATTGATGTTTCTATCTCTCTCTCCCTCTCTCTTCCTCTCTGAAATTAATAAAAATATATTTAAAAAAAATAAAAAACATAGGGACAGGGTTCAGAGAGCTTCCAGGTTGGTGAACACGTGGAGATTTGGAGGTGCGGCAAGCTCTGGGGAGAACTTGGAAGCTTCCCACCCTTTCCCCATACCTTTCCCTAGGCATCAGCTCTATCTGGCTGTTCCTGAGTTATATCCTTTTACAATAAACTGTTAACCTAGTAAGTATAATGTTTCTTTGAATTCATTGAGCCCCTGTTGCAAATTAATTTAACCTAAGGAGGAGGTCATGGGAACCTCCGATCTATAGCTGGTCTATCAAAAGCCCAGGTGACAAACTGGACTTGTGATTGTCATCTGAAGTGGGAGGGGCAGGGTATAATCTTGTAAGATTGGGCCCTTACCCTGTGGAATATGACACTGTCTCCAGGTAGATAGTGTCAGAATTGAGTTGAATTGTAGGACACCCAGCTGGTGTCTGAAAATTGCTTGGTGGTATGTGGGATACTGCTCCCTCCCATTGGTTTC
Source organism: Myotis brandtii (assembly GCF_000412655.1). Lineage (NCBI taxonomy): Eukaryota > Metazoa > Chordata > Mammalia > Chiroptera > Vespertilionidae > Myotis > Myotis brandtii. The sequence goes on along the minus strand of NW_005360124.1, from coordinate 10,853,644 downwards.
CAGAATTGGTACCAGAATATTATTAGCTTTTATCTTCTTTAATGCAAATACTTGCTTGTCTTGCCCTCAATCTTCCCATTACAAGGTAGGCATAGTAGCTGGGACACAGCAGTCTTGGACTAGGGATCGGAAGACCTGGGTCAAGTCCTGGGTCTGACACTTTACAGCAGGGGTCCTCAAACTACGGCCCGCGGACCACATGCAAATACAAATATTGTATTTGTTCCCATTTTGTTTTTTTACTTCAAAATAAGATATGTGCAGTGTGCATAGGAATTTGTTCATAGTTTTTTTTTAAACTATAGTCCGGCCCTCCAACGGTCTGAGGGACAGTGAACTGGCCCCCTGTTTAAAAAGTTTGAGGACCCCTGCTTTACAGGATCTGAATAGATTGGGGAAGTCACGTAACCTCTCTAGACCTCTGATTCTTCATCTGTAAGATGAGAAATGACCTCAGCTTCCTCACAGAGCAGTTATGAGAAGTAAAATTCAAAAAGGTATTTGAAAGGGCTTTGTGAACCTTATGCAAAAACATGTCAATCCAGCTCAGAGCTGACAGCCACGAAAAGAAGTGAGATGACAAAACAAAGAAATGGTTCTCCCATTACTGTCTTGCACTCAGCCCTGGAGATGGTTGGTTGGAGGGCAGGCTAGGATTTTGTGTAGGATAGGGATAAACAGAGGAGAAAAGAGAAAAAGTGAATGGGAGAGAAACAGAAAAGGAGCCTGAATACTTGAGGGGTTGTGGGGGAAGTGCATGAAAAAAGGTGTTTGTGTAGCAGACAGAGAAGCACTGTCCAGAGCCTTCTGTAAGGCTTGCAATCAGCAGACAGCCTCCAACCATCAGTCCCTTCAGGGGCTGCCTTAGCTGCAGAGAGCCACCTCATCCAGCAGAGAGCCACCTCATCCAGCAGAGAGCCACCTCACCCAGCAGAGAGCCACCTCATCCCAGGTGGCTCCCAGGGCAGCTTGCAGCTAGTGACTGATAGGAGAGGGATACAAAGGCCTAGCTATTTTGGCCCCAGAAATGCACAACTCTGACAGGCAAATTCAGAGTTACTGGAAACTCTGTCAGTCCTACATCACACTTCTTCCTCTGCTTTCTCTTCCTTAAAAAAGTGTTGACCCCCCAACAAATATCTTGCAACCCAACCTCTGTCTTACATCTACTTCCAGAGAACCTGGGCTGTCCCAGCAGAGGGCTGGAAGAGCAGGTGGTAAGATGGGGTTTGGAGCTGGATCACTCGCTGCCTAGACTGGTACCTTCACTGGAGGCATAGACAGTCTCTGTCATAAACTTTCACTGGTGGTGAACTGAGAAAGGGAATGCACTAGCAGGCATAACGAATCAAACATTTGAGACATATAAAAGAAATAGTAGCTATAAGGATAACAGCATTGGATAGTTGCTAAGCAGATCTATATAACTTCAAGGGGCCTGATAGTTAGTGAGGTGTGACAGGCTACCCTCCAATGTAGAAGGTTAACTATTGCATCTTGCATCTCCTACCATGAAGAAGGAAGCACAACGCCTGCTGGGCCTCTTTGGGTTCTGACAACACATTTCCCACCTCAGTATTGCTTTTGCCTCTATACTTGAGTGCGGCCAGAGCAGAAAGAAGCTTTGCATCAAATCCAAGTTATGGTGCTGGCAGCCCTGCCAATGAGTTGTGTGATCTGTCAGGCCCTGCGGTGTCAGAGATGTGCTGTGGAGTTTACAGCAATCCCCGGTGGAGAACCCCAGCACAGGCTGCCCTCTCCGGGGACTGCCTCTGAGCTGGTCCTTCAGCAGGCTGTCCCGACACTCCCTCAGCATGGCAGCGTCTGGCTGGTGTGGTCTGTGATGGGACGATGGTCAGAGACCCACTCCCACATCTCCTTCGCTGTAGAGTCCCTGGACTGGCACAAAGTCACATGGGCATTAAACACTATGTAAGCCCCTCAGAGTGGTCTGGCTGAGTCCCAGAATGCAGGAAAAGGCAAACCCATACCCAGAATATGTGGCTATTCCTGAGAAAGAACTGTTGGCCCTTCCAGGAAAAAAGGGACCCAACAGAGTCAACCTCTTCCCTCGTTTCTGCTGCTGGCAGTTGGACATTCATCGGTGGCTGTCGTGGTAAGTGGGAATCAATAATGCTTGTTCCTGGCACAGTCTACATCCCCACTGCTATGGCCACTTGATTCATGTGTTTATCATGCCAGTACTTGGGTTTGCTGATGACAGGGGCTGGCTGTCAGTTAACTGGCCAGGTAATTTTTTCTATCTGGTTGCTTAGTGTCTCTTTAGTAGCTATTTTCTGGTAGATGTTGACATTTGATGCAGTTCATGCCCACTCCTGCATGAATATCCACATGACCCTTCCCAGACCTCCGTGTATATTACCTTGCATTCATTTTTTCCTTCTCGGCCCCTGGCCAACTGACCAGGCTGTGTGCCACTGCCCCTGAGTTTGTATATATTCTAACCTCAGGCTACTTCTCTTTCTATACAAAATGGATGACCAAAGGCACCATTCAAAGCTCAACCCACTGGGAACACTTTGCCTTGCCATTGTCTTTCTTTAAAAAAGAAAAATTTATTGATTTCAGAGAGGCAGGGAGAGGAAGAGAGAGAGAGAAACATCAATGATGAGAATCATTAATTGGCTGCCTCATGCACGCCCCCTGCTGGGGATTGAGCCTGAAACCCAGGCTGACTGGGAATCAAACCATGACTTCCTGGTTCATAGGTCAATGCTCAACCACTGAACCACACTGGCCGGGCATGCCTTGCCATTGTCTTTCAAAGCTGCTGCTGAGGGGACTGTAGAAGCTACCATCCATTTCCAGCTTGCATTCACACGTAGGGTGCACCCGCCTGCAAAGCAAACTCAAACTCTTTTCTCCTCTTTCAGTTGCTCATGCACAATCCCCCATGCAGCCATGGGTGTAAGCTGAGGAAGGGCACTGGGCAACAGTGATAGGTACCACGGGGGTTCTGGGCTGCTGACCATGCATCTTGCTTGTATCTTCTGGTCCTGCTCATGCTCAGTCTGGGAGGTAGCCCCTTCATTTTATGATGAGTTGCTGCTGGGACCCCTTGTCTTATGACTTGGTTAATCTGCCCCAGTTCATGATGAGAAACTTCACTGCATGGCCATTTGGTGACCACTGATGGGCTTTCTGTCTCTACAGAGCCTCACAGCAGGGCAGAAGTAGTTTCTTGAAGACATATGATTCTCTATGGCAGATAGCATGATCTTCCTCACAATTCCCAAAGCCCTGAATTGTGATTCTCCCCATGGGGCTTGCTACAAAATCCATCCAGCATCTTCTCCCACCATTCATACTTCTAACACCAGGGGCAGTATCCTATGGCCCAAATGACAGGGCTACTCATACCTCAGCCCGGACCTGCTGTGGAGTGCTTACCTGTACAAGGCCCCACACAAACCTGGCAGTCCTTCATGTCACTGAGAATATGAGCTGAAGCAGCAAGAAAACATCCATATTCCTTCAAGCTTTTATCTTTTTTTATACACATGACAGTGAAGATGGTTGAAAGCTGGAGGACCAAGCAGAAGTATTTCAATTTACATTGAAGTAGGGACCCAGCCAGAGTAAGTAAAATCTGGAACACAACCCCCCCAAGTCTTTACTTCTGGAGGCATGCAAAAATCAAACTTTCTAGTTGATCAGCCAGGCCTGAGAATCCTACCTTGACAAGAAAAACAGTGCATCCTGTTGTCCTCATGTCTTGATCGTAAATGGGCTTTCGTCAGATATTAATAAATTGCAATTCTTTAAACACAGGAAGTGGCTAGGGCAAATTATTTTCTCAATAGCTCAGAATGGTACAATGCTTCCCCACTACACACACACACACAAACACACACAATATCTGAGAATATATCTGGCTGGTATGTGTAAAGTTTCCATTGACTCAAGTCTACCAGAAGGGGCCAAGCAGTAAGATAATATCCTAATTGTTCTACTATAAATAAAAACCCAGTACTTATTCATGATTATCATAAGAAAATCCACATTGGAAAACGTTCAGAAAAGTGCAAGTTTGGCTAGTGCCTCTCCGAAAGATGACATTAACAAGTATGGGTAAGGTTGCTAAATATCAAGCTGATTTTTTAACCTATTAAAAGGTTTGACAGGCCATCCCTCAGCTTCCATACAGTAGGTATTCTACACCTGTTGTTACCAGCCAAAGCTCAAGATTTCTGTACTTGGGGTTACAATTTTTAATAACTCGCTTTGTATGTATTTCACAGTAAAACTATAAATTTCATAAATGAAATATTTTCCCATCCTCAAGCTTTGAAGAGATTGCTTTAAATGAGAAAATTAAGACAGAGGGCCTTTCATTTTTCTTACCATTATTCATTTTTAATCTTTGAATATTTTTCTACATGTGTGGGATATATGAATGTTGTGAGAGCTTTAATTTGCCTGAGCCCTTTAGCAAAGACAGAGCAAGCCAAATTCCAGCATATGTAATAGTTATAATTGCCTCAGATCATTTTTTAACATTTGCTTTTATTTTTTTATCTGTTCTATTTTCAAAGAAGTCACATCCTTTGTAAAGAGCATGAATAAAATCTAAAAGGTGGCATACTTCCATCTCTGTGAATATTTTTCACTTTATTAAAACATAGAACATAGATTTCACATAGAATAAGCTAAACCTGCGTCTGCTATTAACATTTAATCGTGTGGTTTTCTTTTCATTAAAAAAAAAAACTAATTTTTTTCATAATGTGTTGTATCTTACAAAGTTTGCAACAACATTTTAAAGAGAATTTTCCTTTAAGCACAGTCTTTTTCCTTCTTAATTACGCAACAAATGGAACTATGCAAAAGGAGCTGTTGGTTTAAAAATACATGGCAACATAAATGGGCTTTGGTTTTCCCTTGCTTTGAGGAAATTCAATATCGTGTTTTAGCAAGGTTGGCAGGGGTGCCAATAGAGAGAAAAGGAGGCTCCCCTTGCCCCAGTTTCAAGTGTTTGAAACTGAGCTTGCATTCTAGGCCATCTTCTATGTGTGGCGGTTAGGCCCTTGACTTAGAATATTTTACATAGATATAGAGTGCCTTTTCAAAAAATAGTCTTTTAATTTCTTTTTAAAAGGAGTGTTTCATACTATGTATGGGAAATAAAAATAAAATGGAAGCAACTCATACCACAATGTGACGTCGGGCTGCTTGTGCCAAATTCTTCATGTCCCCAAACACAGTAGTCCTCAGCAGTTGGCTGCCAGGTGATCATTTCAGTCCTGTCGTTGGCAATGGCACCGTGAAAGGAAAATACAAAGTGAGTATCGTCATTTTGCTGCATTCTCCATTAATAACTGGCATGCCAATTGCCTCTCCAAAGCTAGTTCATTGTCAAATAACTCATCATCTGTGACTTTATACTAATACATGTCTATACAGCACAAAAGAGCTAGGAAATCATGATGATTCAAAAGAGCAAAGAGTTTACATTTTTTTGTATAGATTGGAACACAAATAAACAGTAAAATGTATGTGATTACAATACAATGTCTCAATTACAAACCTTCCATGTTGAAAGGGCATCTAACATGAATTGCTTTAATATTAATTATGAAGCTTTAATAATAGTTATTTAATATTAATTATTAAGACCCGCACAGTGGAAACAATCCAACACCAACAAATTCTAGTGATCAAAAACATTCTCTTTTTAAAAAATTTTATTGATTGATTTTTAGAGAGAGGAAGGCAGAGAGAGAGAGAAAGAGAGAGAAGTCAATGTGCCCTGCCTGGGGATTGAACTCACAATCTTGGTGTACCAGATCAACACTAACCAACTGAGCTACCTAGCCAGGGCGATATTCTCTATCTTTTTTAAATCTTCACCTGAGGATATGTTTTTATTGACCTGAGAGAGAGAGAAACAGAGAAACATTGAGCGGTTGCCTCCTACATGTGCCCCAAGTGGGTACGGAACCAAAACCTAGGTATGTGCCCTGACTGGGAATTGAACCCGCAACCTTTTGGTGTATTAATGATGCTCCAACCCACTAGCCACCAGCCAGGGCTTCTGTTTATTACTTTAAATGGCAATAAAATAAAATAAATACTATACAGTATGGACGACAAATAGGGCAACATTTCTACAAAAAAAGGGGGCGGGGGCTTGAAGAGCATGGCACTGTACATGCTTGCATGACCAGTTTCACTGAGCATGCTCAGGGGTAAAATTTCAGCACCAATTGTTTTGATCTTCTTAATCTTTAGAAATTAAAAACAACTTTTAACATAGAACACTTGAACAGTAATGAGTGTAGCAATACTGTTATATAAATTGAAGGTGGGTGGTTTCGTCCTGAGCTGACCACCCTGACATCAATTCATGGCACCTAAAAGTAACTGTCGTCACATCTGGGACAAGACATGTATTATTCTCAGCAGCAGGAAATCATGAAACAATCCCGTTATCTTCAATAGCTTTTTGCACGAACTCGGCAAGGGAAAAGTGGCAGGAAGTGAGAATGCAGCCAGCCCAGCCTGGGCATCCTGATGTCGGCTCATTTCCCCTGCACATCCCATATCCTCACGAACAGAGGCTGATACCAAGAACATCTGCCCACCTTTATTCATCTCTTCCAGGAAACAAGACGGCAATGCCTATAGTAGTCTAAGAAATTACACATGCTGTGTCCCTAGTTCCCCACCCTCACCCCAAATTTCCAACAGGAAAGAACTCATTCTGGAAAGCCACACCATCGCCACATAAACTTTAACAAATAAATCAAAACATGGTGTCCACCAGGTTGACCTCCAACCCACTTCAGAAGTTCTCTAAGCCTGCTATTGAAGACCAGTGTATTCACCTTAGGGTCTTTTCTTCCAACTGACCACTCTTCCTGTGAATACTTTCAGCAGAGCCTCTGTGACAATGTTCCCAAAGCATCTTCCAAGTCCTCAACTCCTATGAATTTTGCCACCAAATGAGTGAAGAACAGGCAAGAGGGAAGAGAAACTGGCTGACAACTCTTTAGAGTCAGCAACACTGGGAAAGCGAAATACACCACATGAAAACCTGAATGACCTCGAATAAAATGAGCTATTTGGAACCCTGCCCCGATGGGATGAAGATTCTCAACATATTAGACAAGATAATAACTCACCATGTTTAATTACACAGCTTTGTTGTTTTAATATATTTTATTGATTTTTTACAGAGAGGAAGGGAGAGAGATAGAGAGTTAGAAACATCGATGAGAGAGAAACATCGATCAGCTGCCTCCTGCACATCTCCTAGTGGGGATGTGCCTGCAACCCAGGTACATGCCCTTGACCGGAATCGAACCTGGGACCTTTCAGTCCGCAGGCCGACGCTCTATCCACTGAGCCAAACCGGTTTCGGCCACAGCTTTGTTCTTTAAAAAAAATGTTTTCTATTGATTTTTTAGACCCCCTGATCTTTTCCTCCCTAAAGACAGCATCTAGACTTCAGTTGTATTTCAGCTCCAGGCCAAGAAAATCAGCAAAATCAGACAAGTGACACTGTGGCTGCCTCAGGACAAGCTGCATTGACTGATGACCTTCTGCCCTGGCACCAATCAGTGGGGACCAGACCCTGAATATGCACCTGGAAAGCTGGTGCATATTCTATTGAGACCCTCCCGGCGACTTCCCCTAAGATTTCCACCTGCAAGAGAGAAATAAGTACACTCAGGGTTAAGGGCCCAGCACGCCTCTCCCCCAGGGATGCTCACCAGCACCATTTCCTTCCCCTTCTCTCCTCAAAGGAGTCACCCGCTGCACAATGCTTCACCTTCCCAGCAGCAGCTGGAACTATTTTTGTACATAATGAAGATGTTACTGGTACTTTAGGACTAAGAGTTAAAACTGTGAACTACTTAAAGATTTCGTGCATACGCACCATAAACTTGTGGCTCCACTGTACAGGATGATGGAAAGAAATGGAAGGAGATTGGAGCAAAATTCTGCTTGAGTGAACAGAAACTTTTCATAAGAAGTAGATGAATTTTAGGCACGCAGTATGATGAAACATGGGGAGTTTTTAAGAGTGCCATTTTTTTAAAGGACCAATATCTACAGGTGAAACATTCCTTATTTAGAATGTGTCCATTTTACTCTAGGGTTTAGTAGTCATTGGCTCTCACAACTGATCACCTGGTTATTATAAATAAACATCTTATGTATAAATAGACTTCTATCCATAGCCAGCCTATAAAACAGCACAGAAATGAGGGGGAGGTGGGAGTAGGTGGTGGAGATGGGCAAAGGAGGGGGGAGAGATGGGGGCACTTGCAATAATGTCAACAATAAAAAATGTTTAATAATAAATAAATCAATAAAATAAAGCTAATTCTAACTTTAAAAACAACACACAGCGCAGAAATGAAATATGCCTGCGTAGAAATTTTAAAAAGTCATTAAGAGTGGAGATTCTGCACATCAAGTATCATTCTAGACCTGACTCCAGTGGCATGATACGCGGAGCCTTCCAGTGTCAATCAGGTGTGTGTTATGGAATGATTTAGTTGAATTTCCAAAGCAATCATAAACCATTCCCCATCCCTTTCTGGAATTGCTCCACTCTGCCAGTAGAGGGCACCATGTGCACACCGGGCAGAGAGAGCCCAAGGTTTATTGTTAAGTAGCCTGCCTCTTGCTCTAGGTTTCTTTCTCAGCCAGTGGGAGTGAGTGGAGAGCAGAGCTGGAGGTTAGTTGCCACAGTACTTCTGTGGAACGTCAAGCTTTTTTGTGATGCCCCTTATGTCAGCGCCCAGAAGAGCCTGAGTTCAGCCTCAGCCCAGTTGGGAACACAGAGTGTATTGTGATGGAAGGATTGTTTTTAGAGGCAAAATGGACAGAGTGAAAGTTGAAGAGAGTCTTTTGTGTTTGAGGCAGTCGATGTAACAAAAGTCAGACCAAGCCTGGGGGTCCGGAGACAATAGCGAGAGCTAAAAAATATTAATACCTTTCCTCCCACCTCTGAGCTCTTCTAGGCTGGGCTAATCGTCAAATCAACAGAGACAGATTAACAGAGAAATCAAAGTTTTAATACATGCGTATGGGGAATTCTCATAGGCATGAAAATTCCAAAGACAGTGAAGCAACATCAGGTATATAAGACATTTTTGGACAAAGGAGTAAGGGGGAGAGGGGCTGGGGGCTTCGATTTCAGAAGTGAGAATGGGAGATTAACAAATAACTGAGGGAGAGGGGAATGTATGAGGCAGAAAATTCTTGCTAGGCAACTCAGGAACAATGGGACAGGGGCTATCTAACAGGCTTAGAGTCTTGCCTGAAGCCCTCTGTTTACCAAACTTAATTTAAATTTGGCTAAGCCAACAATCCTAAAATCTTTCTGAAGCGGTTTCTCTCTCTGAATCTGTTGGGCAGGAAAGGCAGGAGGGTCAAAGGTCCTTTCTGAGTCTTTTGTATTTTATAAACAGCTTAAAATCAATATGCTAAAGAGCAGCTGCAGGCTGGCCACACTTGGGTTCCCTTCACCTGGTTCTGTTCTCAGCTATACCAATTCCTGAGTAACTTCGTACAAACTAAGAGGGGGAACCAAGTTCCATATACATTTCCAAGCTTTGCTTTGGCTTTTGTTATGCATGTTCAATTTAAGAATGATTCCTATTTCTTTCACTTTGCTGTATAATTATGAAAAATTATACTTTATCATTTAATATTCATTAAGTATTTGGTTGGAAGAATACATTCATACTTTTTATTTATTTATCTTTAAATATATTTTTATTGATTTCAGAGAGGAAGGGAGAAATAGATAGAAACATCAATGATGAGAATTATTGATCGGCTGCCTCCTGCACGCTCCCCACTGGGGATTGAGCCCGCAACCCAGGAATGTACCCTGACCAGGAATTGAACCATTAACTCCTTGTTCATAGGTCAACCCTCAACCACTGAGCCACACAGCCGAGCTACATTTATACTTTTTACACATAGTATGTGTAAAGATTTAAGTCATTAGTATTTAACAATGCAATGTTAACATAATTCAGATGTATCCAATTTTAACCTAGCAAATTACAGCAATGGCTAAGCTTATTGTAGAAATTTGCAAAATTTTGCACATTCGATTTAAAATTTCTTTCAGGTGTTTTTTTTTTTTAAAGCAGGTCTATAATGTCTCACGTTAAAAATGCCAACCTTACCAGAGGCAGAATTTTATATGGGGGGTGCAGAGAAATCTACATTGCTGAATTTTTCAAAATACCAGGGAAAATATATGTGAATGGGCAGATACATACTAAACGGCCCATTTTTTAATAACATTATCTTATAAATGATGGCTGCAGTTGAAGTAGCTCTCTCTAGCTCCTAAGCCTAAGCTGAAAGCAACAGGGCCATCTCATGTCCAGGTTCATTACATTGTCATGTTTCTAAGGAAGACAAATCCTGCTCCAAAAAGCAGCGAAGAGTTACAAGGATCTTAACTCTGAATCTACTGAGGAGGTAGCAAAAAAGGAATTGCACCCCATGACAGCACAAACCTTCATAAGCATCTTCCTCAGTGAGCATCCACCTTTCCTTTCCTTTTCTCCAAGGTAGGCTGCTCCTCTATAGTCATTTCCTTAAAGCATTCATCATTCCAGCCTTCCTTCTCATTTCTCCTGCTCCTCATATTCTTACCTTAGGTAGTTCCTTAAGGACACTGAAATGTGCTAATACGTCACTGGTGGGAATGTCAATTGGCCTCAACTTGCTGGAAGGCAATTTAGCAGTGGATGTCAGAGCTTCAAAACTAGAGACTAGTCATGACTTGGACACAACAATTTGCTTTGAAGAACCTGATTATGAAAACAATCAGAGTTAGGCAAAAAGGAGGTTTCTCATCCCATTACTGAAAATAAAAAAATGCTGAAGAGCACTTAAATATTCAACAAGAGGGCAATAAACAAGAGTGTGGTGTAAGAATAGAATGGAATACTATGCAGCTGCTTAAGATAATGTTAAATAAGATTTAACAATATATAAAAATGTTTATGATGTATTTTAAGAAAAATGCAGTAGAATTCATATACATATGTTTTAAAACGCTGTAAAGAGCCCAGCGGGTGTGGATCAGTGATTAGACCGTCAACCCAAGCACCAAGGGGTCACGGGTTCAGTTCCCAGTAAGAGCACATGCTTGGGTTGCAGACTCGATCCCCGGTGAGGGGCATGCAGGAGGCAGCCAATCGATGTTCTCTCTCATCAATGTTTCTATCTCTCCCTTCCTTTCCCTTCTCTCTCTTTAAAAAAAAAAATCTGTAAAGACTATATAAAAAAACTTCTTGATGATTTCCCCAGAATGGTAGTCTAATTGAATGGCGTTTATTTTCTCCTCTGTATTTTTCTGCACTTTCTAAATTTTCTACAATAAACATGTAGTACTTTTGTAAATTGAAAAAAAATATATTTATTTATTTATTGATTTTTGAAGCCAGGCATTTCTCAGGTCACTGTCCAAATGTGATAATGACAAGTATTTAGGAGAAAGTTTGCTGCATAATGAAATCATTTTAGGAGAAAAATTGCAACAGCATTGCACTTGTGCTCAGATCACACTTGCTGCTGCAGATGTGAGCAAGCCCTTTGTCATCCTTGGCTCTGGGGCTCAGTGGAGTCTCCTTTCCTTCAGCAGCTTGCAATCCAAGGGGGAGCTCCTCAGTGGGCTGGCCCGGAGCCACCCCGCTGTCTAAAACCCTGTTAGAGGAGCAGAAAGGGCAATTCCTCACTGACAGGCAGATGGTGAAACATCCTCTTGGCTCTTGTAAATCAAACCATATTGGTGCAGACACAACTGAAAAAGGGCAAGCGAGTTCTGCAAAGTCAGGCAAAATGAGTCCTCTTTCACGGGAGTGTTGTGCCCTGCCAGCTGGCATTTCCTGCAATGCCCTCCGTCTGTCTCAAGGGCAGATAATGGCCCAAAGAGAAGAGGCCGTAAACTGGAGACCCGGAGATGGGCTTTGAGCCCTGTGCATACGGTGTCTGGAAGCAAAGAATCCCATGTGACAGCAAAGCGGAAAGAGATCTGGCTTGTGAGTTAGCAGCCCTGGGTGCTAGTTATGTCTCTCCCATCTTTGAATTTCAGTTCCTTCTTCTGTAAAATAGCGGGCGGGAGGTAGATAGATTCAATGAGCTATAAAGTTGCTTCTAGCCTCCAAAACCTTTATGATGATGTATAATGAAGTCATACAATATACATTTCATTAAAAAAATTTATTCAATTTCTATTGTACCTGGCAAGCAGGAGCCAAGGTGAAAACAAACAAACAAAACACCACTTGCCCACCCATAGGATTCACAGTCCAAAGCATTAGCAGATTTCCCAAGTTCTGATGTATATATAATTACTAGAGGCCCGGTGCATGACATTTATGCACTGTGGGGGCCCCTCAGCCCAGCCTGTGCCCTCTCGCAGTCGGGGACCCCTTGGGGGATGTCCACCTGCTGGCTTAGGCCCGGGGGAAGTGGGCCTAAGCCAGCAGGTGGACATCCCCCGAGGAGTCCTTAGCGCTGCTGCCACCAACGCTGCGCTCACCAGCCATGAGCCTGGCTTCTGGCTGAGTGGCGCTTCCCCTGTGGGAGTGCACTGACCACCAGAGGGCAGCTCCTGCATTGAGCGTCTGCCCTCTGGTGGTCGGTGCGCATCATAGCGACCAGTCGTTCTGCCATCTGGTCGATTTGCATTTTAGCCTTTTATTATATAGAATTTTATTCATTATTCCATTTATTTAAGAGAATGTTTCTCACCAAGATTGAGTTTTCTTCTGTTGCCAACTGGATGACCTCAGAAAAAAGTACTTAAATTCTCTCAGCTTCAGTTTCCTCATCTATAAAATGGGACTCAAAATAGCACCTACTTCCTGGGGCAATTACAAGGAATAAATGACCGAAACATGCCAAGTAAGTTCTCAGTAACTCATTGTTATTTGTTTTTACTATAGAAAACATTAAAATAATCTTAATATCAGTTTAAACAAAGCTCAAAATCTTAGAATTTTAGATTAAAGGGGACCTTACAGATAATTTTGTTTCCATCCTCTCATTTAACATAAGGAAACTCTGACTCAAAAAGGCTGACTAGGGCCCTGGTACTGCCTAAGAGCTATTTTATTCTCTTTATGCATCCTAGAAATTAATTAGAAAGTATAATGTACATTCCTGAGAAACTAAAATATAACCTTCCTAATTCATGTAGAAATTATTTCTACGGTTTCTATTATTTGGAATCTTCTATTCGCTGCTTTCTGAAATTTGACTGCTACTTCAGAAAGTCTTTTCAAAAAGAATCTGACATTTGGCAAAATAGCCTGCTTGATCTTGCCCCAGCTCCTTCACAAAATCCATGATGACAGCTCCAAGTAGACTTCAAATCGCCTTCACTGTGTGTATTAGTATATGCCATGCAGCCTGCTTTCTCTCTTAGTTTTTCTAGCCACTCTGGCGAGTTAGAAAAAATTATTTCAAGTTGAGGCAAGCCAAGTGTGTTTCGTTGACTCCTATCAGACAAAATACCTTCCCTGGATATGCAACAGTGTCTTCAGAGCAATAAGATAAAAAGAAAGGGAACTCATAGAGGATGAAGAGTAACCAAGCAACCCTGGCCTGTGTGGCTCACTTGGTTGAGCACTGTCCCATGCACAGAAAGGTCGCTGGTCCGATCCCTGGACAGGCCGCATGTGTGAGGCAACCGATGGATGTTTCTCTCTCTCCCCCTCTCCCTCTCTAAAATGAATAAAAACATAAACATTTTTTAAAAACACTAACCAAGCAAACTCACATTTATCCTATGCTTTCCACGTGCCCAGGGACTCACTTAAGCCTCACAACAACCCTATAAATTAAATATTACTGTCCCCATTTTAGGTGAAAAAGCTGAGAGTCAGGAGCAACTTGCCTGAAGTCACACAGCCAGGAAATGATGGAGTTGGAATTTGAATCCAGATCAGTATGTTTCCAAACTGTAAATCATCCATGTTCTCTCTCAGCCATAGTCTTCATGACATTCAATTGATAGCATATCTCCTCAGGCAAAAATAAATAAATAAATAAAGTAAAAATAAATGATTTCTACAAGATGGTGTAGTTGTTTACCAGAGAATCAAACTTCACCATCGCTCATCAGAGCAAGGTTCTTGTGATATCCTAGAAAATGAATCTGTGTGGCTCACTTGGTTGAGCACTGTCCCATGCACAGAAAGGTCGCTGGTCCGATCCCTGGACAGGCCGCATGTGTGAGGCAACCGATGGATGTTTCTCTCTCTCCCCCTCTCCCTCTCTAAAATGAATAAAAACATAAACATTTTTAAAAAACACTAACCAAGCAAACTCACATTTATCCTATGCTTTCCACGTGCCCAGGGACTCACTTAAGCCTCACAACAACCCTATAAATTAAATATTACTGTCCCCATTTTAGGTGAAAAAGCTGAGAGTCAGGAGCAACTTGCCTGAAGTCACACAGCCAGGAAATGATCGAGTTGGAATTTGAATCCAGATCAGTATGTTTCCAAACTGTAAATCATCCATGTTCTCTCTCAGCCATGGTCTTCATGACATTCAATTGATAGCATATCTCCTCATGCAAAAATAAATAAATAAGTAAATAAAGTAAAAATAAATGATTTCTACAAGGCGGTGTAGTTGTTTACCAGAGAATCAAACTTCACCATCGCTCATCAGAGCAAGGTTCTTGTGATATCCTAGAAAATGAATTTTCTAAGGTTCACACAGGAGAATGCAATGTGGAAAAAAGGCTTTATTTGTGTAAAGTTACAATTCTCGGGATGCAAAGCCCCTGCCCCTTAAGCCAGTCTTAGAAAAGGGGCAGCTGGGGTTCCAGCAGAGCCAAAAGCAAGGCCAGTGTCCAGAGCTTCCGTTCCATGTTGGAGCTGGGTGGGACTCAGCATCCAAACTAATTAAAGTCCATTAGTCCACTGTGGGTCCCACGTGGCCCTCAGCCATGTGGACGCAGGAAAGCCCAGCCCCTGCAACAGGAGTCCCAGGACCCTGATGCTTTGGAGCCAAGAGAGCACGCTTCTTTGTCTGGAAGTTTAAATATTCAGGAAGTTTAAATATTTGCTGCTTGCAGTGGCCATGCCTACTCTGGCCGCTGACTTGCTCCCAGGTGTGACTGACAGCTAAGCACCTTCCCAGGTCACCCAGACCTGACTGGGCATCTGTCTAAACTGCCTTTGTCCAGTCCCTTCCCCCGGCGATCAGAATGTTAAATGCAGGTTTTGGGCAAAGCTGTATAAATGGCAAACCTATATTATCTAGCCTTCCCTTTCCTCTTTTCCTGTTAAGTAATAACCAGGGTATTACAATGCCATCATTGTCACATGTTTTGGGAAAAGAAATCCATTATGCAATTCACTGAAGGTGTGTTGGATGTCTAGAAGTTGCTATCAAGGTATTGCATTTCAATCATGAAGACTCATCCCAAATACAGTACGTGATACTGCAGTCCATCCTAACAAGATTTCCCTGTTTTGTGTATTATGATTCTTGTATCATAAGAAAAGAGAGAGAAACTTAATGGATTAAGACAAAGAAAATTCATATTTTGATGATTTATAGAGTACATCTTAAGGCCTTTCTCGCCCACTGCCCCAACATACATTTTATTATAAAAAACCTTTACCTCAATCGAATCTGCTTATAATTGATCAAGTCATTTTTGTGGCCTTTTTGAAGGTTCTTGTTCTTCACCTCCCTCCTCTGGCTTTTTTTCAAAGCGTTTTTCCAGTCCACTTACAGTTTAGCACAGATGTAGATGCTGGCCTGCTCCCAAAATGTTGTTGCTAAATCATGACTCCTCCACTCCTCCTGGACTGAGTAATGCCAAAGTGGAAAATGACTTCAACCCTCAGCAGAATCTGTGCTGCTGCCAGTCCAAGTTAAGCCCAGAGGAATCCGTTCTATTTGCAGAACTTCTTTTTCATTTTCAGTTCATGCCACGGAGGTAGAGCACATCACATTTTGACGACGTATAGCGTACATCTGAAGGCCTCTCTCTCGCCTACTGCCCAAACATTGTTATTTGTCAATTCCCCTGACTAGAGGAGCAGCAGAAAGAGCCACAGGAACGCAACGAGAAAATAAAATGGTTCTTTAAGAAAATAACTGCAAGTCAAGTAAAACTCGCATTTCAATCATGAAGACTCATCCCAAATACAGTACGTGATGCTGCAGTCCATCCTAACAAGATTTCCCTGTTTTGTGTATTATGATTCTTGTATCATAAGAAAAGAGAGAGAAACTTAATGGATTAAGACAAAGAAAATTCATATTTTGATGATTTATAGAGTACATCTTAAGGCCTTAATCGCCCCAACATACATTTTATTATAAAAAACTTTTACCTAAAGCCAATCTCCTTATAATTGATCCAGTCATTTTTGTGGCCTTTTTGAAGGTTCTTGTTCTTCACCTCCCTCCTCTGGCTTTTTTTCAAAGCGTTTTTCCAGTCCACTTACAGTTTAGCACAGATGTAGATGCTGGCCTGCTCCCAAAATGTTGTTGCTAAATCATGACTCCTCCACTCCTCCTGGACTGAGTAATGCCAAAGTGGAAAATGACTTCAACCCTCAGCAGAATCTGTGCTGCTGCCAGTCCAAGTTAAGCCCAGAGGAATCCGTTCTATTTGCAGAACTTCTTTTTCATTTTCAGTTCATGCCACGGAGGTAGAGCACATCACATTTTGACGACGTATAGCGTACATCTGAAGGCCTCTCTCTCGCCTACTGCCCAAACATTGTTATTTGTCAAGTCACCTGACTGGAGGAGCAGGAGAAAGAGCAAAGTCTTCAGAAAATCTGAAGCAAGCAGATCCACAGGAACACAACGAGAAAATAAAATGGTTCTTTAAGAAAATAACTGCAAGTCAAGTAAAACGTAAAGCAGTGGTTCTCAACCTTCTGGCCCTTTAAATACAGTTCCTCATGTTGTGACCCAACCATAAAATTATTTTCATTGCTATTTCATAACTGTAATGTTGCTACTGTTATGAATCGTAATGTAAATATCTGATAGGCAGGATGGTCTTAGGCGACCCCTGTGAAAGGGTCGTTCGACCGCCAAAGGGGTCGCGACCCACAGGTTGAGAACCGCTGATATGACCTGGAAGATTAGTACAATGTAACTCTGGGTTAGTCGCTGTTCTAATGTCAGCTGAATCATTTTCCCATCACTGATAAATACAGGAAACTGTACTGTGCTGATGAAGAGCAGATGAGCAAGGGAAGGGCTGTCAGTAACTCAGTCCTTTCTTACGGCATCACAATTCCAGAAAACCCCAGGCTCAACAACCTGTATCATGCAACAAACAGCAGGAACTCAAAGGAACAAAAAATACTGCTACCACCTTCAATCCCAGAAACATCTGGAGGATATCCACCATGGAAAGGCCTGGGCAAGGTGCAGCGACATCACTACAGATCTAGCAGAGGCACCAAGTAGTCTCCTGATGGCAAATCCGGGGCATCAAGGAGCCTGTCTCTTCAGGGTTCTCTTTCTCACTTGCTTCAATTTATTTAGACAGGAGCCCCCCCCCCCCCGCAAAAAAAGGGCTTGTGGACCTCATTCACTTAATTATTCACCAAATATTTGCTAAGCTTCTACGAGGAACAGGCACTGGAATCGATACTGAATAAGAAAGACGAGATCCCTGCTCATCTGAAGCGTTCATTCCAGAGTGTCCCCAACAGGCATAATTATAACATGCGTTCTATTTCGTCAGTGAAGAAAATACTCAGCCCTCGCAAATGGTATTTCAAAGCAAATGTATATCACTGCCAACACCAAGATTTTTCTCTTCCAAGGGATCCTTTTTTTTTTTTTTTAGCCACAAAATGTATTGTTTTGAATGGTAGTAAAAACAAGCAATGAGCCCTAGCTGGTTTGACTTAGTGGGTAGAGTGTCAGCCTGCAGACTGAAGGGTCCCAGGTTCAATTCCAGTCAAGAGCACATGCCCGGGTGGCAGGCTCAATCCCTAATAGAGGGCATGGAGGAGGCAGCCAATCAATAATTCTCTCTCATCATTGTTGTTTCTGTCTCTCTCCCCCTATCCCTTCCTCTCTGAAATCAATAAAAACATATTATTTTAAAAAGGCAATGAAAACTTGGAGCTTTTAGAAGGATCATTTATTGCTCTCAACTGTGCTAAGCTTGCCCTACCCTAAAAATCCACATAGAATGAAAACATAAGAACTCAAAGGGGACACACATTCACTAGTGGGGCACACTGGTCTTTGACTTACATACCTCTCAAAAAATAACTTGTTTCTATTAACATTTGATGAATTTTGACAAATAAACATGAAGAATTAAATGAACAGTCTTAACAGGAAACCTAAGCAAATGGAACAGAAAATAAAATGTACCTCAAGGGGAACGGAATTTGCCCTCCTAAAACAGGCCTCTTTGGCATAAGGATTATCTCCGTCTGATTCTGTTTCAGAAGTTGCAGACACAGAAGTCTGAAAACAGAGTAAACGCTCTTTTTTTGAGGGAGTTTACAGGGGAAATCTCCATATGCAAAGGTGTCTCCCTCTCTCTAGCAGGTTTTCCTCCAGAAACCATCACTTTGGAGGTCAGACTAAATCTGCATCACAACCCATAACTGCATCCACCCCCAATATGTTTTCTTTCTTCTCTCTCTCTCTCTCTCTCTCTTTTGTTTTTGTTTTTGTCATTAGCTAAAGATGGTATTTAAGGTGGTAGCTGGGCCATTTCAGGGAGTTCTCGGTTTTCCTGTGTGTCTACGCCATGTGTATAGGAGGTATACGTGCTATTCAACTTCTGGGTTGTTGTTCTTTTTTCTTGTTAATCTGTTTTTTATTACAGGTGGGTGTAGGGGAAGAAAGTAATTTTACTTTTTCCATTCTAGGTTCTTAGCTGAAACCCCCATCTTAAACACCATCTTTAAGCTAATAACAAACAAACAAACAAAAAGATGGGGGTGGGGGCAGTTATGGAAGGTTACCAGGAAAAGCATGGCAAACAAGGGTAAGGTGGCCATTCTGACTTAAATCAGACCTTCTCCAATGATAGAATTTCAGGAGATTTAGTCTCATCCTTCTCTTCCTGCTAGAGAGACACCCTTAAAAATGGAAATTTCTGGTACATCTACACAATGGGATACTACACTGCTGTAAAAAAGAAGGAATTCTTACCATTTGCAACAGCATGGATGGAAATGGAGAGCATTATGCTAAGGGAAATAAGCCAGTCAGAGAAAGATGAATATCACATGATCTCACTCATTTGTGGAATATAATGAACAACATGAACTGATGAACAAAAATAGAACCAGAGTCATATAAGCATCGAGCAGATTTTCTAACCTATGAGGGAAGGCGGGGGGTGAGGGGGTAAAAAATCAACCAAAGGACTTGTATGCATGCAATGGGGGAGAGGTGAGGGCATGTGCTGGGGGGTGGGCGGCCAGGGAGAGGTCAATGGGGGGAAAAGGAGACTTATGTAATACTTTTAAACAATAAAGAATTTAAATTTTTTTAAATGAAGATTTCCCTTATAGATGTAAATGCCTCTTACAAAATAGTAACTTCTCTTTTCAGAGTTTCTCCTGTGTCTGCTGTTTCTTAAAAATAAGCAGCTCAAGATAATCCTTATTCCAAAGGCATATTTTGGGGTGGCAAATTCTGCTTCAGGAGTCTCAGCCAAAAGCATAGAAGAGCAGAGGGAAAATTATTTCTCCTCCTCTACTTAACTATCTTACAAGGGATGTTGGACTAAAGTGTACCCTTTTTATAGGCGAGGAAATGGAGACTTCCCAGAGGATAAGCAATTGGCTTTCAAACACAGACTTAGAGTAAAGAAAGGAGGTCACTGGGTTGGAGGGAACTCGATAAGTAACAATGATGACCACCAGATTTCAGGCCCTCCCCCCATCAGGAAAGGCTCACTTCCTCCTCATGGGGAAATAGCTTTTAAAAACAAATTAGGAAGAGTGGCCAGGAGCCAAGCTTCAGCTGGGAGCAACAGGAAGCTGCAGCAAATAAAGAGTCATTGTGGCCACTTCAAATGGCAAAAGGTGACAAACCGGCATGGCCTGGCAAATAAAGATGTCTATGGCACAAGAGGACAGAAATCGGGATCTCAGGCTCTGGGCTGCAATAATGAATAAGAAATGGGGGACTGTTCTCCAAGAACTCTGAGTTTATTAGAAAAAACAGACTAATTATACTACATGAGAAAAGGGCACAGGAGTCAAAATGAGAAACACAGTCAGCCCAGGGGAGTCTGGTGATTAATCCTGTCAAATAGCACAGGCATTGCACAGGAGGGATTATAGCCTGGGTACCCTATATAATAAAAGCCTAATATGCAAATCGACCAAACGGCAGAAAGACTGGTCCGCTGTGATGCACACTGACCACCAGGGGGCAGATGCTCAGTGCAGGAGCTGCCCCCAGCCTACAGGCCCCAGGCCAGCCAAGGTGGGTGCCAGCGGGGTGCCCCTCTCGATCACCCCACCAGTCACCTGCAGAGGGAGGCGACTGGGCGGTGGCGGGGGGCAGGGCCAGCAAGTGGGAGGCACCAGGCCAGCCAAGGCAGGTGCCAGTGGGGGCCCTCCAATCATCCCACCGGTCGCCCCACAGATTGGCCCTGATCGCTGGCCAGGCCTAGGGACCCTACCTGTGCATGAATTTCGTGCACCAGGCCTCTAGTTGAAGTATAAATAGGAGTTTTCCAGGTCGACCAGTGGGTGGAGACCATAGCATTCCAACTTAGAGAGCAGCATGTGCAAACATATTGAACTAAGATCACATATTACAGCTGAAGCTTAAACACCGAGGGGGGAAAACAACAGGAGATGTGTCTGAAGAAGTAGGCAAGGGTTTTGGACATTACACTGAGGGAGTCAGTGAAGTGTTTTTGTAACTATGCAGAAACTCCATGTCTTTAACATGACCCTTTCTCCTTTCTGTCTGTCCACTTTCTTTTTTAATCACTAAGCCCTTAGGACATCAGATTCTGGTCAGTATCAAACTGTCTTAAGAACAAAGCCTCAGCCCCCGCCAGGTGGCGCAGTTGGTTGGAACATCTGTGCACCAAAGGGTCGAGGGTTCATTCAATTCATGCTGGGGGCATATACCTAGATTGCTGGTTCAATCAATATTCATCTCTCTCTCTCTCTCTCTCTCTCTCTTTCTCTCTCTCTCTCTCAAAGTCAATGTGGGCAGGGGGAGGGGGGAAGGGAGTCAATGAAGTGGCCTTAGCGGGTTTGGCTCAGTGGATAGAGTGTCAGCCTGTGGACTGAAAGGTCCCGGGTTCGATTCTGGTCAAGGGCATGTGCCCGAATTTCGGGCTTGATCCCCAGTAGGGGGCATGCAGGAGTCAGCAGATCAATGATTCTCTCATTAATGTTTCTACCTCTCTCTCCCTCTCTCTTCCTCTCTTAAAAAAAAAGAAAAAGAAAAAGCGTGTCCTCGGATGAGGATTTTTTTAAAAAAGAGCAAAAGATAACATCTTAACTTCAGTTGTGTCTCAGCCCCAGGCCCATGAACAACCTGACCCTTCGAACCATACCCTCAGGAAACCAGGCAGAACAATCCCTTGGTTGACATAGGACCTGATACAACAATCAACTGCTCCCTAGCCTGGCCCCAACCAATCAGAGAGCCCATGACCCAACTCCTTTAGCCACCACTAGTGATGATTTCCCCCTAAACAACTCATTCCCTGGAAGCCATCGGGAGCCACGTCTGTGAGCAGCAGCTTACCTGTGACTCTGAACTTGGCACCATTTCCCCAAATAAATAAACCCTTCCTTTTTTGGCTGCAAACTCCTGTTCAAGTTTGATTGGGCTTTAAAACACACAGGCAAATGAGCCCTGTTAGTCCAGTAATGTTGTTTGTTTGTTTAACTTCACTTTTTACAGTCATTTCAAACTTTCAGAAAAGTTGCAACAATAAAAGGAGTACAAAGAACCCCTGCCTGTCATTGACCCACACCCACCTGTTAACATTTTGTCCCCTTTACTTTATCATTTTATCTCTCTCTGAAGAACAAGGAAGAAAAGTGGAATCTAGGTTTGGGGACAGGGTTACTGAGAGGTAAAGGCCCTGCCAAGACAAAGTAATAATAACAGCACAACAACAACATGAATAATTGACATATTTTATATGCTCATCATAGGCTAGGCACCGTCCCAAATGCTAGATGTATTAACTTACTAAATCTTCACAACAACCCTATAAGGTTAGTCCTTATTAACTTCATTTTACAGATGAGAAAAAAAATACCTTGAAAGAAAAGACGATGGAGTCAGTTTCTCAGTAGTAACGTAATGCAAAGAAAGCATTCTTCCTAGAAGTGTCCAAGAAAAAGGCAAGAGAAATGTCAGGGCCAGGGGTGAAGGGATTGTCTTAGAAAATTTGGAACATTTATCCTTCATTCACTTAAGGAAATGGCTTGCCACTCTCCAAACCTCCAACCTTATCTTGAATGCTGAAAATTACATTAATTTTATATGTGTGTAACGCCAGAAATTACATACATTTTGCTACTGGAGGAAGTGGGGGGTGGGGGTGCAATTCTTGCGATATCTCAAGAAAAGGAGTTTTCTGAGACTTACACGGGAGGATGAGATAGTGTGGAAAGCTTTATTTCTGTGGAATTATACCCCTGAGTTTCCAAAGTTTCGTTTCCCTAGTCCCACCAGGGAAGAAGTCCCGTTTTGCCTATAGCAGGGCTAAAATCAGAGCCAGTGTTCAGAATTTCCATTCCATGTTTGCACACGCCAGTCCAGCATCGGGCTAGCTTAGCTTGTGTTCCCAGCCTCAGTCCATTCGTCTATTGCATGTGGGGTCTGCATGGCTGTGGGCCATGTGGGCGAATGCAGGGAAGTAGGACTAAGAGAGCCCCGCGAGCCAAGAGGAACCAAGAGCCCTAAGAGAGAGCATTACTTTGTTTAGGAGATTACGTAATCCCAAATTGCTGTGCGCTTGCATGGCCATGCCCTTTCTGGTGTGGCTGACAGACAAGCACCTCCCAGGCGTCACCCCAACTTTACTGGGCACGCACCTATGTCCCCTTTGTTGGATCCCGTCTCCCAGTGTTCTATGGGGAATTGGCTGGTGGTTCCCTGGGGAGTGCAAAGTCTCAGCTTCCTGGTGAAGCTGCCCAAATGCCTATAATGTCTGGCCTTCCCTTTGCTCCTTCCTATTATTAATAACTACTTAATTGCAATGATGTCAATATCACATTAATATAGTTTTAGCTTGCCGAAAAGAAAATTAAACCCAATATATCAAAGAGGAAGAGGTGCTTCCAACCAAAAATTCACTTCAAGTTATATAAAGTAAAATTAGGTCCGGAAACAGCAAATCAATTTTATTTTTAATATTCAAAATGGGTTTATATCACTGAGATGGAAATCAGCATCTCCTCGGCGCCCCCTTGTGGCACAGTTTATTGATTCCCAGTTTTATCTGATGGACATAATTTACCTGGAGAACTTTCCAAGGCTGCGTCTGCAAATGCTTAGAACAGGGTAGGAGGAGGTCTGTGTTTTTAAAAAGCTCTCCAAAATGATTCCGGTGACAGCCATTGTAAATATCAACAACGTAAATTTTCTTTTTTCTTGTTGTTCCCCTGAAACAACTTCCGAAACAAAATTTTTAGAACCGGGAGGAAATTTAAAGATGATTCTGTCCCGTTGTTTAATTGTAAAACAAAGACCGTGAAAAGGCCGAAACCAAAGATGTGAAATAGCTTGCTCAAGGTCACAGAGAGTGTAAATGGCAAAACCTAGCATTGCCCAGCTCTGGATTCAGCGTGATTAATTGGAATAATTCTGTCTAATCCAATCCATCTCCACACGTTTATCCCTCAGCTCACCAAGAGTCCTACAGTGTCCCTAAGCGCCACATCACTTCTAAGGAGAGCACAAGAGTTGCCAACAGATATTCTTTGGAGAGAGAGAACTCCCCTTTTTAACATTTGGCATATCTTAAAGATTGATTTCAAAAAAGCACCAGGAATTGAGCAGGATGAGATATTCCCTACAGAACAAGCCACTTGAACGGGCAGAGTCTCTGCACGTCACCAGGGTTTGTCTATGTCTGATATTGAAGGTGTGCTAAGCAGGGACCCTCCCCACTAATATCGCCTGTCAATCCACATTGAAGTTTTCCTTCTTTGGGTCTTGAAATTTGAAGGTGCAGCTGAAAAATGCAGCTTCCCGGGAAGGAAGGGGGACAAGAAAAACCACCTTCCAGTCTGCCCCTAGGGAAGGACTAGTTAGTTAATCTGCAGAGGCAAAGCGCTGAATGAGGAAGGGAATTGGGGGCGGGGGGGGCGGGCTTGACAAAGTTTGTTTGCCTCACCATGTTGCAAGGTTTGGTTCTGTTCATCCCCAACATAATTCCATTTCTGGGTCTGTTCACTCTGATCTCTCTCAGTGCCCATAACCACTTTGAAAAGTTCTGGGCTTGTCTAAAACCTGGCTTTTTTCAAACGTCAGACTAGCAGCCTGGACATCCCCTGGGAGCTAAAATGCAGAACCTTGGGTCACACCCCAAACCTCCTGAAGCAGAATTGACATTTTAACAAGATCCCCAAGTGATTCATATGCACATTAAGGTGTGAGAACTATTGCTCTAAAAAATAAATTGCACCAGAGCTGGTTTTTTTTTTTGGTGGGAGGGTGGGGGGAAGTGGAGTGGAGAGAAGGCAGAACTGAGCACAGAGTCAGCAGAGGCAGCTGCTCTCATATACTACCCAGCGTCTTTCTCACACACCGCTATTTTCTGCTATTGAGCACTGTCAGCAAAAAATAAATAAAATAAAAATAATAATAAAATAAATGGGGGGGGGGAATAGGCAGGGAGACAAAAAAAAAAAATTGCAGAATCCTGTGGCTGTGAGAGAAACAAAAGATTACTGAGGCCAGCTCAGACTTTTCTCCACTGCACTGCAAGCTAGGGTTTTATGGAAAGTTTCCATGGTTACAAGAAGCTTAATTATGTTTTGCTAACATTGTTGAATATATAAATATTTTAAGCTTGAGGACTAACTCAGAGCCCAGTTTCTTTCTCTCTTCCTTCACACTGCATTCCTAACTTCACCTGTGGTGGGCATTGGTTTCTAAATGCAATCAAAGAGAACTATTTCAAGCATTGTCCTTCGAAGTAGAAAACGTAAGATGCCAACAGCTCTGCCTGTAATGAAATATGTGGGCTGCTGCAAATTACTTGGTCTTCTTTATCACTGTATCAGTAATATGAAGACACTACTGTCTGCTCTGTCTCCCCAGATTAGTAAAGAAGCAAAAAAATGGCTATTTCCAGTCTCTGGAAATAGCACTGCTGATGGGTCACTTAGTGGACCCAAACAGAATTGTAGGAGCCACCCTAGACCTTTCTCACCACCATTTACTTCCAGGCTTATCTCAGAACCTTCCCTTTCTTTTATCCTCACTGTCACAAGTCTGGACCAAACCGCCTTAACCAGTGACCCCCTGGCTCTCTTACCCTTCGAATCATCATATCCCCTGAAACTAGAGGGTGTTTTGTTTAAAGGCACATTTTGAGCCCTGGCTCAGTTGATTGAGCCTTATCCCAGGACTCAGGTTCAATTCCTGGTTTATGGGTTCGATCCCCGGTGTGTGTGTTGGTGGGGGAGGGGGGTGGATGGGAGGCATTCGGGAGGCAGCTGATTGATGTTTCTCTCTTTTAAATCAATAAAAACATATATATTTTTTAAAGGCACAATTTCAATCACAAAATTCCCCTACCTAGAACTCTTCAATGACTGTCAAGAGCCATTAGGGGAAAGTTTCAAATACATGACTCATTCTGCCTTCAGATCTGGCCCTTGCCACCTCCTCTACGACCTCGTTGAGGCAGGCGAGTAAGAAGCTAGGAAAATTCCTTGGCAAGTGGCATAGGGAAACTGAGACAGAGAGCTGAACAAACTGGCTGAGCAATTTACAGCCAGAGATAGAAGGTCACCTCCCTAGAGATAGCATCTAGGCCTCAGTTGGGGTCAGGACAGCTGCACTGATTAATGAATCCTGCCCTGGCACTGACCCATCAATGGAGACCATGACCTTGAAAGGACCCTGCCAGAAAGCTGATGAATATTCTATTGAGAGCCTCCCCTGAGACCTCCTCTAAAATTTCTACCCTTAAAAGAACCCTGAGCTCTCCCCACCCTGGAAGCTCACCCTCCCTTTCCCCCTCACCTTCCTCTTTTCTTTCCCCACAGGCATCCTAACCTCTAAGGGCCCCATGTGGCTTGCAACCCATGGTAGTCCATTCAGGGCAAACCCCCTGAGTCTGTCCCCCAGGCCCCCTTTTCTCTCACTTTTCGATGAGCCAAAGCAGCCAACCTAGGCTGGTTTCCCCGGCCCTTCCTTGTTTCATTGTCCCCAGCTTTAATAAATGTCCTCAAAAATTCACCTGGACTCCTGTTGTAAAATTTTTCCTGCACAAAGTCAAGAAAACACACTACCGGCCTCTGTAGACCCCCTCAGGGCCAGGTCCCCTTTCTGGTAACATCTTCTCTTGCCTCTCTGCCTGGGGCGGGGAGCAGGGGCAGGCTGGAAGGGGTCAATGGGGGAAAATAGGGGACATATGTGATACTTTCAACAATAAAGATTTTGTAAACCTTTAAAACATTTTTTTTTAAGAAAACTCAGTACTTATAGAAGGTCATCAGGAAACAACGTCTGCCTCCCACTGTCCCTTTAACCTTTCATGTGACTCTCTTTTTTCATACTTGGATGAAAATGCCAACAGTTTTAATAACTTCTTGGTTCCCTATCAAGTAATTGAAAATAATATGGTCACTTACAGTGTCCAGCAATTATCAGTTCAAAATTTCAAAACATCTAGTCTCACACTACACCACACTTGATTTAAAATTAAATGGTGCCCCTCCGCATGTGAGAGCTCAATGTGTGCAGGACATTTATGGAGGAAGGGGGTGGTACACGGTCCCATCTTCTCATTTTCTACCACGTAGAAGCAGTGTAAACTGGCCCAAACGCTTTAGAAAACAATCTGTCATTACTTTATCTAGGTGAACATATGCATCCCCACCACTCAGCAATTTACTTCTAGGTAGCATTTACCCCAAGAAACATACCGACAGAATGGTCAATAGAGCATGATATGTTCTTACAATGGGACACTGTATAGCAGTGAAACTGAATGAACCATAGCTCTATGCAACAAAATGGATAAACCTCACAATCTAAGCAAGTTGAATTGTAGGATACTTGCAGTGTAATACCTTACGTATAAAGTTTTAAAACAAAATTAATAATATATTTTCTATATACATATACAAAGATGTAATAAAACCATAAAGAAAAGGAAGGATAACCAAAACTCAGGTTAATGGTTACTTCTATATATATGTTGTTATTGACTGAGAGAGAGGAAGGGAGAGGGAGGGATAGAAATGGTTAATGGTTACTTCTATATATATGTTGTTATTGACTTGAGAGAGAGGAAGGGAGAGGGAGAGATAGAAACAGCAATCTACTGCCTCCTAAATGCCCCATACTGGGGATTGAGCCCACAACCTGGGCCTGTGCCATGACTGGGAATTAAGCCAGGGACCTTTGGTTCATGGGTCGAAGTTCAACCACTGAGCCGCACTGGTCATGCCTAGTGGTTACTTCTGGGTCAAAGATTCAGTGAAGGCCCTGGATGGTGTGGCTCAGTTGGTTGGGCATTGTCCCATGAACCAAAAGGTCGCAGGTTCAATTCCTGGTAAGGGCACATGCCCAAGTTGTGGGCTGAATCCCCAGTAGGGGTTGGCCTCAATCCCCAGTAAGGGGCATGCAGGAGGAAACCGTGTTTCTCTCTCTCTCTCCCCCTTCCTCTCTCTCAAATCAATAAACACATTTTTTTTAAGAAAAAGAGAGATACAATGAAGAAATAATACATATAGCTGAGTGATAAGCATATGTGTTTATTATATTCTTTAAATTTGAGGGGCATGCAGGAGGAAACCGTGTTTCTCTCTCTCTCCCCCTCCTCTCTCTCAAATCAATAAAAACATTTTTTTTAAGAAAAAGAGAGATGCAGTGAAGAAATAATACATATAGCTGGGTGATAAGCATATGTGTTTATTATATTCTTTAAATTTATCTAAATTCTATCTATATTATCTATATACTAGAGGCCAGGTGCATGAATTCGTGCACTGGTGGGGTCCAGCCAGCCCACCTGATGAGGCCCATCAGGGGTGGGCCGGCCGGGGTAAGGGGCTGCAGGTGTCCTGGTCGTTCTGCTGTTTGGTCAATTTGCATATTTCCCATTTACTATATAGGATAGAAAAGCCTAAACAACCAGACGACCAGATGACTGGACAATTAGCCAGTAGCTATGATGCGCACTAACCACCAGGGGGCAGATGCTCAATGTAGGAGCTGTCCCCTGGTGGTCAGTGTGCTCCCACAGTGGGAGTGCCACTTGGCTGACAGATGGGCACCAGATGCAGGGCTCATGGCTGGCAGCTGCGAGCCTCTCCTGTGGACACTCCCCCTGCGTGCCCAAGCAGTGGCGGAGGCAGGCGCAGTGGGGCTGGAATGAGCAGGATTGAGGGGGACAGTGAGCTAGAGCCTGACGAGCTGGCGGGGAAAACCAGGCTGTGGTGGTGGCAGGGAGGTCCACTGATCCCCACAGGCCAGGCCGAGGGACCCCACCGGTGCATAAACCCATGCACTGGGCCTCTAGTATAGATATAAATGACATATCTATCAATGATTTTATATGTACAAAATATTGGATAAAACAAACAAAAAGTACAGGGTACTTATTTCCCCCTTTATTTGCCATAATCAGTTGTCTCTGTTATTTCAAGGTAGATCCTAGATTTCTTGAACATCAACCTGTTTCAAGGCCACAGTCTCAACTCAATTCTGAGGAGCCATTTTGCCTACAAACTAAATCTGGTATCAGACAGCAGGGAAAACAGAAGAATAAGAAGTATGTTCTTATTCTGGCTCTGCCATTTATCAGCTGAATGATTTTTGGAATCTCAGCCTCAGCTTTCTTGCCTACAAAATGGGACTAACCACTCCAGCCTCACAAGGTTGCTGTGCGGATTAAATGAGACAAAGAGGCACAAAGTACTAGGTGCACAGTAAGTGTTCAGTTCCTTTCCCAGCATAAAATAGGTAAGAGAGTGTGTGTTCAAAATGGTGTACAACTATTATTCTATTTACAAGCTAAGTTTAAGCCTGGGCATTACTGTAGTCAACTCATTGTTTCACTCAACAGCCATGTGTTCAATGGCTACTGCACACCAGACATTCTGATGATAGATCTGTAGTTTCAACCTCCCAAGTGAAAAATGGCATCCTTTCTAACCTCAGGGGTAGACCTAATGAAGAGATTTCTAACCCAAGCCGTGCATAACACAAAGATGGAGTTACAGAGACTTCGGCTGCGGGCAAGTAAAATGTTTAATAAATAATGAAAATATGACCCTTGGCGCCAGTGTGGTACTTAAGGCCATTCATACTCCCTGCCACCGGCTGAGTCATTGCGAAGCCGGGGAAACATGAGTTCCTGAAGCTACCTGGAAGGCTGGTTATGTCATCTCTGGTTGAAATGGATCCTGAAATGTATGTCATCTCCTGGGGGGTGGGGGCGGGGAGAGAGGTTTTAACTCCTGGAAGTGAGCTATTATTTTGTTCCAGTTTGCAAAAAAGACCTATTAGACTCCATTCCCAGAAACCATCTCCTGAATGACTTAAAGCAGGGCTAAGGAAGCAGAATGCATATTTTTAATTGATTCTGTCTTTCCTTGAGCAGAGCTTCAAGTAGCCTAATAAATTTTTAAGTTCCCAAAGAGCTGGTTGCATTCAGAGTGACTCCAGCAAACATGCTCTAATTTGGGATGTCACCGCCATCGCTACCATAAATCATCACAAACAAAATTGCTGCTCGGACTAATTGGGGGCTTGATGAAAGGCTGTCCTGCCCATCCTCGTCCGCCTCCTCCTTCTTCACTTTACTGGGTATCAGTTCTCAAAATTAGGGATATGAATCTGATCTATCCTTCTATTAATAATTCAGATGTCTGGTCAGAGAAGGACCGCAGGATTTCAGAGCCGGAAGCTGGAGGTCAGAGCTCCTGCATCCATTTCCAAGGTCATGATCTTAGTGCGTGGCTTCTCAAACTGCCGTGTGTGATGGAGTCACCGATGACAGCTTGCTGGCCCCTATGCTCAGCGTTTCTGATTCAGTATGTATGGGATGTGGCCTGAGAATATGCATTTCTGGCAAGTTGTTAGGTGTTACTGATGCTTCTGGCCCAGGGACCACAGTATGAAAACCCCTGTCTTAGTTCATTGAAGGACAAGGTAGAGAGACCAACCCTCAGGCAGTCCAGGACTCTCTCCAAGGTGGCTCTTCTACAGGACACAGGTTTATGCTAAAGTTATGGAATCCACAGTTTCCTCCTGAAAGGGGAGATTGCTTTGGAGGTAGAGCTAACCTTGTGAGCTTTGGAGTCAGATAGTTTAGCTTTGTGACTCTGAACAGGTAAGTTACTTAGCTTATGTGAATCCCAGCATCTTCATCTGTAAACTAGGGATTATTAGTTCTTCTAACAATCTGAGACTTCTGAGGAATAGTTCAGAACTGCTTGACAGAGTTTGAGAACTGTAAGCCATTAATAAGCATCTAGTTTAGCTTCTTCACTTTTTAGATATGGAAACACATATGCAGGGAAAGTGTCTTATCTGTGATCTCATAGCACATGGCAGAAAGAGGAACAGAATCCTGGTCTTTTAATGTGCTTTGTTTTGTTTAAATCTTTCACATTGGATGAATATTTCCAAACCACACACTTTAAAAACACTTCAGTAGCGGAAGACCATTCATGTGGCAAGATGCAGTCTTATGACAAGCACTTTAGAGAACCATATTAGCCAAGTTCTGTGATTTAATCTACTTTTTAAAATACTATTTTTTTGTACAATGTTCCATATTACACTTATACAGTGGAACTCAAAATATGGGAAGATAATAAAGAATTTAGTCTGCTCACCCTTAACTATTAAAAGAAGGCATAAAGCAAGTGTCCCACATTGATTTTTATTTTTCCTTACTGGGGATTTTTCAAAAAGAGCTTTCCTTGTGGCATAATAGTGTTTTTGCAAAAGGGCTGTGACTATTTATAGATTTCTTGTCTTTGCTGGTAAAAACGAGTACACTTGGAAAAGGAGAGTTTAGTAGCTGGGAAATCAGTTTCCAAATAAAGGAGGTAAAGATTTGAAATGTATTAAGAAGATTATAGTAAGTGTTTAAAAGAAAAAAAATGCAACTCAAAGGACATTACTCACTCGAGCCGTGCTTGGTGAGGAGTGGGCTAGAGCTACGTAGCTGAAACGCCTCCTCTGGTACACAGTCCTGCGTGCAGTGGTGCTGAGATTTGCTGAACTGAGTGAATGGCATTAGCGAAGCCAGTGCTGTGGCACTGTGACCAGCTCATCATCATTTTCACTTTTGAAAATATTAATATTTTCCAAAACATTAGTTAACATTTTAAGAATGTTAAAGAATAATGGGTCAGTGTTGTAGATTAAGAAACCAGCATAGGCCCTAGCCAGTTTGACTCAGTGCATAGAGCGTCGACCTGCAGACTGAAGGGTACCGGGTTTGATTCCAGTCAAGGGCACATGCCTGGGTTGCAGGCTCGGTTTCCAAAAGGGGCATGCAGGAGGCAACTGATCAATGATTCTCTCTCATCATTGATGTTTCTACCTCTTTCTCCCTCTCCCTTCCTCTCTAAAATCAATAAACATATTTAAAAAAAGAAAAGAAACCAGCATAGAATGCTCGACTGGTGTGGCTTAGTGGTTGAGTGTCGACCCATGAACCAAGAGGTCATTGATTCGATTCCCAGTTGGGGCACATGCCTTTGGGGGATGCAGGGGGTAGCTGATCAATGTTCTTCTCTCATCAATGTTTCTATCTCTCTATCCCTCTCCCTCTCTCAATAATAATAATGATCCTATCTAATAAAGAGGGAACATGCTAATTGACCTTCACACCATTGCAAAGATGGCAGCGCCCACAGCCAAAAAGGAGGGAATATGCTAATTGACTGCCCCACCCTCAAATATGGCAGCGCCCACAGCCAATAAGGAGGGAATATGCTAATTGACTGCCACGCCTTCAAAGATGGCGGCGCCCAGTCCCCTCAGCCTCAAGATGGCGGCACCCAGTCCCCTCAGCCTTGCCGGGGTGGCAGGCACGTGGCTAGGCTGGGCCCACCCCGAGGCGGGCCCAGTTGCTCCACATGCCTGTCTCCGGAGTCCCCCAGTCCCCTCAGCCCCCCAGCTGCCCAGGGCCGGCCCGAGGCTCAGGTAACCAGGGCCGCCCGAGGCTTGTACTGACAGCAGTGGCAGCAGCAGAGGTGTGATGGGGCTTCGCCTTCTCCTGATCGCCGGGTCGCCTCCCGCCCCTGAGGGCTCCCGGACTGTGAGAGGGGGAAGGCCGGGCTAAGGGACACCCCTCCAGTGCATGAATTTTCATGCACCGGGCCTCTAGTAAAACATATAAAAAAATAAAAAGAAACCAACATAGTTTTGGTTCTCCCTGGTATTTGTCTTGATGTAAGTCCACTGTTTACACCAAGATCACCGCTTGGTTTATAGTAAGACTAGGTCCAATGGTATATTTTACTATAACACTTACTTGATTGAAAGAATTTATTTTTAAATGTGTGTATGTGTGTGTGCAGTACCTAATCATTTTTTAAAAATTTGTTGATTGATCTGAGAGACAGAGAGAATCATTGATCTGCTGCTCTACCCACTCATACATTCATTGGCTGATTCCTATACGTGCCTCTGCTGGGAATCAAACCCGAAACCTTGGCTTATGGGGATCATACTCTAGCCAACTGAACTACCCATCCAGGGCCTGATCCATACAAGTTAAAACTCTTATTCTGAGAAGAGATATAGTCACTAAATGAGCACTAGCTGGTTAAGCAGACAAGTACTGGTCCTCTTCTCCCAACTCTTTAGTTACCTGTTTCGACTTCAGGACTCAGATTTAACCAGGGATGCAGCCATTCCAAGACAGCAGGGATTTTCAACGGCCATGGATGGACATCCTGTTATCACAGATCTGTGGGGGAGTGAGGAGGGGTTTGTTCACAGCCGAGGGACAGGGGATTGTGCACATCAGGAAACCTACCTTATCTGCTCACCTGATAATGAATATCCTGCACTAATGAAAAGGTGCAGTCCCAGGGAGATAATGAAAAAAATCCCTTTAAAAAGCCAATTTGAGACCCCAGCCACGATTTGCAATGGGTCCTACCTCAGATGATTTGGAGCTCCTGGTAATAGGCCTGGGTCTCTGAAAAGAAATTATTTTGAAGTGGTGATATAAATTATGTATGAGTATCAATTGAATATTCAAGCATAATGGGCTTATGGAATACAAGAGAACATTTCTTTTGAGATGCTGCAATACTGCTATTGTTAGGTTCAGAGCCCAGCTGATTGCTTACAGGGAGCCTTTGTGCAAATGGGAGAGAGGCACTCCCTCTGGGCGATGCAGCCCTGTGGGTACATGGTTTGGCAAGCAGAGCCTGGCCTGCAGCTTAGCTCCCTTCTGTCCCATTGGCTGGGTGCCTTGGTGTAATGCACAAATGGCACCTCCTGAAGTGGCAGCCCCAGTTGCTGTTTGTAACGTGTGCCAAGCAGAAAGGATTTCAAGGCCTGGAGTGGCTGGGTGGGTTGGTAGAGAGTGCGAGAGTATGTTTGAAAGACATAAACGTGACAGTTCCTTCTCTTTCCTCAACTCAGAGGTTATCCTTAAGAGATAGTGAAGCTCTAACATGCCCTAAAAGCGGATGGAGCCTGCATGGTAGAGAACAGAGATCTTATCTGGCAGGTGTTTCCTGAAGAAGCTCAGCTGGTGGGGCCATACTTGCCAAAGCAGAAGCAAACAGCCCAACACCTGGAACATCTGGATTTCTAGCACCAGAACTGTCTTTTTTGCCACCTGCTGCAATGTCCCGGGAAGGGGAAAACTGTGTTGTGTTGGGTGTGAAGCTAACCCCCCCCCCTTTTCTTTTTTGCAAATGTTTTTTTGAAAATATTTTTATTGATTTCAGAGAGGAAGGGAAAGGAAGAGAGAGATAGAGACATCAATGATGAGAGGGAATCATTGACTGGCTGCCTCCTGCACACTCCCTACTGGGGACCGAGCCCGCAACCCAGGCAAGTGCCCTTGACTAGAATCGAAACCAGGACCTTTGAGTTGGTAGGCCAATGCTCTATCCACTGAGCCAAACTGGCCAGGGTGAAGCTAAAACCCTTTATATCCACCAAGATGGACTGGAACTTGGGAGGGGTGGTGCGGTTGTAAGGCAGGGGGGTAGAATCCTGAGGTTGGAACTCTTATCCCCACCTGGCAGTGATGAGAGCACCCCATCCTTTGTCCCAGGTTGTCAGTAACAACCTTATTGGGAGCCAACACTTCAGCCCCCACCCAGTGGCAAAGAGGCACCCCTCCCTGCCCAGGTGGTTTAGGAGGGGACTGAGTGGGAGGCTGGGACTTTTACCACATTCCAGCAGTAACTACGCTTCCCAGCCCCTGTAGTGTCAGCAGAGGCCTAGAGTGGGGAGTCCAAACTCCCACGCCCACCCAGCACGAACGAGATGTTCTTCTGCTTCCCAGGACTCAATGGAGGCCAAGTGGGAATTCTGGGTGTCCACATGTGACAGTAATATAACCAGACATCACTACCCTTCCTCCCCCGGTATGGTGCTAAAAGAGATTTAAATGTGATCCAGAATCTCATAACAGAATGGCAAAAATGTCCAAGATGCAACTGAAAAATCACTCATATCAGGAACAGGAAAATCTCAACTTAAGTGAGAAGAGACAATGAATAGATACTAATACCAAGATTATGTAGATGCTGGAATTCTCTAACAAGGATTTTAAAGCAGCCATCATAAAAACCAAAATGCTTCAGCAAGGAATTCCAGCCACACTTGAAACAAATGCAAAATTAAAAACTTCATTAAAGAAATAGAAAATATAAAGAAGCAAAGAAGAACCTTAGAACTGAAAAATGCAATAAATAAGAAAAAAACTCAACTGGATTAATAGAATGGAGAGACCAGAGGAATGGATCAATGAACTTGAAGAGAGAACAACAGAAATTACCCAATCTGAACAACAGAAAGAAGACAGAGTGGAAAAAAAGAAAAAAATGAAGAGAGACTCAGGGACCTGTCGGACTATAACAAAAGATAACATATTTGTATCTTCAGAGTCCCAGAGGAGAGGAGAAAGTGCAGGGGTGAAAAAAGTATTCAAAGAAATAAATTTGGCAAAAAAAAAAAAAAGGACAAACTTACAGATTTAAGAAACTGAGCAAATCCCCAAAAGGAGAATCTAGTGCCAAGACTTGTCTTTGGAAGGAGCCCTAAAACAGAAGTCAACTACACAGTCAGGTGGGTCACATTAGAAAGAAAGAAAAAAAGAAAAAGAAAGGAAAGAAGGAAGGGAGGGAGGGAAGGAACCCAACTAATAATTCTGCTTTAGTTAGGAAAATGGTAGTGAAAGTTCTTCAGTAAAAATTGAATTTATTGCCGAAACCGGTTTGGCTCAGTGGATAGAGCGTCATCCTGCGGACTGAAGGGTCCCAGGTTCGATTCCGGTCAGGGGCATGTGCCTGGGTTGCAGGCACATCCCCGGTAGGAGATGTGCAGGAGGCAGCTGATCGATGTTTCTAACTGGAAGGAAGGAAGGAAGGAAGGAAGGAAGGAAGGAAGGAAGGAAGGGCGAGCTTGGCCCGTGTGGTTCAGTTGGTTGAGCGTCGTCCAGTGCACCAGGTCTCTGGTTTGATTCCAGGTCAGGGCACATGCCAGGGTCGTGGACTTGATCCCCAGTAGGGAGCATACAAGAGGCAGTTGATCCATGTTCCTCTCTCTCTCATCAATGTTTTTCTCTCTCCCTTTCCCTTCCTTTCTCTGAAATCAATAAAAACATATAAAAAAAACCTTAAAAAAACAGAAAGGTTGAGAACATTGCTTTATAGCAATATGGTCATAGCATTAGGCACAGTACATCTATAATAATAAAAGGGTAATATACTAATTAGACCATTAAACCAAACGTTTTTCTGGGCATCATTCCGGATGTCCTTCCGGACGAAGCTGGGGCCAGAGCAAAATGGCCCAGGTCCCAGGTGCCTGGCAGCGGCAGCCGGAGGGAAGCAGCCTGGGTCCCAGGTGCCAGAGGGAAGCCGGTGCCGGCAGCTGGGGGAAGGAAGGCCTACTCTTGCATGAATTTTTGTGCATCGGGCCTCTAGTTAAAAATAAAAACTTAAGGATCAGTGGCTTAGTTTAGAGAAGAGTGCATCTGCTAAGCAAACATACAGTAATGCAATTCATTCAACTGGTGAAACACTGAAGTGGTTTGGGAATGATTTTTGAGGAGAGACTGGTTTGCATAAGCCACTAGTATGACTCTCTTTACAACTTTCATATTTATTTATTTTCTATCTTCTTAGTCAGACTGAGAGTAAAATCAGGATGTGAACATTTAAAAATAAATTAATTGTTATTTATTTAATGTATTTAATATTTAAAATTGTTTAAATTTGACATTCAAGTGAAAATACCATTCAGAATGGTGTGGGTTTTTTTTTTTTTAAATATTTTATTGATTTTTTTTACAGAGAGGAAGGGAGAGGAATAGAGAGTCAGAAACATCGACAAGAATGAAACATCGATCAGCTGCCTCCTGCACACCCCCTACTGGGGATGTGCCCGCAACCAAGGTACATGCCCTTGACCGGAATCGAACCCAGGACCCTTCAGTCTGCAGGCCAACGCTCTGTCCAATGAGCCAAACCGGTTAGGCTTGTTTGCTTGTTTTTAACTAAACACAATAACCACATGTATTATTCATTCCATCTGGAAGTAAGTGCATCCTCTTTGCCAGCTTCTACAGTCAAATGACCCAAAAGGATAAAATCCTTCTGACAAGTTGTTTGAATATTTATTTTTGAATGTATATTACAGAGTATAACTAATATTTTCATACAAATGACCTGGAAAGTGCTTATCTATATGTATAAAGCCCTAATATGCAAATAGACTGAACGGCAGAACAACTGAAAAACCGAACAACTGGTCGCTATGACGTGCGCTGACCACCAGGGGGCACATGCGGAAGATTTCGGGTGTCAGCAGCAGGTGGCAGAGCACAGAACATGGTGGGCATCAGCCATGGCAGGATGGTGGAGCAGGTGAGTGGGGGAGTCAGACCAAGGTGGGGTGCCAGTCACTCTCATTGGGGTTAGCCTCCAGTGGTTACTGAAAATTCTTTGCTTCCATGCACTGCGGTTCTGCCCAGTGCTTGCACCTGCTGCCTGAACCAGTCCCACTTGCACCCGTTGCCGGTGCCTGCCCAATCACCCCTTAGGGCTTCTCCACCTCCCCCTGCTCCTGAGGGGCAACAGGGCCAGCAGTCGCCTCTCACACCCACTGCTGGGGCTGGCCCCAATCGCTCTGTGGCATCAGCAGGTGTGAGTGGGGCTGGCACTGTCAACACATGGGAGCAGTACGGGAGTGGGGCTGCTGGCAGACAGGGGACTGGGAGCTGTGGGGGAGTGGCCTGGTGGGGGTGCAGAGGATGGGCTGAGACCCGCCCCCGTGCCCACCACAGTCTCTTGGCCCACAGTTCCTTTTAAGGTGCACGAATTTGTGCACTGGGCCCCTAGTTGGTTAATAAAAGTCTGTATTCAAACATTATTTCCATTAGTCTTCACAGCAAGCCAACAGGAAGAACAAAGAGATTCAGAAGATTAAGGTTGGTGCTGGATCCCTCCCTACTACAGACTAGTGACGCAAATGACACAAATCTGATATCCTTTCCACTAGCCACTTCAATAAGAGGCCCAAGGCCTGACTCTCTCATCACTTGGGGAGTTCAGAGAGATTGTGTTCATCAAACAATGGTTCATGGCATGGTAGAAAGAACCTGAGCCTTGTGAGGATTAGAAGGCAACTAATATTTATTGAGTATTTACTATATGCCAAGTATGTCCATTCTGTGGCGTGCTAGAGCCACCCTGTGCCAGCTCATATGGGCTTGTGAGAGGCAATTGTTAAATTTTCAGGAATTTTGCCAGCCATTTTTTAAACAGTTGGGAGCTTGAAATTGACAGCAGAAGAAATAGTTATACCGTGAAAATAATCAAATGCTACAAATCATGGCTCTTCCATCAGCTCCAAGAGCTGACTGTTAACCATTTACTAGCCCATCACCACAATCACTTTTTCCCATTATGTTATGTTATCCTCCAAACAACTCTCTGTAAGATATTTGTTAGAAGGTGAAGTTTAAAGGTGGAAAACAGACTCATATTGCATAAGTAACATGCCCAGATTTTTCCAGAGCACAGAAACAAAAAACCAATTCTGTAACTCCGTGTTCTTTCTACTTCTATTGCTACACCTTTGAGCCAGGAAATGTAAACAGAGTTGGTGCCTTAACACTGACTGACTGTAACCTTGGATTAATAACAATTTACCGCTGTGAATCACCATTTTTTCATCTGTAAAGTTGGGAGCTCTGAATGGCTTAATATTCAAGGTCTCTTTGGGTGTAATTATCTCTGTTGTTCACTAATTTTACCTCTGTCCTACCATGGCAGAAGCACTAATAACAAGCCCCTACCAAGTGACTGTTAGAACAATGGATTTGTACCACTATGGGCTTCTCGGTACATAAAGCTGGTACTACCAGATTTTCTTTGCTCAAATATCCACCATCAAGGATATGTAATAAAGGAAATGTGCGTCGCAGGTTAAAATTTGGCAGGGCAGAATTTAACCTGTAAGATTAGTTACCCACTAGCATCCTCTAGTCCCAGAAGAATAACCAAATCCTTGTATCATTGATGGGTTCATCCTTAAAGACAACTATGTAGATCTTTGCTTTCAAAGGATTCCGCAAGGAGATTAAAAATGAAGGAAGAGTGCTTCAAAGACAGAAGAGGTGAATAACCCATTTTCAAAGATGAATATATTCCTAAAGACTGGAGAGAAATTGTGAGTTTGTAAGGTTTAGGCTGTTTATGGGTTAGTTCTGGGAAAGGCTGTGGGTTTGCCTATACTGACCAGGCACTAAGTGTCCTGCCCTTAAGGCTCCAGCAAAGTTACTAATAATGAGGCACCAATAGCGCTTCTAGCACAACACTAGTCTTTGCATGGACTGAGAAGTAATTTCTGAAGCCACCACAGGCAGAACCAGGATCTCTGTATTTAGTTTAGGAAAGAAGAGTTCTGAAGTTTGGCCATTTAAATTTGGTGATGAGATCTGAGACCGAGCTTAATCTGGTTATCATGAGGAGATATATATCTGTTACCTACAAACACCTATAATTTATAATATGCAAAGGTCATCCACAAAGAGATTCCATGGTTCTATCTGTATAGCAGAGTCGGGGGAAATGATCTTAAATGCTGGCATCATCATACTTCCTAGGGAGTATTTCAGCTCAGGTCTTCTATGAAGCAGATGGAATTATATGTGCAATAGATTTACTGGGGAGAAAGATGTAAAGGATAGAGAGGGGTGGAGAGGAGAGGACAGAGTAAGCATGGAAAGCCTCCAGATGGTGAAAGGAGACCAGAAGAAAGAATTTGTAGACTGAACCTCCGACCGACCGTTAGCATAGGTCTGAGGAAGTCTGGCCAGGTCCATGGGGAGTTCCTGAGCAAAGTTCCATGTCAGGCAAGAATGCTGCCCCGCTCTCGGAGCCTCACTGTGTCCATCATTGGCTGCGACAGTGGAGACAAAGGTTGGTCAGCTGGAGGCTGTTAGTTCCTATGGCCCTATAGCAAGTTCTCTTGAGGGAGATGAGAGGGGTGCACTCCCATGTCCACCATGTTTTTAAAAATTACGTTTTTAGGAATATACTCTGAGATGTTGCTTGGGGGTCGAAAGTGAGATCCTGAGACCTGAGAAATTTGTGGACATGGTTCAAGAATAAAAGAGTGCTGCACCTGAAACTAATAACAAAATAGTATTGAATGCAAACTGTCATTGAAAAATAAAAAAAATTAAAAGAATAAAGGAGAGGCAGGCTGAACAACATGAAATGGCTAATGGAATTCTTACAGACATAGGGATATCTAACAGAGTTAAAATTACAAATCCTGCCCTAGCCAGTTTGGCTCAGTGGATAGAGCATCAGCCTGTGGACTGAAGGGTCTCGATTTGATTCCGGTCAAGGGCACATGCCGGGGTTTCAGGCTCCATCCCCAGTAGGGGGCATGCAGGAGGCAGTTGATCAATGATTCTCTCTCATCATTGATGTTTCTACCTCTCTCTCCCTCTCTCTTCCTCTCTGAAATAAAAATATATCTTTAAAAAAATTACAAATCCCCTCTGGCTTTCCAAACCTTCAATAAAATCTGACATATGTGTAAACACCTCATGGGAGTGTGTGTGTGAGTGTGTGTGTGTGTGTGTGTGTGTGTGTGTTGTGTGTGTGTTGGGTAAAGAAGGGATGTAAATCAGGGAAAAAAATGCAAGTTCTATTTTGAGTCAACAAGACACAATATAGGAACTTTGTACATGGAAAAGAAAGAAAATCCTTCATTAATTCTGTAGAAATAGAGGAGTTCAGAGCCAGGACAGTCACTAGAGAGCCTAATCCCCCAGGAATTAACAGAAACCTAGGGGAGAGCATTGGAAATTCCATAGGTTGTCAAGGAGAGCATTGGATCGGTCTTATCAAGCTCTGCTGGGGTCCATAAAGATTGCCAGCACCTGCAAGGCCTTCATGCTTATAGCCACTGCCAACCCACAGCAGTGTGTGGAGATGTGAAATGGTGGTAAGAATCTAGAAGAGAAACCAGGAAATTATATTGCTTGCCAAGATTTCTCTACCTCCCTGGGCCCTCTGTCTTCTAGTGTAATTTTGTTAATTTCTCTTTTCTCCTTCTGTGTGCCTTTTCTACAGCACATCATGGTTTCTATGGACTATTACATAGAAACCTCCTCTTCAGCCTGGGTAGGGAAGAAATTGTATAATCTCTAAAGTTCTATTCACTATTTTTTTTCCGGCAAATTTTTTGTTTCCAGTCTAATCAGTATATTAGCATTGCTCCTATAACCAATCACCTACCTCAGACATGGAGTGCTATCTTTCTTCATTTACTCCAATTTCAACTAGTGTCTTGAAGCTTTTCTCCATTAATAATTCCAATTTCTGTATGCTTTTTCTTTCTATAGAGCTATCTATCTATCTATCTATCTATCTATCTATCTATCTATCTATCATCTATCTATCTATCTCTTTCACAAGGCTTATATTAGACTAGAGGCCCAGTGCACGAAATTCCTGCACTGGGGGGGGGGGTCCCCTCAGCCCAGCCTGTGCCCTCTTGCAGAGAGGCTCCTGCCACCACCGCTGTGCTCGCCAGCCATGAGCCCGGCTTCTGGCTGAGCACCACTCCCACGGTGGGAGCGCACTGACCACCAGGGGGAAGCTCCTGCATTGAGTGTCTGCCCCCTGGTGGTCAGTGCGCATCATAGCGACCGGTCATTCTGGTCATTCTGCCATAACGGCTGCTTAGGCTTTTATTATATAGACTAGGAGCCCAGTGCACCTTGAAAGGAACTGTGGACCACGAGGCTGCAGTGGGCACAGGGGCAGGTCTTGGGCCATCCTCCATGCCCCTGCTGGGCCCCTTTCACTGCAGCCCCCAGTCTCCTGTCTGCTGACAGCCCCACTCGCGCTACCACCACTCCCACGTGCTGACAGTGCTGGCCCTGCTTGCACCTGCTGACAGCATGGAGCAATTGGGGCCGGCGCCGTCAGGGGGTGCGAGAGGCGGCTGCTGCTCCAATTGCCCCTCATGAGCAGGGGGAGCTGGAGAAGCCCTGAGGGGTGATCAGGGCTGGTACCAGGAGCTGGCAGTAGGTGCGAGCGGAGCTGGCACCAGGAGCAGGTGCAAGTTCCGGGCAGGACCGCGGCTCGTGGGAGCAAAGAATTTTCAGTAACCACCAGAGGCTTGCCCTGATGACAGCAACCGGTGACCTGCCTTGGTCTGGCGCCCCCACTCACCTGCTCTACCATCCTGCTGTGGCCAATGCCCACCCTGTTCTGTGCTCTGCTGCCTGCTGCTGAGGACCACCATGTTCTGTGCACGCTCCCTGGTGGTCAGCACACACAAAGCAACCGATTGTTTGGTCTATGAATATTAGGGTTTTATATATATAGATTTTTTTTAGAAGACCCAGTAAAGTAGGCTGAACAGGTGTCATGCTGCAACCACTTACAGATGAGGACACTGAGTTTTAGACAGGATTGCATAAAGTCACACAGCTAGTAAGACAATTGTTTGGTTTTTAGAATTTTAAGAATTGGGCCTGTGTGCACTCAAGTAGCAAGAGTGAGGAATATAAGTAAGGTAACAACAGCATCTTATTGGAAGCATGAATGGAATATTTTATACAGTTATCATGTTCACTTTTGTATAATAATAACACTCATTAGAATTAAATATAGCATTGCAATTTTAAGTGCTCATTCACATATACCATCTCATAGGATTATCAAATATCCTTTGATGTCAGCAGCATTGTGCAGACAGAAAGCCAACGATAACAAGTAACTTGGTCAATTATATTGTATTGAACACTTAAGGACGAACAAATTTTATCTCCTCCATGAAGATTTCTCGTACATTTAAATATACTTCCTTATATTGAGTTTATTATTCCAACTTCCAGTTTTTCTTATTTTGGGAATTTGCAGAGCTTTTATGATGGGGCAGGCATGGAAGTAGGAAAATTTAGGAAGTGTGGGTGATGGAGAACATTTTTGGATTCCAACCTAAAAACTTCTTTCTCAGAACTATAACAAACTAAGACAGCATTTTAGAACCTCATTAAAAACAAACAGGTAAATCAGTTGATGGAATCGGAAAATACAAACCATGTACAGATGAAGTTGAAATCAAATAAAATTTGTTAACTTATGCATTTTGTCACATTAGGGAGCAGAAAAATATTTTCTTCATAGAGTAGTTTCAATCAAAGTGTGCCTCCTTCCCCTCTCTCTAAGTTCTGGCAAAATGAGTTTATTTAATTATTTTTATTGATTTGAGAGAGAGGGGAAAGAGAGAAAAACACATCAGTTTGTTGTTCCACTTATTAATGTATTCATTGGTTGATTCTTGTCTGTGCCCCAACAGGGGATTGAAGTGAGCACTGAGAAGTACTGTGAGAACTCCAGGACAGTTGGAAGTAGATTTTGTTTTTATTAGCTTGTGTTTAGGGCAGCTAAATGAATGGTAACTCTACCTGGACAATCTTTTTAATGGGATTGTCCCTCTGGGTTGAACTGCTGCTTTAAAAAATTACTCCATCTTAATCCTTTGGTTCTTGGATAAAGCAAAGCCTTGACCCTGTGATCAACACATTGTAATAAAATAAAAGACAGATTATAAGAATTTGACCAAGGTATATATTCTTGTAGGTCATATTTTTTAAAAGAAAATAAGGTAAAATACATTATAATAAAAACTTGATCAAGATATAGAGTTTGTTGTGGATCATTTCTGTTTGTTTCATTATAAAGGGAACTACATTAAGAAACAAAAGGGTTTACATTTTAAAATCCTCCATAAGAGATTAAATCTTGTTAGTATCTGCTGGTAATTAATATTTAAAAGTTAAACATCAAACCTCTAATAAACTAAATTTGAATAATTCTTATAATAGTGGAGAACTGTAATTGAAAAAAATGTATTCAGGACTCCCTCCCACCCCCCTATCCCCGCCTCTGGAAATACGCGCTCAGGATTTGCCAGTACAGATGAAATCTTTTCTGAAGCCATGGGAACTTCATGTCAGCTGACCCAAAATCATTTGTCTTGCCTCCAGCATTTCTAGTTTCACTCTTAAAACTCAGAACACAAAGACAGTATGTTTGGGGAATATAGTACATATTTGGAGCCAAACTGTCAGGAGAACAGGATTGGACAGGACAAAAGGCACATTTGCTGTGGCTCATTCAGCTGTTGCCACTTTCCCCGGAAGGACCATCATTTTTAAGGCTTGACACACAGGAACTTTTGGTTGCTTTAGATTCTACCAGTCACATGAATATGGCTAAAGTAAGAAATGGGCCAGCTTTCATCATTGACTTAAGAGTGTTCTCTGCAAATTTGTTAGTAAGTTGGCACATTATCAAGAATAAAAACTCCCTCCAAATTATCTGCAATTCATGACCTGATCCTCTTAATTTCTAAACATAGATCACTCTTTAGAACATAAACCACCCCTTATATTTTTATATTCCTTGAGAGCACTGAAAGAATTCCCATTTAGGATTATCGTTTAATTTTCATAGTATAAGTCCAAGGTCGACAAAATGGATATTATCAGTATCCCCTTTAATTGGTAATAATACTGTGGCTCCAAGAGATCAATTAGTATGACTAAGCTTCCAAACACGACCTACCTTCCATCCCCCCTTGTACTGTTAATTTTGCTATTTTCTTCTCTAACATAATTTAAAAATA
The DNA here is from genome assembly GCF_000412655.1 of Myotis brandtii. NCBI lineage: Eukaryota > Metazoa > Chordata > Mammalia > Chiroptera > Vespertilionidae > Myotis > Myotis brandtii. The sequence goes on along the minus strand of NW_005360124.1, from coordinate 10,809,052 downwards.
CAAAAGGAAAATATAAAGTTACAGCTGCAAATTACGAAGCTATCTTATTGACTTAAAACTCTGAAATGAACAAAAATGAAATCTTACCTCTCGAACATTTCCTTCTCACACAGTATGAATTCAGTTGCCAGGAAGCTTTCAGTTATTAAGGGAAGGGTACATACACAGTCGATCCTTGAAAAACAGAGATTTGAACTGTCTGGGTCCTCTGAAATCCGGGTTGTTTTTTTAAAATAAATACAGCCAGCCCTTCCTATCCCGGATTTCCTACCTGTAGATTCAACCAACCGTGGATAGAAAACAGTATCTTCACATTCCCAACTGTAGATTCCAAACCCTGGTTGTATCTGTCTGTGGATTGTATAGTTAAATTCTGGGGAGTTAAGTTGGGTACAGCATTAGCCTGTGCATGGAAGGGTCTCAGGTTCAATTCCCAGTCAAGGGCACCTACCTGGGTTGCAGGTTTGATGGCCCTGGTTGGGGTGAGTGCGGGAGGCAACTAATTGATGTATCTCTCTCACATCCATGTTTCACTCTCTCTCTCCCCCTTCTTCCCTCCCTCCCACTTTTCCACTCTCTGAAAAAAAAAAAATCAATGGAAAAAAAATTCCTAGGGTGAGGATTAACAACAAAAAAAAGTATGTGGGAATTTTTGACTGAGCAGGGGGTCAGATTTAAAAAGCATTTTTATAAAATAATATGTATGTACCTGATTGTTGGGCTTATACATATAGAAATGTAATATATGTGTAATATAATCACCAACAGCACAAATGAGATGAATGTGAGCAAAACTATATTAGCCTGAAGAAATGACTGCAGATGGTAAACTAACAGTTACAACAATGCATTATTGGATTTGTAACATGAATAGTTGTAATATGTAGGCATTGCCTAGAAAATACTTTCATTACATGTAGTACTACGTGAGAGGAAGTTTAGATATTATATGGTACAATTCATTATATTCCTTGCCAAAACAAAAACACTAAAAACAAACCTCAAAACCACCCAAATATAAGGAATTTCTTATTTTCTACTTGTATTTGCTGCTCTCTGACAGCCAGAATAAAAATATGTCTGAGAGCTACTTCTCCTTGGTTTACACTAGGGTCCTGGTTTCAGAGGCCTAAACTTTTAAAAAAGTTTCTTCCCCTTCTTTTATAATCATAAAAAAAATACCATAGCAACATAAAGGATAACTTTTAAAACTGGACCCCCACCCCCACCCCGTCCCCCGCCAGTTGGCTGATTATATACACACGAGGGAGAAGATAGCTGCGTGCAGCTGTGAGCTGCAAGTGTAACATGAAAAGGGGAGGGCAGGGTCTGCAGTCTGGCCTTCAGAGCTCAAAGTCCGATAACAAGGTGGCTAACCTTCTATAATGTTACAAACAATTCAGCCTGTTCCTGGGACCGGAGAATTGTCAGTGTTCTGGAGGCAAACTCCTGGAGGGGGTCAGGGTCCGGGCACAGCAACCAAATCAAAGTGTGTCCTGTCCTTGGTCTGTTCTCAAAATATATATATTTTTCTGAGCAATGGACCTATCAAGGCATCTTATCTTTTTAAACTGTTTCATCCTCCAGTTTCCCAGGGTAAGAAAACTTATCTATAGCTAGTAAGGTGAATACTTATTAAACAACTGTGGCTCCATCCTTACTACATGCCCTTCCCCACTATTGCTTTGACAAAAAACTTCACTGTATTTATTCCCTTCTGGTTTTATTCCATAGGCATTTATATTTTATTTTATGGAGGTGTAACCACTTACCTATATTTTTGTACTTGGTATTACATTGGATATTAGCAAATTTCATTATCATTCTTGGTAGCATTACATATATTCAGGGACATCTAAGTATTTTCTTGTGTCCATCCCACCTGCCCATTCTATTTGGTAGTGGTGGAAGTAGGAGGCTTGGGGCCTAGACTTCCAGACTCAAAGACAAACCAGAATATACCAGAAAAGACCACCACACACCAAAATCTTGAACTTTGGTGAATATAAATGGTCTGACTTGACCAAAGTTTTAAACTTGTATTTAGATAATTTGAAATTAAGTGTTTAAATACAAACATTTATAATGATCACCTGAAAAGGTTTATAATATAAAAGGCTAATTAGAAGTTTTGATTTAAAGTCTATGAATTCACCAAGTTGGCAGGTACATTTAAAATTTTTGAACTACCAGCTACCCTTCTTACCTTTTTAATTAGCTGCCTTAAGCAGTAATTTTAGAAATAACAACTCTAGATTCATTTAGTACAATAGCTGAAATTTACATTTTATCACTAGATGCAAAATATCAGATTTAAAACAGCATTTCTTCCATTTTTCTAATGTAAGAATCTCATTTCTTAAAGCATACTACTAAAACTTTTTAATAGATGTTATATAATTGTATTTTGCAACTTCAGTACATGGCCTACAGGAGGAAATAGAGGGTATAAAATCATTTCAAGTCTTATCTGGCTCTAATGAAAAAACCAGTTTAACAGCTTTTAGCTCATTGACATTCAAAAACTATGCTTTACTTTTTTTTTATAGGATTGCTTTTCTCTTTTTTTAAAAAATATATATTTTATTTCAGAGAGAAAGGGAGAGGAAGCGATAGAAACATCAATGTTGAGAATCATTAATTGGCAGTCTCCTGCATGTCCCACACTGGGGATTGGGCCTGCAACTTGGGCATGTGCCCTGACCTGGAATTGAACCATGACCTCTTGATTCACAGGTCGACTCTCAACCACTGAGCCACACTGGCCAGGCCCATAGTTATTTTTTATACTGAGCTCTAATCTGCCATTTTCACTTTGTTCTACTCTGTCAAACAGAATAAATAAGTTTCTGAAGTTGGCTTCCATATTATTTCTAATTAAGCTAAAAACTCCAGATTTTGTCTGCAAACTTTTGACAAATGCAGTTTCATATTTCTATCAATGGCTTTCTATTGTTTCAAGGACAGTAATCAGGGTCCATGATACCACATATAACTGTGCCCCTAACTAGCTTGCCAACCTCATTCCATCCTTTCCATTTGACCTCTGGCCAATCTTAATTTCAAATACACCGTTCTTCTTCCAGGCTTCCACATACTATTCCCCTCAGCCAGTAATGTTTCACCTGGGCCACATAGGTTTAGTGATTTTTAAAGCTCAGTTGAAAAACTGCTTCATGGGACTCTACCTTATAACCGACGCTCTATCCACTGAGCAAAACCGGTTTCGGCAGGTTTAGTGATTTTTAAAGCTCAGTTGAAAAACTACTTCATGGGACTCTACCTTATACTGTGAAGTCTATGAGGACATGGCCAATGTCTATCTTTATCAGGCCTAAGGTTTTGCAGGCTTTAAACATGCAATAAATATTCATTGTATGAATATGGAATTAATCAAAGAAAACACTCAGCTAAACTCTGGGGTGTATGTTGTACAAAGAAGGAATTGTATAGGCTCCAAGACAATCTTGAGAAAGAAAAACCCCTCCAAAGGAAAGTAGTAATAAAATTTAGAAAACTATAGAACTATTAAGATGAACAGTAACTTTTCTTCACCCTTTATAGGAGGTAGGGAACATAGAAGAAGGCAAACAAGCACAGCTGAGTGGTATATTTGTTTTACTGTTAATTTGACACATCTGATCCAAAGCATTCACAATACTTGATATACTTTGAAGAGAATCATATACTATAGTCTTAGACATAACCGCAGAACAAGCAGAACAATTAAAACTACGTAAGGCCTTAAAAATATCCACAGTGTGTATTATTTCAATATCATTCATTTACAAGTTAGACTACATACCATTAATTTATTTTTTCTTTTTCTTTCATTTTTTAAATTCAGGAATGATTCATTCAAGGAAAGGCAACTTAGTTTTTGTTTGCTTTATTTTTTACTACATTGGTTAATATAAAAGTTATGAATTAAATGTTTTCTGATCTCCTACATCAGGAGTGAATCAATGAAATTCTTAGATAATAATCCAAACCAATAGGTCCTATTGTTAAAAATAGCCAAAGTGAAAAGGGACTAAAGCCAGTCTGTGGTCTTGAAGAGCATCCAATGGACTTTCAGGTTGTCTTATAATGAAGAGTACTGCAAAATTTAAAACAACGTTGCATACAAAAGTCATTCTTGAAGCTCTAAATGCCTTTTAAATAACTAAAATAAAAATTTTAAGTAGTTGCCTCACAGTACCAAACTTATAAATCAAAACTAGTTAAAATTCAGTGCTATTGTGACTTCTCATTTACAAGGTAACTAGTTGGTAAATTAACAGATGGCATAAAAATTAAGACTTAAATCATTTTTTATTTTATTTTTTAGAGGAGAAAATGTATGATAACCAGGGAATACAGAAAATCCAATGTACTTTACAATAGAATAACTGTTTACACCTCTATTCCTGTACAACAGGGTTTAGGTCATCTCTAGTGAATTTGTGTGTTTTCTTAGTACTTGAATTGTTTCAGATATACAGCTTTTTATTGAAAGAATATTACATTTGTATACCAGGGTAAGATTTGGTACACTGAGATGTTTTAAAAATATTTATAAATTTGTTTCTCATATGCAAAAGCATTTGGCAATACTTTTACAGCATTTGATTTCATAGAATTAAAATTTCATACAGTACTTATATCTTGATGTTAAAAAAAATTCACAGAAAAAAATATAAATTACACAGCCTGACTGCATGATACTGTTATTTCCAGTTATAGTTCTGGTAATTAAAACCTTCATTAAGTCTGTAAACAAATCATTACCTGTACATTTATGAAGGCAACTGACATGATTTGCAAACAAAACCTTCAGGTTTTATGTTCTTTACCAAAGAGTGCAGTTCAGCAAAAGAAAACCCGGTATGCAAATTTACAGATTTTACAAATTTACCAATTCCTGTGACACAAACTGTTTCAACCTTTCAAGGTACTGTCCATAAAGTTCCACATCATTGTGACCTGCCCCTTCAACCCACAGAGGCTCCACAGGTCTTTGGCAACGCTCAAACAATGCAAGGCCATGTGAAAAGTCAATGACTTCATCTTCAGTCCCATGAATTATTAATACTGGAGAGGTTATTTTAGAGATTTTGTCAATACTGTAGAGAAAAAGGAGGGGGGAAAGTCAATGAATTAACTATGAAAAGGAATGTAAAACAAACTTTCTTGTGCTATATCAGAGAGATAATTCAAAAACCAGAATCTATCCAGAAGGAATTTAAAATATGATTCAAACCCTACAGCACCTTTACATACAATGTTCATGTCTTGCACAGAAAAACTGAGGTTGCAAGGAAACTAAGGACCATTTCAAGTATGTGCTAATTTCATACCTTTCTGCACTCATATATGGCAGGATTTTTGTTTGTTTGTTTTACGGTATTAACTCACAAAGATAGAGCAAATGTAATAAAACATAAAAAATTTTGGAGTTGAATAGTAGATAGGAGAAAACAATTTTTAAGAGGATAGAAGGTAAAGTGAAGAACCAACCCAATTTATACCATGGAATACAGGAGAAAACTAGGAAATGACAGGGGGATGAAGGTAGGTGATTAAAGTATTTACAATTTGTTCAAAGAAATAATTTAGGTCCCTCTCTGTCAGCGTCTTTCCCTACTTTTTGCAGCAGGGTAACTGCACTCCACCCAAAACTGTGGGGTTTGTAGACTAAGGGATTGCCAGACACAGTTTAGGGCAGAGGTATCAGAGGCCAAATGAGCATATACATACTGGCTGCTGTGAACCCTTTCTCCCTACTGGGCTTCCAGAACTGGCATCCAGGACTTCATCCACCAAGGGGGAGTTTTAGAAAGTCTTCTTTGGAGACTATACCCACTTTAAAAGGAAAAATATATAAATATTGGTATGGGGGTTCGGGTGGGGATCCCCAATTAATTGGCTTGACCAGATCACTCTACAGTGAAGCTCAGAGTCAACAAGTCTTAATCACCCGCTTCAGATCAGCACTTTAGTTCCTCTGCCTTACTATGAGCAGACAACCAAGAATTACCAGACATCAGAGGATTACACTAACGTAAGACAGAGATCAAAACAATCAGAATTTAAAAAGCAACGCAAAGGAGACATAAATTAGAGATTACACATAAAACAAAACAAAAAAACTTAAAAAATCCAGAGAGAGAGGGATAGGGAGGGAGGCATGGGGGCACTATAATCATAAAATGAGGATAGAATCATAAAAAGTAAAAACATTATCAATGAAATTATTCAAGGCTGCATTTGGTTAAGGAAAGAATGTTTGGGTATATTATTTGCTGTCAGATAATTCAATACTAAAGGTCTTTTTCTAACAGTAAACTGTTAGCGCTGTCCTCTCTGTTGATGCAATAATGAAAGAGGGAGGCAGACAAGAGATATAAATTTTACGGCAATAGTATTACCTCAAATACCTTCCTATCATCTCTATGATTCAGCTAAACAGAAGCAATGTAATGGACATACCTTCCAACCTACCATTATCTAAAACAAAAACAAACCGAAAATAAAAATCAAATTTCCCTCTAATAGCCTGTTCTGGTGATAAAATCACATGTACTATAAGCATCCCTTCAAAAGTGACTTCTGACTTGCTAATGATGAAAAAAAAAAGAAGTTTTTAAAATGACCCTTGATGTTCTTATAAAGAATCAAGTGATACCCTAGCTGGTTTGGCTCAGTGGATAGAGTGTCGGCCTGTGGACTGAAGGGTCCCAGGTTTGATTCCGGTCAAGGGCACATGCTCGGATTGCAGGCTTGACCCCCAGTAGGGGCCATGCAGGAGGGCAGCCAATCAATGATTATCACTTATGTTTCTTTCTCTTTCTCTCTCTCTCTCCTCTCTCCTCTCTCTCTCTCTCTCTCTCTCTCTCTCTCCCTCCTTCTCTCCCTCCCTCCC
>NW_005360124.1:10795354-10802107 GCF_000412655.1 Myotis brandtii | reverse complement strand
GAACCAAGTGATGACTTGGCCTTTGGTCCACCTATCATTCACAAAAAAATATCCTCTTTAATGTTGCCAATTAGGCAAAGAAAAGAAAACTTAAATTTGCAAGATTCTCACTTCTTGAATTGGTGGGAACTACCATCTTGTCTTAAGAAGCAGTAGAAGTATCCCTTCTTTCAAATTTGTCTAACACCTTATGTTTGTAGACTTTATGGCGGCAATACTTACCCTAGTTCATTTAAGACTCAACTTTTTTTTGCAATTCACTACTTTTGTCAATCAGATACCAATACATATCACTCATTTTTATATTCACACGTGTCTCATTTTCCCTCTACTTTTTCCTTTCTTTCAGTATTGTGTCTCAATGAATGGTATCACCACCCAGGGAATTATGTTCAAGTTCTTTTACTTAGTTAGCATCCTATATCCAGCCTGACATTTAGTTCTATCAATCTTGTTTTTCAAAATCATTTTGTCTCTAATACTAATGCCACTGTTTGGTTAAAAGGCCCTCAGTACTTTGCACCTGAATCACTACTGCTCAAACATTTCAGTTTCCTGACTGGTGTCTATTACCACCTGCTTAAGTTAATTTTTCACAATTTCTGTAAGATATGAAAAATATTAGCTCATGGATGAGTGATTTGTATCATGAATACCTTAAGTGATGGGATAAAATTCCCCTCAAAAGTTTCTTTGAATTCAAGTATTTTGAATATTGGTACTTACTTTGGGAATGCATCAAAACAGTAGGTTTTCTTGGTATCAGGAAAAGCAACTCGCATTCCTGAGGTCAAAGGAGAATGAAGAATAACAGCAGCACTCTCGTATCGAGCAGCAAGATCCACAGATGGTACTGTCCCTATACTTTGGCCATATATAATCACATTTTCAGGGCGAATGCCATATCTACAAAGTTCAGAAATTGGAAAAAAAAAAGAGTTGGACTAGCATGGAAATGTTCAATCATCCCTAACAACTTAACTTTATAACCGAATGACTTAGACAACGTCAACAAATTTATATTTAAACTTTAAGTTTCTTAGTCATCACTATTATATTTAATGCTATAGTAAAATCTATTGTCTTAGCTTATTTCATTTTTCAATTTAATCTTTTGGAAAAATTGCTGAGGTCTTTTAAAGTTTCAATCTTAAAAATTTTGTATTAAACCATTTATATAATTCAATACAGCATATTATTGACTAAATTTGGAACATATTATCACTAATATTTTAATGATTGATATTTAATATAGTATTTATCTTCCATTAAATGTAAGAAACATTACTTCTCTAGACATCAAAAGTAGATCGTTTCCTTTTCTGAAGTTGGTCATATTGGTGAAAATGTAACATATAGTTACAGTATAGAATGAATGTACACATTATTTTAGCCAATAGCAAATTACTATATTTCTTGAAATCTGCCTTTACTTACCATAGAAATGGATTAGTGATTGAAAAGATAGACAGATGAATGAAAATTCCAATGACATACAATTCAGTTAACTATGAATAGACTTCATGCTAAAATCTCAAGAGTATTGCTTTCTTCCCTTTAAAAAGGGTTCGGATTTAAATACGTAAACTCACTGAACTCAGTAATATTGGGTACATACTATGTTCCAGGCACCATTACCTGTCTACAGTATAATTGTCCCAACTATAAACTACTGCAAGTGCAAGTGAGATGCTACAGGAGCTAATGAATGTGGGGTTAAGGGTTAAGTGACATCAAATATGCCTTTCCACTTCAGTAATCACTTCTGGCTGCTAAGGGCCATTTGATCAACAGCTTTTAATCTTTTGAAAAGGTAATAGAGCTTTCCAAATTATCTGAGCATTCACCAGGAAAGAACAAGACAAGCCCTGTGTGCTCCCTATGGCCCTTTCCAGGGGCACACGCCTATTTGAACTATCCAGCTAATGACATCCCCTCCTATAGTTTCTTTCAATCAGTCCTACATTCAAGCATTTGGATATTTCCAGAGTTTGGGTTCCATCTACTCCAGATGGAACCCAAATGTAATGACTCTAAATGTAAGTAAACTCAGGAAAGTTTTCTTTACAACAGACCTGGCTGTGCATACTTCATAGGAATGAAAATTGGGAAAATGAACATTTGCAGCATCAGCATAACTCTTAAGGCTGCACAGTTGCTGTTAGCTGAGTAGCAGCATTGTTGGTGGCAACTATAGGTTTTAGGCTAAAGTTAGTGATGGGCAAGGGTCCAGAGCAGCAGAGGCAGCTGCCAATGTCACATCAGAGGACTCCAAGCAATAACAGAATTTCAGAATAAAAGTTAGAAAAGACTTTAGAGACCATCTATTCTGGTTCAGCTGCTTACTGAGCAGATATTCAAAGTCAGAGTAAGTTAGTGACAGACCTATAATTTGAACCCAGGAATCCTGACTCCCAGTCCAGTGTTTTTTCTATTACAACACAAAGATAATGATTTCAAAATTTGTAGGTGAAGGCTGCATAGTGAATATTAGTCCATTATTTTCTCTCGCTAGATCAGAAGTTCAGAAATTTAGGGTTATTATCAATTATCCTAAAAAGAAGACCAGACCATTCAAGTAATAATCACTTAAACTCATTATTTACTTTTCCCTTCCTGATTACTTAAGAAGCACTAACAATAAAGGCTTTCTGCTTTAACTTAGCATCTTTAAGAAACATACTAGTCCACTGGAATTACCCTTTAAAATAGTGAATTATGGTATATAAATTATATCTCAATAAATCTGTTATTAAAGAATATATTACTGCCCTGGCTGGTGTGACTCAGTTGGTTGGGCATCATCCTGTGCAGTAGAGATTATTGGTACAACTCCCAGTCAGGGCACTCAATCCCTAGTGGGGGACATACAGAGGCAGCTGATCGATGTTGCCTTCTCACATCAATGTTTCTCTCTTCTCCCTTATACTCTCTCTAAAAACCAATTTTGTCATTTAAGGTGGTTTTTAACATTCTGTTCTTCTACCCAACCCTGAACTCCTTCCCTACTACTTATATTACTTACCATCTATTTTTTTTCTTATTCATCAAATACGTTTTCATATCATTTCTATTGATTTAAGAATCCTCTTTATATAGAACTTTGATATGAGAGTTGAGTTTTATTACATATCTTGGAGGGGTAAATGGTTCTAAAGTCATTTTCCAAAAAAGGCTATGCCTACTAACAAAATTGAAGTGGTTCTTAACTAACTGAAATAATTCATATTTAAACATTAAATTAGACACACTGTTTTCTTTTTCTTTATATTTTCATAGCTCTCTAGTTCTTTTTTTTTAATTTAATTTTGATTGTTGATACTATTACAGATGTCCCCATTACCCTCCTCCTCCCCACTGCCCTTGCCTACCTCTACCCAGTCCCCACCAACTCCTTCCCTCTGGCCATCACCATACTGTTGGTCTGTGTCCATGGGTTATGTATATATGTTCTTTTTCTTTCCTTTATGTCCTTAGCTTCTATCTAAAATACTGTGGAAGTCAGGCAGCTTATCAATGTCTAATAGGAAGAATAACTTATCCTAAGATATCTACTTACTGCATGCTAAATGATGAGATAATACACTGAAGTTTACAAAATTGCATTATTTTTTTAGAAGATTTGTAAGTATCCTGGTGACTAGGTAAGACTAACACAATTTCTAGCTTCCAAAAAAATGTAGTTATAAACAAAGAATAACTGACATAGTAACAGAAATTATGTAAATGATTTATCATAGCATTAACTTTTCTTCACTTGAGAGCCTCTCTAAATTTTGAGTCCAGAATGAAAGTAAAATCTGTTTTATAGAATGAAAACTTTAAAAATAGTTCCATTAAGATATCTTTAAGCCACATCTTCTAGGAGATAATTATATAGAATAATGCAAACCCTGGCTTAGGATTTTGACAAAAACAATGCTTCCTCTTACACTGTTAATGACAAGTAAAGTCAATGAGTAATTAGCTAAATCACATTTTCTCTCAATCTCATGAAATGCTGCAATTTTGAAAAAACATTTTTTATATCACACTTTAATAAATTCAATTAATCTAATTTTAACTCTTCATAGGTATATAATGGTAAATATAGTCTCTATTTAGCACTTTAAAATGTGTTATAAAAAGTTTTTATTCTATTCTAATACAAGACAATTTTCCCAAGTGTGGAAAATAATTCCCAATCACCATTTACCTTGTCCTAAGAGCAAGCCAAGCAGCTTCTATGTCTGCATAGAGGTTCTTCTCCGATGGTTTCCCAGAACTTGCACCATATCCAGAATAATCATATGAGAATATATTACAGTTAATCCGTGATCCCAATCCTATGTAAAAGCTGCTCATCTGACCAAGATCAACAGCATTTCCATGTGAGAAGAGTAAGGTGTATTTGGCATTGGGTGAGCAACGCACAAACATGCAGGCAATTCTGTTGCCTTTACTGGTTCTAGTCATGAAACATTCCATAGCATCTTTTTCTCTAGAAGAATACTGCCAGTCAGCTCGTTCTGATAGGTGTAAAGTCCAGCGGCTTCCACTTTCATCACACATTAGTGTGTAAGTTGGATCAGGTGGCAAAAATGCTAATTTTGAAGCAATTTTCCCTGGACAAGGTGGACAGCAGAAGAGGCAACATAGCTCACTAAATGAAAGATTATTCATCTTCTGAAAAAGAAAAGAAGATAGCAAATGTTTTAATCACTGAATTGTGCATTCTGCATTCTCATACAATAGAAAGTTAAAACAAAGACACCAGTAGTCAGTGTCTACTACTATTATTTCAAGTTATCTTCAACCAAAACAGATTTTGGGAATCTTTCTAGAAATACTGTAATTCCTGGATGAGGCAAATGTTCCTGATCAGGAGAGAGACTATATGTTTCAAATGGTAATGATTATATTTTAAAATAACCAAAATATGAAAAATACAAGAGCAGAAGTAATGTTTATTTCCTTACAAATATCAACACAGTAAGTATAAAATAAGTATCTTTAGTATAGTTTGTAAGTTCTGCGAAAATCAGTGAAAATTCTCACAATCTCATGGAGAAGCTAGGGAATTAACATAATATAGTAAATATGTAATAGAGTTATTACTATTTGTTACTATTGTGCTAGGTGTTCTATGCATATTTCCATGTTTAATCCTCGAAACAACCTTATATGTTGGTCTCTCACAACTTGAGGCAGTGGTGGAGTCAGGATTTGACAACTGGCTCAATCACTATGCTATATCACTGGGCTACACTGTCAAGAGCTCTCAACACTATTATACCAGAATCTTATCATTTTAGCCACAGTGCCAGAGGCCCAAATAACTTATAAAAAATTAAATGTATGCATGCATGTAATCAATGCCCATATTAAAAAGGCTGTAATATAAAGTCCATTACGGAAAAAGGTAAAATCTTATAAAAGTAAAATTTCTAAAATGGTTAGGTGGAAAAGAACAAAAATATTTGTAGCCAGAGATGGGGGTGGAATCCCAACTCTACCACTTACTAGCTGTGTGTCTTTGGGTAAATTATTTATCTTTTTTACTCTCCTTGTTTTTATAAGTGAGGCCAATACCTATACTGAACAGAGTGGTTGTGAAGAACAAGTACAATAATATAGTTTAGGCACACAAAAGAGTAATGGCCAGATAGTTGGCTCACTTAGGAATGTTCCACTTTCTTCTATGTCTTTTTTATTAATATTTAAAAAATATCCACCTCATATTAACTCAGGAACAAAAATAAATACTTGTTTGCCCTACCAGCATTTCCTTCTATGTTTTCTTTTCTCAAACTCCTATGTTCTTTTAGCAATAAAAGACCTTTGCTTAGTTCCTGGTACCTAATTTTTACCAAAAAAATCTAAATACAAGGATAGGAAAAAATGTACATTATACCAAAAATAAGAAATTACCTCAGGAGTGACTAAAGAGGTGAAAATATTTGGAAAGAAAAGAATGCCCTTTTCACTTACTATTGAATTAAAATCTAGTTTGTATTGCTCAATACAAGTGTGTTTATTTCTTACTTTGAACTAATTAGGTAGAAAGAAGCAGAAACAGCACAGATAGAAACAAGAGTTGGAGCAATATAAAAGGCTTTAAAAGAAAGTCTGTCTCTTGGATACTGGGAAACAATTTTACTTGTTATTTTACCTTTATTCCTCTTCAGCCTTCAAAGCAAATATAGCCTGAATATGTTAATGTCTTAGTCTGATTGGAACAAGAGCTAGAACAAAAATGACAACTGGGTATTGTCTCTAGTGGCAAACTCCCTGAAGTGTTATGTGCTAAAAAGGATTCTGAGGGCATACCCAGGGCTTGGCAGGCAAAGAATGTGTGATAAATTAGCAATGTTTACGACAGGATTTGGCTACAAATTTATTATTCTGGTCCGGAGGATAAAGGACCTGGTGAAGAAAATGGAAGGAAAGGGAGGGGAGTTCAAAGGGTCAGTTCCAGAGAAAGGGATGACCTGGAAAAAAGTTGAGGTGGAAGGTACAATATAGCAATACTGTGTTATTTCTTGCCCCCACTATCTTATACGCCATCAACTGCTGACCCACAATAGCTTATTAAAAGCCTGATTAATAAGTAAAATGTACACAGCTAGACTATGTTCCTGTAATTTACCTCTTGAACATGAATACTTTTATATACTCTAAGGCCCTGACCGGTTTGGCTCAGTGGATAGAGTGTCAGCCTGCGGACTCAAGGGTCCTAGGTTCGATTCCGGTCAAGGGCATGTACCTTGGTTG
>NW_005360124.1:10794385-10795315 GCF_000412655.1 Myotis brandtii | reverse complement strand
TGATCGATGTTTCTCTCTCATCGATGTTTCTAACTCTCTATCCCTCTCCCTTCCTCTCTGTAAAAAATCAATAAAATACCCCAGCCGTAGGCAGCTGCCTAGGTGGCCTCGTACCTAGGTAAGTGTTACACTGCTGGGAGAACAGCAGCCGGAAGCTGGCTGGCATCTTGGGCCTGGTTCCTGCCAACTCTGTTGTTAACTATACCAGGATGCCCACATAATTAGAAAAAAAAAAGAAAAAAAAATCAAAATATATTTAAAAAAAGAAAGAAAGTAATTTTGAATTAAACATGGCTGGCTGAACATATACAATGCTTCAGAGATGCCTCTGGGGATGAACACCAAAGGCGAGCAGCACACAGAAAAGCTGCAGTGCTAGGGCCTGGTTTAATGAAAAGACAACCTGACCTTCAGGGTGGCAGAAGAAAGTATTCCCATCATTACTGCCTCAAATCCAGATAACTGATGTCCACTTAGTAACAAAAACTTGCAAATTAGCACCTTCCTAATAATAATAAGCCTGGTATAGAGCAGCAACATGGATTTGCTTAAAAGTTATTTTCTCCTTTTCTGTGTGAAAAATTTCACAATAAAAGTATAAATAAATCAAATAATCAGAGTTGAGTAGTTACTGAGGAAAAACATTTTATTCTTAATAAAAAAATTTAAGAATCATTAAAATATCTTGTTAAATTTAGATTATTTTAAGTCTTGTTTGTTTTATATAAAACACATTTGAATAAAAATGCCATTTACTAGTCATTTCTTGGCAACAAAGTCTTGAAGAGATATGGCAGTGAATAATCACAGGGGGAAAGTATTAGACAACTCAGCGTACACAAAAGCCATAAAGGGGGGCGGCCTGACAACTCCTCATGGTGGCAGCTGCTGGTGCGGTGCAGTGGGGCGGTGACAGAGCTGGTGCCTGGC
>NW_005360124.1:10790295-10794277 GCF_000412655.1 Myotis brandtii | reverse complement strand
GGAGACTCCTGACCAAGACCAACAGGATGCCCCGCTGGGCCGAGCGACTGTTTCCTGCCAATGTCGCTCACTCAGTGTACATCCTGGAGGATTCTATTGTGGACCCACAGAACCAGACCATGACCACCTTCACCTGGAACATCAACCATGCCCGGCTGATGGTGGTGGAGGAACGATGTGTTTACTGTGTGAACTCTGATAACAGTGGCTGGACCGAAATCCACCGGGAAGCTTGGGTCTCCTCTAGCTTGTTTGGCGTCTCCAGAGCTGTCCAGGAATTTGGTCTCGCCCAGTTCAAAAGCAATGTGACCAAGTCAGTGAAGGGTTCTGAATACATCTTGGCCAAGCTGCAAGGTGAGGCCCCTTCCAAAACCCTTGTTGAGACAGCCAAGGAAGCCAAGGAGAAGGCAAAGGAGACGGCACTGGCAGCTAAAGAGAAGACCAAGGGACCTTGCCAGCAAGGCAGCCACCAAGCAACAGCAGCAGTTTGTGTAGCCAGCGGAGAACCTGGTGCGGGAGCACACCCCACCACCTGCAGCACTCCCTCTGCCCTCCCCGCTGTATTTTATTATTAAAAGTCAACTTCCAGCCTGATCTACTCTCTAGGTAGTGGGTTGGAAATAGTATCTGTTTGGCACCTACCTCGTTCATAGGTCAATGCTCAACCACTGAGCCACACCGGCCGGTACTGACTTCTCTTCTTGAATTTACCTCACAGTTGTAGGCTTGTGCGTCACTGACATCACTGTCCTTTTAGAGGAGGGGTCCTCAAACTTTTTAAACAGGGGGCCAGTTCACTGTCCCTCAGACCGTTGGAGGGCCGGACTATAGTTTAAAAAAAAACTATGAACAAATTCCTATGCACACTGCACATATCTTATTTTGAAGTAAAAAAACAAAACGGGAACAAATACAATATTTGTATTTGCATGTGGCCCGCGGGCCGTAGTTTGAGGACCCCTGCACTAGACTGTAAGCTCCATGAGGGCAGGGACCTTCATTTTGTTCTCTGCTGTGTCCCAAGTATCTGGAACAGTATCTAGCTCATAATAGACGCTCAATAAATATTTGTTGAATTAAAAAAAAAGCCATAAAGGACAGACAACAAACTGAATGACTTATAGAATTTGGGAGCCAGACAAACAAGGATTTAAAATAAGCTATCATAAAGTTGTGTGTGTGTGTGTGTGAGAGAGAGAGAGAAAGAGAGAGAGGTGGGGAGGAAAGAGAGAGAGAACAGCTTAAGAATGAAGTAAAAAAGTGTGCCAGATCAACCGAAGGACTTGTATGCATGCATATAAGCATAACCAATGGACACAAGACACTGGGGGGTAGGGGAGGCTGGGGGATTGTCAAGGGGGAAAAAAAGGAGACATATATAATACTCTTTGTAATACTTTAAGCAATAAAAAAAAAGTGTGCCAGAAAATTCCATCCAACTGGAATCCCTGATATAACAAAACAAAACAAATCAGTATCTGAAATTAGATTGGTTGGGTAAGAGAATTGATAACACTTGAACTAGTATTAGTAGGTTGAAAGATTAGGTTGAGGAATTCCCAAATATGCTATTTTTCAGGGGGAGAGGGATGAAGAAATAGAAAATATGAAAGAAAATTTGAGGATAGAAATAGAAATACCATGATCAATACTATAGAAGTTCCAGGAAAATAGGAGAAAATAGTGATAAGATAAGAATTTCTCAGAATTAAAGTAAATTCAGATTGGAATAGCTAAGTGCCAAACAGATACTTAAGAACAGACGAACTACCAAGGAATAAGAATCAGATGAACATCTGACTTTTCAATAGCAACACTAAAAACCAGAAGACAGTGGAGGGATAGTATTAAAAAATAAATAAATAAATGTCAAACTTAGAATTTGACCATTTTAGTGAAGATAAAATAAAAATATCTGCAGGCATGTAGAAGCTTAGAATGTTGACCAAACCAAGACACTCTTTAAAAACTCCAGCAAGGAGGAAAATAAACCTAAGAGACTCTATTTATTGTATATAAATGCTCACATATATAAATGCTCACAGCGCTATAATTCATAATAGCCAAAATAACCATAAAATGTCCATCAATCAATGAATAAATATACAATGAAGTATTATTCAGCCATAAAAAGAACAAGTACTGATGCATGCTCCAAACTGGATGAATCTTGAAAAAATTATGCTAAGTGAAAGAAACTAGTCACAAAAGATCATTTACTATATTATTTTATTTGTATGCAATGTCTAGAATACGCAAATCCATACAGACAGAAATAGGTTAGTGGCTCCATGGCTATGGCAGCTAGGAGAGTTGGGGAATAACGGCCAAAGAGTATGAGGTTTCTTTTGGGGATAAGAAAAACGTTCTAAAATTAATTTGGGTAGTGGTTGTACCACTCTATTAATAGTATATTAAAAACCAACCAACTGAGCATTTTAAATGAGTAGTTTGTAGAGTATATGAATTATATCTTAATACAGCTGTTAGAAAAAAAGGAAAGGTGTTTGGAAAGCTAAGGTAACTTGCAAAGAAAGAGCAAAAATACCCATGCATTTGTTGGGTGGCTGGGAATTTTCCCTTTTATGTATTAAGACAGACTACAGAAAAATAAAGTAATAAAGACAAACTGGTGCTGGTACAGAAACAAATAGACTTAATGATAGCATTGTATTAACTAGTTATTATTGGAAAGGAGAAAAGGGAAGGCCAGATATTGTAGGCATGTCATTTGGGCAGCTTCACCTGGAAGCTACAACTTTACACTCCCCAGGGGCCCAGAGCAAAGAGAAGATAGAAGATTTGGGATGCAAAACCCCCTAAACAAAGTTCATTCTCTTGACTCTCTTGGGACTTGAGTGACTCTGGGCTTGTGGGGCTCTTTTGCTCCTGCTTCCCTGCATTTGCCTACATGGCACATGGCCATGTGAAGCCCATACACAATGGACTAATGGACTGTAACTGACCCAGTTCCAACATGGAAAGGAAACTCTGGATGCTGGCTTTGCTTTTAGCTTTACTGAAACCCCAGCTATACTTCTTCTATGACTGGACTAAGGGAAATGGGACTTGTAAACCCAGAGATGTAATTCCACAGAAATAAAGCTTTCTACCATATCTCATCCTCCTGTGGGGGCCTCCAGAAATGCTTCTTCCAGCGGTACGCCAAGAACCCCACTCCCATTAGCAATGGGGGAAGACTAGGCATGGTTTTCTGCAATAACACAAGTAACAGAAGACATAGCTTGTAAACAGAGCTGTGCATAAATGAGAATCTTCTATGACACAGCTGGTTTCTCAAAGCAGTAGGAAAGGATGGATCCTTGAGAAGATGGTTCCGAGAAAATCTACCAGATAGGCAAAAGTAGTTGGATCCCTACCTCTCAGTATGTAGAACATAAACCACAGAGAGATTAGAGACCTAAAAGGAAAAACTAATATAACTTAAGAAAAAATTCCACAAACAATAAAACATTGGTTGATTCAGGTCCATTTAAATAACGGATTTTCATGCAGTGAAAAATGCTTTGGGAAAGATGATTTCTTCATCTCAAACTATCAGAGGGTTAATATTAAAATACTAGTAGAGGCCCGATGCACAAAATTTGTGCAAGGATAGGGGAGGGGTTCCCTTAGCCCAGCCTGAGCCCTCTCACAATCTGGGACCGCTCACTCCTAACTGCCCGCCTGCTCACTCCTAACCACCAGCCTACTCGCTCCTTACCACTTGGCTTGCTGCTCCTTAGCACTGCCGCGGAGGTGGGAGAGGCTCCTGCCAACACCACTGAGCTCGCCAGTTGTGAGTCCGGCTTCTGGCTGAGTGGTGCTCCCACTGTGGGAGCGCACTGACCACCAGGGGGCAGCTCCTGCCTTGAGCATCTGCCCCCTCGTGGTCAGTACGCATTATAGCGACCAGTCATTCTGGTCGTTCTGCAGTAATAGTTGCTGGGCTTTTATTTATATACTAGAGGCCCGGTGCACA
>NW_005360124.1:10786417-10788973 GCF_000412655.1 Myotis brandtii | reverse complement strand
TGGCTGCCGGCCGCCATCTTGGCTGACAGTTAATTTGCATAAGGATATGCTGATTAGCCAATGGGAAGGGTAGCGGCCGTACACTAATTACCATGTTTCTCTTTTATTACTGTAGATAGATAAGGAACTTCTGCAAATACTAGGAAAAAAACCCACAAGTAACTCAAGAGAACAAATAAACAAGATATATGAATGGTATATTTACATAGGGATAAACAAGGCTAACAAGTATATGAAGAAAGGTCACTCTCACCCAACTTTCAAAGAAATGTAAGAAATTTCGACACTATAAGAAAGATAAAAATTAAAAAACTAAGTAATATCAAGTACTGGTGAGAATGGGAAAAAAGAGGAACCATTGTGAACTTCTTGGTAAGCCATTTTTGTTTGCCTATGACCCAGAAACCCACTTTTAGGTTAAGTACTCCAAAGAAAGACTTACACAGGCCTTAAGGTAACATGTACAAAAGTGCTCACTGCAGCATTACTTGTATCAAGTGTAGGAAGCAACATAGATTCCATTACTGGGGAAATGAATATAAAAATGTTGGATACAGATTATGGAATATTATGCAGAATAAGAAATATAGTACTTTGTTTTGATGAGTAGAAATTAAAAATATAGTACTAGGTGAAAAAAAGGAATGAGCAGATCTATGCTATCATTAATGTAAATTAAAAACACTTAAATGTTATATATTTTCAAGGACAAATTATCTAAAGACATGCATACTTGAGTGGATGTTTATGGAGGGAGAAAGGAGAAAGGAGGTTGAAGGGAAAAAAATAAAAATTAAGTAAAACAAGAGCAGGACCTATGTTCATTGATGATGAAAATGTGCCACAAACTGCACTAGAAGTTCCAGGGGGCAAAATCATATCTGCTTGTATATCACTGGACACCTAGTGCCAAGCAGAGTACCTGACAAATTATAGGGTTTCTAAAATTTTTTGAGTGAATGAGTTAGTAAATGAATAAGATTAATTCAACACTCTGCATCTAAGAAGCCCCCACAAAAGAAAAAAGTTTACTAAATGGCATTAACAAAGAAAGCAAATATGTTTTGTGATACTACTTACGTTTCTTGTATGGGGATAAAACAGAAGCAGTCAAATAAAAACTATGAACTGGAAGGTGGGTGTATGTGGTGAGAAAATTGGTAGGCACTAAAATCATTCAGTGGGTTATGAAGCTCAGAACAGGATAGTCTTCCAGGGAGAAGGAAATGTTGCCTCTCTCAAAATCAGTTCACAAAACGAAAGGTCAACTCAATGTTAAACAGATGGCCCATTGTGAAAATTAAAGTTTTTCTTTTGGCAGGGGACTCAGAGTTATTTCACTTACAGCAGGAAGAATTTCCTAAAACTGTGAATTAATTTAACTCCTGGTAACTTTTTCTGTTCAATGACAAAAAAAAAAAAAAGACAAACATTTGAATTCTTTCTCAGCAAAACAGGAAGACTAGCGTTAAAAAAAAGTCCCCAAATAGAATGACCTACTATATCTCCTTCCTCTCTTCTGATAGAAAAAATTACTGAAATGACTTCTGTCAATTCCTAAGGTAATAACAATTTACTGAAAAAAAAAATCTCCCTTCAATCTCCTTTTTAATAGTTTCTTGGTAATGTAGGTAGACCCAAATTACTACATCTACAAAGGACAACTGATTCTTTTAAGGTTCAAGATGTTTTGTTTAATGACCTAGTACTCAATAGACACTTAAAGAGGTTTCAGAGAAAACATTTTAAAATGCTTATATCTTTTCTTCATTTTAATGATATTTCGACAACTAATGCTCTATCCAATCTGGAGTGTAGATAGTATATGATAAGCCATTTCAATTGTGATATACTAAATTTTACGTTAAGAACTATATTCTAAAGTCCAATTGAATTATTTTGAATTTTACTTCACTCATGAATAAATCTGGAGAAATAATTTTATATATTCTATTCTGTAGAATATCAGAGTTTATCATGTCACCTAGAGAATCTGCAACTACTTCCAGCTAGTTACAGGCCCACTTATTTTGAAATCAGGCTTCCAGCGGTCCCAAATGATTCAGCAACATTTCCTGGATATTATCTTCTTCAAGTTATAAATAAACAAATCTGAGCATTTAAACACAAAAAAAATAATTGAAAATGGAAAGACTGAATAAAAATGTGAAGACTGGTCCATTTGCTACCATGTTTCTCTCTTACATCGATCTTTCTTTCCTTCCTCTTTCTCTAGAAGCAATGAAAAATATGTCCTCGGGTGAGGATTAATAAATAAATAAATAAATAGATTTATAGCAGAGCCTCACACCAGAAATAGAAAAATGAGGTGGATGTTTGACTATTAACAGCAAGAGATAGCAGAGATCAGAATGGACTAAAGTCAGAAGTGACAGTAGAGAAGATACATATTCAACTATGAAAAAGAAATCAGATTTTAGGTCAGTTCTGCACAAGGGGGCCAGGAGCCTAACACATCCAATAGTAGACTGACCCAAAGAAATCACCATAACATCTACACTAATAAAAGAGAAACATGGTAATTAGCGTACGACC
>NW_005360124.1:10777583-10784964 GCF_000412655.1 Myotis brandtii | reverse complement strand
GGGGAGGGCCCAGGCCGGGCTGGGGGCCCCCCCCCCCCGAGTGCACAAATTTTTGTGCACCGGGCCTCTAGTATTATATAAAGGTGGTCAATTATATAACAGCTCATTAGCTTAAAGCAAGCACCAAAAAAAAAAATAAAATTAACTTCAGTATTTTTTGAGAGTTCCAAGCAAGTTAGACACTGCTGCCCTAAGATCCATATGTAATCTGTAGCAACATTTACCAAAGTACAGTGATTAAGTAGAAACCATAAATGTTATGGTCTTGAGAGATCCTTATACATTAGAGCTTAGTGTATACAGAGAAGCTGAATATTCACCTCATAAGTTTAATATGCTTTTTCAGTCAAGATGGAGCATCCAAAAGATTTAAAATGATCAAGTGTAATTTATAAAGTAGGTGTTTAGTACAATGTTGTTTTAACACATTTTCTATCTTATCTGTGTATGCATTATATAGAAATATTAGAGGCCTGATGCATGAAATCTGTGCAAGGGGCTCAGCCCTTGAAGCCTCAGCTTCGTCCGGAAGGTAGTCCGGAAGGTCGTTCAGCTGTCTGGTCTAATTAGCATATTATGCTTTTATTATTATAGATAGCTTGTAAAACACTTTGGTCTCTTTGAGGTAGGCTGTATATCTTTCCTTTTTTAGACCATTATAGGAATCAGCAGCAGAGGCACTTTACTGTCTGAGAGATCACAGGACATGACTGAGTGACTTTGCTAGAATTAAAATTCTAAAGACAGATGGCATTATCTGTGCTACATGGGAATACCAACTTAAAAACTTAAGTTCTACATAGGTCAATGTAGCCATTTCTATACTTCTGTTTTCCCTCAGTTTCTTTTTTTAAAATATGCTCTTATTGATGTTTTAGAGATAGAGGAAGGGAGAGGGAGAGAAAGACAGAAACATCTGTGAGAGAGAAACATTGATCAGCTGCCTCCTGCACGCCCCCTACTGGTGATAGCCCAAAACCTGGGCATGTGCTCTGACAGGGAATCGAATTGGCAACCTCTTGGTGCATGGGATGATGCTCAACCAACTGAGCCACACTAGTTGGGCCCCCTCAGTTTTCTTTTTTTCTTTTTTCTTTTTATTAATCCTCACCAGAGGATATTTGTTCCATCGATTTTTTTTAGAGAGGAGAAGGGAGCGGGAGAGACAGAGAGAGAAACATTGATGTGAGAGACACATCATTCTGCAGGAGCCCCAACCTGAGCTGGGGATGGAGCCTACAACTGAGGTACATGCCCTTGACCCGAATTGAACCCGTGACCCTTCAGTCCATGCCCGACAGTCTAACCACAGAGCCAAACCAGCTAAGGCCTACCCCAGTTTCTTTATTCTCACTGCACTGTCCAATACAGGAACCACTAACTATATATAGATATTTACATTTAATGAAAATTACATATTCAGTTCCTCAGTCCCCTTGCCACGTATGACTAGTGGATACCAAATTGCACAGTGCAGAATGAACATTTCCATCATTGCAGAAAGTCCTATTAGGCAGTGTTGAAATAGACCATTACAACAGAGGCAACCCAGGACCAGAGCTTACATGCTTCATATCCATACTACCTTGAAATGTTGGAGCCTTACTGATCTCCCCATCAAAATTCATGTAGGCAATTTTTATAGATCCTATTGAACTCTGTAAACCACATAAAATTAAACGAGATACCTACACTATAATGTTTTAGAAGAATGCTACCTTGACAAAACTATTACAACAGTTAACCCAATTCTATTGTAAAAGCCATTTAAAAAAAATAGCAATTCAAATTAATTAGGCTATCCACACATTTTAATGCGTAGTCAAAAGGATTCACATTTTTGAAAGGTCCCTTGTAAGCTAGAGTTGTAAGTAAACCATAAGAAAATATAAAAACATTTGAGACTATTAGCCAACTAATTTCTGAACATAGCCCATACAGTATTCTAAACACTTAACAATCCTGATGATCCACTTAACCAATGCTCTAACAAGTGAATCAAGTCTTCCAGATTAAGCAGAAGGACAAGTTGTCAATTTTTGCATATGCTAATACCACAGATTCCTGTCAAGCTTTTGGTGCCTGGAAAGTGCAATTAGCTAATCATTCAATGTCACACCTCTACATATGCCAAGCATAGCTAAACCATGGACACACATCCCACCCTCTTTCATCAGTTTTTGGCACCTCTATGGAAAGGCTTTCCAACACATGCTTATCCTCAAAGTTCACAGAAGAGCTATCACAGTACATTGGTAGAGACATTCCACAAACACACATTATTCCCTCCTCATTTATACTACCATCCGGTAGGTATGATGCGCACTGACCACCAGGGGGCAGACGCTCAAGGCAGGAGCTGCTGAGCTGCCGTGACTGGCCAGAGCAGTTCTTGGGTGACGCACCCTGGAACCAGAGAGGAGGGAGCTCTCGCACTCTGGGACCTCTCAGGGGATGTCAGAGAGCCGGTTTCAGCTCGATCCCCGCAGGCTAGGCTGAGGGACCCCAGAGGGACCCCACTCACTCCGCAGACGCCCTTCAAGCCGAAGCACCACCCCAGGTGCGGCTGGCCAGGGAGGGACCACGAGAGGTTGGTTCCAGGGTGTGCCCAGCCCGTCTTGCCCAGTCTCACCCCTCTGGCCACCTTCTAATTAATTTCCTTTCTTTTCTTTTTTTTTTTTTTTAATATTTTACAGAGAGGAAGGGAGAGGGAGAGGGATAGAGAGTTAGACACATCGATGAGAGAGAAACATCAATTCAGCTGCCTCCTGCACACTCCCTACTGGGGATGTGCCTGCAACCAAGGTACATGCTTTTGACTGGCATCAAACCTGGGACCATTCAGTCTGCAGGCTGATGCTCTATCCACTGAGTCAAACTGGTTAGGGCTAATTTTCTTTCAATGTGCACGAATCCGTGCACTGGGTCACTAGTTTATAAGTAAATCTGTTTCTGGGAAGCTTTTCAGGTGAATACTTACTCAATACATTCCACAACACGTATAGTCATCTCTTCATATCTGAGGGGGCATTGGTTCCAGGACCCCCAAGGATACCAAAATCTGCCAACACTCAAGTCTCTTATATAAAATTAGAGGCCCGGTGCATGAAATTCATGCGGGGGGTTGCGGGGGGGGGGGGGGGGGAGTGCGTCCCTCAGCCCAGCGTGCACCCTCTCCAATCTGGGATCCCTTGAGGGATGTTCAACTGCCTCTCGCAATCTGGGACTGCTGGCTCCTAACCGCTTGCCTGCCTGCTTGATTGCCCCTAACCACCTCTGCCTGCTTGCCTGCCTGATTGCCCCCTAACTGCGCCCCTAACCGCCTCTGCCTTGCCTGGCACCCTGGACCCAGGATTCCCTCCTCCGGCTGGCCACAGGCACCCAGGACCTGGGCCAGCTTCACCTGGGCTGACCACAACTGCAGGGGACTGTAGGCGTGTGGCTTCACCCGGGTCGCAGCAGCAGGTGCACAAGACCACGGGGCAGGTGGCTTGTCCCTTTCCCAGGCTGCAGCCCCAGCCACTGGTGCCCGGGACCATGGGGCATGCAGTGTGTGGCTTGTCCCTCTCCCAGGCCACAACCCCAGCCGCTGGCACCCGGGACCGCAGGGCAGGCTTTTGTTCTCAGGCAATAAAATTGCTGTATGATAAACTGGAGTCAGTCAAAAGACAAATGTAAATGGTGATAACACTACTACATTCAAATAATTATTAAACAAGCTGCATTTTTAAGATTTTATATATATTAACTAGTGGCCCAGTGCACAGATTCGTGCACATTGAAAGGCAATTAATTAGAAGAAATATTTTAATATCACTATTCACCCTTTCTCTATATAGAAGTGTCAGAGA
The DNA here is from genome assembly GCF_000412655.1 of Myotis brandtii. Classification (NCBI taxonomy): domain Eukaryota; kingdom Metazoa; phylum Chordata; class Mammalia; order Chiroptera; family Vespertilionidae; genus Myotis; species Myotis brandtii. The sequence goes on along the minus strand of NW_005360124.1, from coordinate 10,781,113 downwards.
TAAAAGAAAATTATCAAAATATATATATAAATAATATATAAATTGAATAAACAATAACAACATGATATAACAAAGACATGATATAAAAACAACATAAACATGATATAAAACCAGCATTGATAAAAAGTGACTGATAAATTGATTAAACTTATTCTACTATCTCCCTGTATACCACATTAAGAGTAAAAACACGTTCAGAGTGCTTGGCTAATTTCCCTTGTGATGAAGTATTTACAACTTTAACGTCACACGCTCTTCGAACTCAAGAGAAAGCAACTTGTAACTGACCATGTCCGAAAACGGGTTCAGGTAGGAATATTCCTACTCTGTCTAAAGTCTGTCCTTGACTTTTGATACTGAAGAATCTATATTTGCAGGTTTGAAATTTTCCTAGGTTATGAAAACCAGGCTAATGTTTATTTATCAAAATATACTTTTTATATAGCTAGATATTATTGTAAAAACTCCATAAATATTAACCTTTTTAAATCCTCATTACAACCCTATTAGATATCATTAACTCCCCATCGCCCCCCACTCCTCTATCCAATTTACAGGTAAGAAAACAGAATTTAAATTTACTATGAAAACAATGAAGCCAGGCTTCAGTTTGGGTTCAGAGCCCATGCTTTTACTCACTGAGTTAGATTAGTGTGGGGCAATGAAAACGAACATGTTTTGCTACAGTTTGAACAATAGAGAATGTAATGAGTCCAGTAGGGAAAGAAAAATGAAGACAAAAGAACTTCCCATTCCATACCAAAACAAATGCAACAACAACAACAAAATAATAAATTTTTTTAAAAAATCAAAGATTTGATGAAAAACAGAAAGGTGAGGTAGTTGTTCAGAATGTGAAAATATCTATCTGGGGAAAGAGGAAGGAAATGGTCTTAGCCAACAGATGGCAAAAGAAAAAAAAAGTAAAACCTGCACTGGTATCTATACTAATAAATTCACAACTTTGTTGTTTTCTTCTGAGATTCTGAAGTTACTTTAAAAAGGCAAATTTTACTAGTTACATATTAGAAACTGATATATTTCAGGGTATTTATGTGTGTAAGAATTCTAGGAAGTCTTTGAATGTAAAAGCTTCAATATTGTAAAAATTCTAGGGAGAAGGATAGAGAGTTAGAAACATCAATGAGCGAGAAACATCAGTCAGCTGCCTCCTGCACGCCCCCCACTGGGGATGTGCCCGCAGCCAAGGTACATGCCCTTGACCGGAATCGAACCTGGGACCCTTGAGTCCGCAGGCCGACACTCTATCCACTGAGCCAAACCGGTTAAGGCCTATTTCAGTGGTATTTATGTGTGTAAGAATTCTAGGAAGTCTTTGAATGTAAAAGCTTCAATATTGTAAAAATTCTATTTCATAAAATGTAACTTTGAGAGCAGGCAGCATCAGTTTGCAGTAACACCTACAAAACCACCCCAGGTGGATTTGTCATTTGGATTAACTGACACCTTAATACTTTTAAAGTGATACTCTGTTGGGATGTTGATGAGTGGCACTGAATCTAGAAATCAATTTGGGAAGAACTAAAATCTGAGTGTTAGTATTCCTGACAATATATCTCTATTTTTTACATCTTTTAAAATATCCCACTTTCTAAATGTTTGCTGATGTACAGAAATGCAATACATTTTTGTGTGCTGACTTAATATACAACAAGTTTGCAAATTCTTATTGTCTCATTACTGTTTCTTGCTTTACTGCACTGGCTGGGATACCAGTACACTGTTGAGTAAGCTCCTGGTCTTCAATGGTGAAACAATGATGGTAGTATAATGTTTCCTGTAGAATTTTTATGGCTATCCTTCAGAGATTAAGAAAGTTTCCTTGGCCTGGAAGATGTGGCTTAGTGGTTGAGTGTCGACTTATGAACCAGGAGGTCATGGTTTGATTCCCAGACATGGCACATGTGCAGGTTGTGGGGCTTGATCCCTAGTAGGAGGCATGTAGGAGGCAGCCAGCCAATTAATGATTATCTCATCATTGATGTTTCCATCTCTCTTTCCTTTTCCCTCCCTCTCTGAAATTAATAAAAAAAATTTTTTTTAAGTTTCCTTTTTTTTAGCAGTTTTAATGGAATAAATTTCACAAAAACCACTTGGCATTCTTGGAATAATCCTAATTCAATGATAATGTATACTTTCATATACATTGGTAGATTCACTTTGTTAATATTTTGCACAGAATATTTTATCTTCATCAGTGAGAGTGGTCTTTAATTGTTCCCTTTCATACGTCTAAGGTTTTTGTATTAAGGTTATGCTAACCTAATACAATTTAGTTGAGGAGTGTTCTCTCTCTATGCTAAAGAGAAATTAGTTACATCTTCTTTAGCCAATAATTAGTTTACTATGACATTTTTCCCTAATGATTTTGTGTTCTCTGTTGTTTCTTGATATTCTTTCCCTCAGTGTTAAATTAACTCTTTTAAAAAACTTCTCTAGTAAGAGCTGTTCCAGTGAGTAAATGGTATTTCACAAAACAACAGTGTCAATTGCACAGAAACTAATAAAATAAGTCTTTTTTTAAAAATACATTTTTATTGATTTCAGAGAGGAAGGGAGAGGGAGAGAGAAAGAAACACCAATGATGAGAGAGAATCATTGATTGGCTGCCTCCTGTACACCCCCTACTGGGGATCGAGTCCTCATGTGCCCTTCACTGGAATTGAACCCGGGATCCGTCAGTCCACAGGCAGACGCTCTATCCACTGAGCCAAACTGGCAAGGGCAATCTAATGAATCTTAACTGAACAATGCCTGATATACAGTAGACTTTTAGAGTTTATAGATTTAACATTCAGTGTCAACTACTAGAGGGCAAATGAAGAGGCCTATCCCTGCAATAAAGTATAATTGGACTACTACCCTTCTCTCAGAGCAGCTTTAAAAAATTAGTGAAATAAGAAGACCTAACACAAATCTAAAATTCAAACTGAGAGGTTGTTTGCTGCAAAAATGAGTAAGAGGTGCCATTATTAGTAACAGAATTCTACCTCCAAGCTTTAAATCTGGCCTTGAATTAGTTTCTGTGAAAACTTGGCAGGCTCCCTGTTAGCATGGACATGGGGATGGGAGTGGTGTTGGTGGTACAGAAACCACTTGGAATATGAGCAGCTTAGAGCCCTTGAACAGCTCCTTCCCCACCTGGGGACATAAAGGAACTTATGGCTAATGTGACTGCATTTCAGGATTTTACATTTCACCCTTCTTTTTGAACCCTCTTATTCAAGCCTGATTTTTCTGTGTCTTGTTCTGTTACTTTCTATCTGAATTTTTAGTTTCTGTCCATCCACCTGATACAGAGGTTCTCCCTTCAATCTTGAGGGCTTGGGTTAAGTTTTATTTCACTTTCAAATCACCCTCAGCCCAGTGCTTTATGTTGCTCAAATCTTACCACATACACAACCTTCATCAGCCACCTGATCGCCTATACCAGTGGTTCTCAACCTTGGCTGCACATTAGAATCACCTGGGAATCTTTTTAAAATCCTGATTTCTGGGCCTCATCCTCC
>NW_005360124.1:10772623-10777488 GCF_000412655.1 Myotis brandtii | reverse complement strand
TAAAAAGATTCCCAGGTGATTCTAATGTGCAGCCAAGGTTGAGAACCACTGTCCTATGCTAAAGCTTCTACTTGGATAGAGGAAAAAAAGAGAGTGATACAAAGAGGGCACTGAATAGAGCCAGGCAAACTGGTTACTGTGTACCTTGTTAGAGGGGAGATTTGTTACTAGTCTGAGAGCCACTAGGTCCATTGGGGACCCTAGGTGGCCTATAATTGAAAAGATTTGAAGTCAAATAAATATATGCGTATTGGACTTATTGGAAGTAAGAAAAATCATAATTCTGCTTCAAGGAGACAGGCCATTTAAACAAGGACAGGCCATCTGAAATGCCTCAATTCTGTAAGAAACATGCCTCTGATTCATCTTCATAGAAAAGAAACAGCATGTGGCCAGGCAGTTACTGATATTCCCCAGAGCAAACAGGATGTGGGGGTTGGGGAGAGGGTATGAGAGCTGTGCATGTGGCTGATAGCACATTTTCCAGGAGGATTCCCCTAAACAAAGGGAGGTAGAGACAGCTCAGAAGGTCTCAGCCCAATATTTTAAATGGCCCAATGGGTGACAGCAAGACCTAGGCAACGTATTAAGAAACAGGTGACCAAATAGTACTCAGCCAATGAGGAACTGGAGGAGGGACTAAATAAATACGCTATGTTCCCTGCCCCAGGTGTGTGCTGTACAATGGACACCAGCTCTGGAGAGTATTATTAAAAGTCTCATTTTCGCCATGTTCCTGTTTCCCAGTCCATCATTTGATATTCGGACAGGTGAGCCATTTCTCACAATTCTAACCAGGAAATAAGCCAGGATGGCTGGTTCTAAGCCCATCCCTCTTTTTCTGTTTCATTCTAGGCTTTTCACATCCCTAAAAAGTTTCCCTTTGAATTATTAGGAGGCATGATAAATTGCTGAGCACTGGGAAGCTCTGTAGAGCTTGTAATGGAGACTAAAACTTACCACTATCCAACAAGCTACTATTACTGATGGGTAGTCAGTAGATAAGTGCATAAGGTTGTTACATAGACTATCTGCCCTAGAGGTCTGAGAGGTACTTTGAGCAGCATGCTACTTTCTCTACTATCTTTTAGTGCTGGGGCTCAGTAGAAATAATCAATCCCATTGATTGGAATTTCTTTCCTCCTTCTCCCCACCATTTTTATTTATTAGTTTCAGGGGTTTCCATCAATGAGATGTTCTTAGATCTGGAAGCCAAGAAGTAATCCCTTAAGAACTGACTAGACCAAATACTTAATGTCTAAGGCCTATATCCTGGCCAAATGGGTATATATACTATCTCTCAGGGTCGAATGATCCTATATAATAAAAAGGTAAATATGCAAATTGACCCTAATGGCAGAATGGCCAAGAACGACTGGTCGCTATGACACACACTGACCACCAGGGGCCAGATGCTCAATGCAGGAGCTGCCCCTTAGTGGTCAGTGCACTTCCACAGGGGGAGCGCCACTCAGCTCATGGGTGGCCAGCGCAGCAGCACAGGGGGAGCGCCACTCAGCCAGAAGCCAGCTCATGGGTGGCCAGCGCAGCAGTGGTGGTGGGAACCTCTCCCGCCTCTGTGGCAGCGCTAAGGATGTCCGACTAACAGCTTAGGCCCGCTCCCCACAGGGGTCCCGGGGGTTCTCAGTCTGCCAGAGGGATGTCTGACTGCCAGCTTAGGCCCAATTCCTTGGGGAGCAGGCCTAAGCCGGAAGGTGGACATCCCTCGAGGGCTCCTGGACTGCAAGAGGGTGCAGGCCAGGCTGAGGGACCCCCCCGAGTGCACAAATTTTCATGCATTGAGCCTCTAGTGTTTTTATATCCTTCTCTTAAGATTCTTCTTACTTTTGTAGCATACCAGTGTGGAGAGAATCAGCTCCGCCAACCTTAATCAGTGACAAATTAGGAATTATGCTTGTTGCTGTTCCTTCTGCCCTCTTACACTAAATTTGACTAAACATAGGGATGGGTGAAGGTCATAAACCAATAAAGATCTGTGAGGTAGAGAAGTACTACATCACATCACCTTCCTTTGCAAAGTCTAAGCAATATGAAGAATGTATCACACCCTTCAGCCCTATGAGTTGTTTCTTACTAACATCCTTAATGCTTAATGAGTTGTTTCTTACTCACATCCTTTACCCCCCAAAATAATGTATCAGAATAACAATGCAGTATTATTGCTCTCAGACTTGACAGCAGACAAACCCTTATCTGGATGGTTCTGAGGTAGGTACTATTTAATAAATTCCATGTAAAATCAGTTAATGTGCTACCAGCTTGGGGTCAAACCTGGAAATTACCTTATTTAGACAGCAACAGCACTGTTAAAAGGATGTGTGGTTCTATGAACCCTGAAACCAAATGCAAAGGATCCAAAACAGTTAATATTAATGACCTGAAAACTCTCTTATATATATAAAAAAGAGGTTATGATTTAAGATTTGTTACATATTCATTTTATGTTTCTCAAATCTTACCACATACACAATCTAGAATAGCTGCAGTATCTTAATTTCTTCAGAGGTATTTGGAAAGATAAAAGAATGCTTCCATTTTGCACCTCATTTGTGGTTAAGATGAATGTCTCCAATGTTGCACTGAAGCATTTTTGTCACAAAAGGAAATCAATCTGGATCTTAACCTATCTACACCTGATTATGTAATTCTCATTCTGTTCCTAAGTTCCATATAATTAATATTCTAGACCCGTGGTCGGCAAACTGCGGCTCGTGAGCCACATGCGGCTCTTTGACTCCTTGAGTGTGGCTCTTCCACAAAATACCATGTGCGGGACGTGTGGGCACGCATGTACAGTGCGACTGAAACTTCGTGGCCCATGCGCAGAAGTCGGTATTTTGTGGAAGAGCCGGTATTTTGTGGAAGAGCCACACTCGAGGGGCCAAAGAGTCGCATGTGGCTCACGAGCTGCAGTTTGCCGACCACTGTTCTAGACTCTAGACAGGAATTTCCACTTTGTTATCCAATTTTCAATTGATTTGTTTTCCTGTGGGCACAATCCAGATTACAATTCTGGTAGCAGATTTATTCCTGGCCTGGGGATATACCTTGACTGGGCATTATTCCTAGCTTTGTTACCTACCCAGTGGAGGTTTCAGAGAACTCAGTCAAGACACATCATAAGTTTAAAAAAATACCTTAAATCTTTATTGAAGGAAGACTTACAGATACTGGGGAATTTTCATCTGTGAATATAATGAGATACTGGATTTTTGGTAAGTCTACCAGCTTTTCCTAGTAGAAGACCTGAGAAAAAGGTACTAATCTATCTATCTATATATATAAAAGGTTAAACAACCAAAGAACTGTAACAACCAGAACAACCAGACAACTGGCTGGTAGTTATGATGCGCACTGACCCAGACCTTGCTGCTGGGGCCCTGACAGCCCCGAATCTGGTTCACCCACACCCCGGACCCAGACAGGAGAGAGGGGAGAGTCCGATTCCTCGTGGAATCAGCTATTGGTTAGCTTGCTGCTGGACCAACCTCACACGGTCCTTCCCCCCAGCCTACCAGCCCCGATTGCCAGCCAAGCCGAGGGACCCCACCTGTGCACGAATTCATGCACTGGGCTTCTAGTCCTATATAATAAAAGCCTGATATGCAAATTGTCCACTCGGGCGGTCATTTGATCAGGAGTTCCACAGCTCACTATGACATGCATTGACCACCAAGGGGAAGCGTAGAACATGGTGTCAGCGACATGGTGCTAGCAGTGGGTGGCAGTGGAGGTGCTGCTGGTCCCAATGGACCCCAGTGAAAGTGAGACCACGGCAGGATGGTGGAGCAGGTGAGCGGGTGATGCTCGGACAAGGCGGGTGTGAGTGAGGGTCTGATTGTCCCACCGATCGTCCTGCAGATGGCGACCAGCGGCAGTGGCGGGGGGCCCGGCCCAGATTGATTGCCCCGCAGATGGCAACTGGTGGAGGTGGCGGAGGGAGGGGCCTCCATCTGGCTCCCAGGCACTGAGGGAGCCGGGCAAGGGGCCCAGCCCTGAATGATCGCCCCGCAGATGGTGACCAGCAGCTAGCAGGCCCTGATTGTCTGAACAGGGCTGGGCCCCAGGCTGGGATGGGGAACTGGGGGTGGGTGACGGCGACCAACCTCCTGAGGCACCTGGGCTGGAGGCTGAGACCTCTCACTGGCTACCTGGGGGAGGGGGTGATGGGGACAGAGGTATGGTGAGAATGCGGGGTGTCTGCCGAGCTCGCTCTCACTCCCCCTGCTACCCTCCCCCAGGACGCCAGGGCTTGCGCACGGGGGAAGACCCCACACTCAGGTACCGGTGCCTGTGAGGAGCCTGCCCCACAGCTGCTGGGAATGCAGGGGCCGGTCGGGCTCCCTGTGGTTCCTGCAGGAGCCGGTATGTGAGGCCGGCCAGGAGCAAGCGCGCTGCCCACCTGGCACCCGTGCAGCGCTGCTGGGAGGCCCAGAGGCCCATGCTGCGCCCCGGCCTGCAGCGTCCTGCCATGCTCACTGCGTGGGGACTCAGGCGCCATGACTCAGGCAGAGGGGGGTGCGCAGGGTCCCAGAGGTCAGCTGGGACCTGCCCTTCCACGCCAGATGCTCACGCTTCGATCGCTGGCCAGGCCTACGGACTGCACCCATGAACGAATTTCATGCACGGGCCTCTAGTAAATTAATAATAGTTGGTTTAGGGAGAAACCAAGATGGCGGCATAGGTAAACACCAGAGATTGCTGCCGCAAACAACCACTTCAAAAATACAACTAAAAGACGGAACGGACATCACCCAGAACCACAGGAAGGCTGGCTGAGGAGAGATTCTTCAACTAGAAGGAAAGAGAACAGCATACCAAGGCTCAGAGGAGGCGCAGTGTGG
>NW_005360124.1:10757132-10772429 GCF_000412655.1 Myotis brandtii | reverse complement strand
CGGGAACTGGGAGGAGGGGAGTTATGGGGGGGGGAGAGGAACAAATGTAATAATCTGAACAATAAAGATTTAATTTAAAAAAATAATAATAATAGTTGGTTTAGAGGGGCTTCAACCACTCTATTTTATTATCTTCTTACAATCCTGTCATACATGAGATATGAAGTCACCCAGCAAGGAATAAATTATTTCCTAAGCTATAAAACCAAGGCTGTAACAATATCAAGGGCTGGAGAAAACCAGGTGCCCCTTGTCACAAGTGAGGAAGAAATGTTAACTATCATTTATTTTAAAAATCAGAAGAACTACTGTCTAAATTTAGCAATGTATAAGGTCTGCTCCTCCCTACTAACCCCTCCCCCAATTTTCAATAACTAGCCTGTAGTACAGTATGAAGAATTCCAGTCCATGAATCAGGAAGGCTGGATTCTAGTCCCCACTCTAACACTAACTAGCTCTGAGGCATTAGGGAAGTCACTTTACTTCCTTCCTTGAACCTGTTTCTTTACTTCTTATGTAAAGGTTTGAGTTCAACAGCACTTAAATTACACTCTAGCATATAGGCTTCTTAATTGTGAATATAAGTATAAAGTAGCAAATAACTAAGAGTGTCTGTTCTTTGGATTCTTAGGCTTTCTTCTCTTGTTATCAGAAAGGGGACCTGGCCCTGAAAGGGTCTGGAAGGGCTGGGAAATGAGCCTAGGCTTGCTGCTTTGGCTAAGAAGTCAGAGAAAAGGGGGCCTTGGAGACAGGTTCAGGGGGTTTGCCCCAGATGAACTGCAGCTGCCCTGGTGGCAAGCCCCGTGGGGTCCCTTAGAGTTTAGGAGATGCATGCCTGAGGGGGAAAGAAGTGGGGGGAAAGGTTCAGGTGTGCTCCTGGGAGGGAGAGGGCACACTGGACCTTTGTTTTGAGGGGTTTTAAAGGCTGGGCGTTTAGGGGAAGATCTCAATAGAATATTTTTCAGCTTTATGATGATGTACTAAAATGAGGATTATTCTCAACTTCATCTGTCCTTGGGTATGGTTGGCAAATGGCACTAATTAGATTTCTGCCGTCTCCCTGAGTAGGGTGATTTAAGCTATTTACCCTCTGGTTGGAGAGAGGTACAAACCATTTACTCTCAAGTGTCTCAGGTTTAGGGAAGATAGGATTTACTAGATGGCTGCAAACTGCTGTTTAACTATCTGTCTCAAGTTTCCCTATTCCGCTTGTCTTGGCTTACTGACCTGTCTCACTCTCACTGAATGCATCCGGGCACTAATCTTTCTTTTCTCTGCAAGTTACCATTTTCCTTGGTTCCTTTAAATGTTACCTTCTACTTTGGGCTTTTGTTCAGAGACTCCTTTTTGAAAGAAAAGAAATTCCAACTGCCTTCTTTGTTATGATGACATTCCACCACTTTATAGAAAAGACAAATAAATGGAAGTGGACCAAATTTGTATACAAATATTAAACATTCTCAATAGGATCTTCCACTAGACCAGTTCTGAGCTGTAACCCCTTAAATATGTTTATATGGTGAAGGAATACAATTTAGGTTATTTAAATTAAGCCAGTTTTATCCTATAGCTTATCCTATATAATAAAAGCCCAGTGACCAAAACGGCGTAACGACCAGAATGACCGCTCGACCAGTCACTATGAGGTGCACTGACCACCTCTCGGTCCCTCCCCCCAGGCCCGCAGGCTCCGATCACGGGATGGTGAATGAGCAAACGGTTGGTGGTGGTGGGGCGGGACTGGGGACTGGCAAGCAGGCAGAATGGCCGATCTCTTGGTCCCTCCCCCTGGCCCATAGCCTCCAATCAAAGGATGATGAACGGGAACCACAGGGAACCGGGGTGGGTGGCAGCAGGGTGGGACTGGGGACTGGCAAGCTGGTGGAAGATAGCCTTGATCGCAGGCTAGGCCTAGGGATTCTAACTGTGCACGATTTCGTGCGCTGGGCCTCTAGTTTATTAATAAAGCAGTACAGAGAAGAGCAGATATAAATCTGTTTAAATATACAAGAAAAACAAAGTCAAATGTCTTCGGAATGGACCAGAATACAATTTCAACTGCTCCTAGATATCATTTTGAAAGAGAAATTTTATCAACCACGGGGACAACAAAACCACAGAATTGCATGATAAGCAGCATATAAGTATATTTCTCGTATCTATCAATCCCTTCTCCATATATATAAAACCATTTTAGTAGGGATACAGAAGGAGTTGTGACATTTATGTAACATCAGTATAACAAGGATCATTACCTTTCTTTACACAGATTGTAATATGACTAGTTTATCTATCAACTGTATAACTATCTACATAAACTGCCATCTCTACCACTTCCTTTTCCTCTGGTTGCCAGTTGCCTCCCTTTAGTTATTTATACTCATCTGCAAGTCAAGGTTTGAAGAAATACCACTATGCACTCTTAAAAAATGTGTAACAAACACTAGTTATTCTAAGTTGTGCTTAATTCCTTTCCTGGACTCAACAAACCAACATTTGCCAAGGTTTCTTAGAATACTGAAATTTTACCTTTTGCATGGTGTATAATAAGAATAGAATAATTATTTCAAAGAAGGTGTAAGTACCTAAGAAAATAAAAAAAAAACATATTTAACAGAGTTGAGTCAGTTTTAATTCTTTAAGACTTGGGGTAAATCACTTGTAGTCTGGCCAGTGGAGCTCAGGGTTTGAGCTATACCGGCCTATGAGCCAGGAGGTCACGGTTTGATTCCCAGTCAGGCACATGCTGGGTTGCAGGCTCGATCCCCATTAGGGGGTGTGCAGGAGGCAGCTGATCAATGATTCTCTCTCATCATTGATGTTTCTATCTCTCTCTCCCTTCCTCTCTGAAAGCAACAAAAATACAGTTTAAAAAAAAAAGTATGACAGTGAGAAAAAAACAAAACAAAGAGCACATGGTGGAGAGGAAATAATTAAGAAATGAATAATGATGGTTTATATTGCAAAATGTGTAAACCACATCCTTTAGTTAAATGTCAATACTTAACTACACTTAAAAGTAATTTTCTCCAATTTGGTAACATGTTTAACTTTCTACTATGCAAAATAAAGTTATTATTGATTTACTGGATATTTCAGTTAATAAAAATGTTGTCTTATAGTTTAAAGACACAAGTAGCAAACAAGTAAATATTGTAGACTCTTATTTTTTTTGGTAGACTTTTGTTCTCTTTTAGAGACAATTTCTAGAGTACATCTGAGAAGGAAGTAATAAAGTGAGACCACCTGGCATTGGCTGCAGGGATACAGGTGTGGAGGAGGTGGAGCTGGCGTGCTGTCAGCCGCCTGACTAAGCCATTCCACATTTGTCTCTGCTTTTGTACATGCTGGGTCCTCCATCTAAAACACATTCTTTATCTTTGCCTGGAAAAATCCTTCTCTTCCCTTAAGAAGCCCTGTTAATAATTTTCTTCTCTTTCCAAATAGTCTTTTGTCACCTCCGTGGAATTTGGTCATCTCCCTCCATTCTGTCCCCATTGTTCCATTAACCAGCCACTGTGATTGCACTGACCATTGCTATGACAAGTGTCCATTCATTGCCGTCTCTGCTAGACTGTGAATTCAGCAAGGGCAGGGGTGTGATCTTTTGGTACCCCATTTCATAACACAGCCCCTGGCATGGAGTACGCACTTATAATAAACTAGAAGCCCGATGCACGAAATTCGTGCAAGAGTAGGCCTTCCTTCCCCCACCTGCCGGCACCAGCTTCCCTCTGGCACCCGGGACCGGCAGGCACCTGGAACCCAGGCTTCCCTCGCAGCCCAGCTTTGTCCAGTCTAATTAGCATATTACACTTTGATTATTATAGATACTAAATCCTCCCTCTCCTCTCTAATTTGACTGGATTTTTTTGACCTCTTATATCCTCTATTCATACATTATCTTTATTTAAACAACTAGAAATGGTTCTCTTTCTCTCCTTGCCTCTTCAGAAAGAGAAATCTTATTGTACATTCTATTAAAAAAATAATCTAAAAGAGATATTTCTAAAGAAAAAAAAAGTAAAACCTGTGGGAGCATTACTAAGAACAAGTCAAAATAGTATCAAATAGTTTTCACTGACCTCAACTTCTTAAAGTCTAAATACAAAAAAAAAAGAGAGAGTTCAATTGGAAAATCATTCAATTTCTGTCATCTTTAATTGTAAATGAACACATATAATTCTCTTGATTTACTATGGTTACATTTTCTACCATTTTATAGTAGTTCCCAGCTTTTACAAACAAAAGAGTTATGTGAATAAGACAACAGAAGGAACAACTCAAAATGTGTGAGTAGGGTAATAAATTACAGTTGATGTATGATATTATATTAGTTTGTTCTTTTACTTGGAACAGTCAGACATACATTTGATAATCTCTTTTGGGACCCTATAAATTAATTAGTATTAATTAAATATTGATTACCATTACTTCCTGAGAAGTGTCCCTCCCTTCACACATATTCTGGAGGTTTCCAATGCCTCTATCTAGCATCTTCCAAGACCATACCTAATCAGTTACCATCTCTCTGTAGGTTTCATGCATTTTTAGCCTCTCCTGCTCTACTGGTTCATCTCTTCTGTTTATTCAAGACTCAAAAATTAAAAATTTATAGAAAGTGTGTGTACTTATACTCTAATCACTATCTCTGAGTGTCCTCCAGAATCAAACTTCCCACTATTCCCCAATGGGCCCCAAATGAATTGTGATTTACATCTATCATCAAATTGTTAACCCATTTAGGATCACTGATGAATAACTACTTATAATTTCAAAGTGCACTGGGTATTTCTCAGTCTCAATTTACAAGATTGTTTTGTGGTATTAAACACTACTTGTCCTTTCTTTCCTTCTTTTTAAAAAATATATTTTATTGATTTTTTACAGAGAGGATAGGAGAGGGATAGTTAGAAACATCGATGAGAGAGCAACATGGATCAGCTGCCTCTACTGGGGATGTGCCCACAACCAAGGTACATGCCCTTGACAGGAATCGAACCTGGGACCTTTCAGTCCACAGACCAGTGCTCTATCCACTGAGCGAAACCGATTAGGGCCTTTCCTTCCTTTTTGTAATGAAGGAAATCTTTTATTTTCTGGTTACCTCCTTCAAAGGTTTTATTTGCTTATTTAATTAATTAAAACACACACACACAAAAGACTGGCCATCTTTTGTCTTCTTATCTTTTGTCTAGCTCAAGACTTTAACTACTTCTTTGGTCATCTTTTGTTTTCCTGTCTTTTTATCTCAACCACCCCTATGGCTTTAACTACTACTTATCATTATACAATAATGATGACTAAATCTAAAAACATAAATCTCTAGCACAGACCTTTAGGTTATAGACCCTGAAAATCTCAGCATTTCCCTCCTTCTCCCTCTTATTTAATCCTATGTATCCCTCAATTCCTCCCAGTCACATCTTATTAGCTCAGCCACTTTTCATTCACTGTTATAAAATCACTAATATCTCATATCCCTCTAATCAGGGGTCCTTAAACTGCGGCCCGCGGAAAACATTTATCCGGCCCGCCGGGTGTTTTTGCCGCTGCTACCTGTTGCTTAGCAGCCAACTCGTCCTGGCCCGCAGTGCGCATGTGTGGAATGTTCTCAGCATTTCCCTCCTTCTCCCTCTTATTTAATCCTATGTATCCCTCAATTCCTCCCAGTCACATCTTATTAGCTCAGCCACTTTTCATTCACTGTTATAAAATCACTAATATCTCATATCCCTCTAATCAGGGGTCCTCAAACTGCGGCCCGCGGAAAACATTCATCCGGCCCGCTGGGTGTTTTTGCCGCCGCTACCTGTTGCTTAGCAGCCAACTCGTCCTGGCCCGCAGTGCGCATGTGTGGAATGTGTGCTGCACTCTCCAACTCCCCTCCTTCTCTCTGTCTCTTGAATCCTCCTCTCAGTCTCGGGTGTGATTGGACGAGTCACGAGCTTGCCTGTGCAGAGCCTGCTGCTGCCTGAGGACTGAGGTAAGAACATGTTAGGATTTATTTTTTTTTGAAGTTAGGAGAGCCTTTTTCCAGAATGAAACATCCGAAATCTCCCACCAGATCTAGACTAACTGATGCACACTTGCATCACTTGTTACGACTAGCAGTGACAAATAGGGAACCGGACATTGACCATCTCATTAGCCAAAAGCAGGCCCATAGTTCCCATTGAAATACTGGTAAGTTTGTTGATTTAACTTTACTTGTTCTTCATTTTAAATATTGTATTTGTTCCCGTTTTGTTTTTTTCCTTCAAAATAAGATATGTGCAGTGTGCATAGGAATTTGTTCATAGTTTTTTTTTAAACTATAGTCCAGCCCTCCAACGGTCTGAGGGACAGTGAACTGGCCTCCTGTTTAAAAAGTTTGAGGACCCCTGCCATACATGATTTCCTCACTCTCTCTGCTTCCTGGACTCTATGCTTTTTGGGCACTTCCCCATTCATTCATTCATTCTACTAAACATGCTGTTCCTCATTAAGAAAAAGTATTTCTTGCTTCTACGCCTTTGTACACTGTTCCCATCTCTGTAGGTAAAATCCTTCCAATGTAAAATTCTCCCCAACTTACACTCCTTTCTACAAATAAATGAAACAACTTTTGCTGTTGTTGTTGTTTTTTGTTGTTGTTGGTCTGTGTGTGTGTTTTTTTTTTTAATATAAAAGATTCTGTTTAAGTTTTATTTATTTCTACAGGGGCAAAAAAATCTCCTGAACCATGCTCACACTGACCATATAGATAATCTCTTCTGTTTTCGTATGCATGTATTAGCTCATGAACCAAAATGTTTTCTTATGGATTCTAACCAAAAAATTGAAAACCATTTATCCTTGTATAATTTTAAAAAGTCCTCACTCCTATTAACTTTACTGCCCTAAATCTTTATTAATAAAAGGGACACTGACGTCTGTTAAAAAAAAATGAACAAAATGTAACCTGTTGTGTTTCAGATATTAGCTTGCCAAATCAAGTTACTGATCAGCATTCTTTTCCTGCTGATAATTGATGTGCAGAGAATAATTTTTACATTTGGGGGTGGGAATGGTCAAGCTAGAGAGTAAAAAATTATCAGTACATCAAGCAGGACACTAATCAGAAACAAAGTATCTCGGTCACAGGTCTATGGATGACATTTCTGGGAAAAGTAGTATAGGAATTATTTCAATTGATTTTAATTTTTAAAATGCATTTAAGATCAATCTTCTAAATTCAGAAATCAAACAAGTTTATTGAAATTTGTTAAAATATATTTTTATTGATTTCAGAGAGGGAGAGGGAGAGGGAGAAAGAGATAGAAACATCAATGACAAGAGAGAAACATTGATCAGCTGCCTCCTGCATGCTCCCCACTTGGGATGGAGCTCACAACCCTATCATGTGTCCTTGACTGGAATAGAATCTGAGACCCTTCAGTCCGCAGGTGGATGGTCTATCCACTAAGCCAAACCGGCTAGGGCAGGGGTGGGCAAACTTTTTGACTCGAGGGCCACAATGGGTTCTTAAACTGGACCGGAGGGCCAGAACAAAAGCATGGATGGAGTGTTTGTGTGAACTAATATAAATTCAAAGTAAACATCATTACATAAAAGGGTACGGTCTTTTTTTTTTTTTTTTTTTTAAGTTTTTTTTTTTTCAAACGGGCCGAATCCGGCCCGAGAGCCGTAGTTTGCCCACAGCTGGGCTAGGGCAAGTTTACTGAAATTGATAAACTGATGATCTCTTCTATTTTTATTCTTGGAGACACTGGCTTTACTTCAGGTTGGTTGGGACTGGAATGGAGAATTGCCTACACCAAGCTAATGAGATTATTTCAACCCCTTTCTTATTCATCCTGACCTACATTAAGCATATATTTATTTTCTTAACCCTATGTGACTACATCCTAAAAATAAATCTTAAATACTCCAAGACAGCCATAATAAAAAGAATTTGTTTAGCACTATGTATTTTCAAGGGTAAAGACCTCTAACTATTGCCAATCCTAATGTCACCTCCTTAGACAATGTGAGAAACTTAATGAGGGAAAACTGAAAAGAAAGTCATAACTTAAATATTGTTTTGTGCCTTAATGATTTTCCCAAGGCTATGATCTAACAATATAACATAAGCCACATAGTTTTGCTTTTATAATTTAGTCAATTTTAGCAATACTGCAGAAAGAAAAAAAAGGGGAACAGAATGAAAATACAGCCAAATGTAATCAGATTTGATCCAAATTCTACCTGACTTCCTGTGTCACCTTTATACTATTTTTTAGCTTCAATTTCTTCAAGTGCAAGATGATACATATCCACTGTCTCCATCACAAAAATGATGTGTGGTGATTAATGAGTTAATACCTATAATAATACAATGTGGAGCTCTAGCATAAAGACTCTATAAATAAAAAACTTTTTCTCAACAGATCTGCATGAGATGATTCTCAAATAAAAACAGGTGTAAAGGTGATTTATAAATTACTGTGTTAATGAAATATATTACCACACTGACTGGTTCTTCTCATTAATATTTGTGAATGGGTAGGATAAAATTACAACTAGACACAGGTTATTATACAGGCCAGTAAATGCTATGAAAATATAGAGTGCTACATGAGAACTAGGTGGGGGTGGGAGGTAGATGCTTTCACTTATCATCTCCTTTATCTTAATAATACTTTTCTCAGCTTATCATCCTTTTACACATGAGGAAATCAAGGCTTTAGGTTGTTAAGTCAATTAATTTGTCTATGTTCACACAACTTAAGTGGGAGAGCCAGGAACACAGGTTTAACTTAAAGACTACACTCTCTCCACTCTTCCAAGTTTTAGCTATCTTCTTCATGTATAGCTAATGCCCTCAATGCACATCTCAGCTCATTCTCCCTTTCTCAAAGAGACCTACCCTAATCATTCTACTTAATAATTCCCTGTACCCTTCTCTCCTTTTTCTTTAGAAGTGTTTATCACTTTCATATGTGTGTGTGTGTGTGTATATTTATATATATATATATATATATATATATTTTGTTTCTTTCCACCAACTCATTTTGAGTTGAATAATTAAAACATTTTGTAAGTGAAATAGTTTAATTTATATCACACCTAACTCCCAAAGCAAAAGTAGGAGTAATTTCATAAGAACTTTGATCTCTAGTAACAAAAACAGGAAGGCAAGGATAAAAACTATTTTGACTTAGAAGCCTGCTGTGCACATTGCCTATGGCCCTCTGCTAGGTAGTAAGCTCTAGAAAGTTAGGGACCTTTGCTTCCTTTGTTTATATATCTATCTCCCCAAACCTAGAATAGTTATCAATCCACAGTAGACTGGCCCATTATTTCCTTTCCACTTTTCATCTTTACCTGTATGCAAGAACTTGTTTACCATCCTTGCTTTTAATTCTTGGGGAAAAAAAATCAGGGCCTATATCTGAACCAAATTAACATTAAGATATTATTTACATTTACTCTGAAATTATATTTTAAAAAGTAGGGTCATAAGAATCATTTTAAAAAATTCTAGCCAGAATAAAAAAGTGATGAAAAGACATGTAAAATCAACTGTGGAGTGTGGAATGTGGAGGATACAAATGATAGATCAGTACTTAAGAGTGTCTGCTCACTTTCTATGATGTTTTAGAGACTAAATGTGAGTCACAGATGAAACACAGAAATCAGAGTATTTTGAAGCAGTGGTTCTCAAACCTTACAGATTTCAAATTAAAAAGAAAAGTTGGAATGACAGAGATAGAAACATCGATGAGAGAGAAACATCATCAATTGGCTGCCTCCTGCACATCCCTTACCAGGAATCAAGCCCTAAAGGAGGCATGTGCCCTGACCGGGAATCTAATCATGACCTCCTGTTCAGAGGTCAATGTTCAACCACTGAGCCACACCTTCTGGGCTAAAGGTTAGTCATTTTTATTAAGCAAATTTAGATTCATAAATACATTATTACATAAAAATAGTTCTATGTAAATTTAAGATCTAAATGTGAAAAAGTAAAACTTTTAAAATAAGCTATAACAGAACCCATAACCTCAGGATAAAGAAAACCTTTAAAGAGAAAAAGCACAATCATAAAAGAATAAATTTGACATTAAAATTAACAATATATTTAAAGTGAAAAGGCATGCTAAAAACTAGACAGATATTTGTAAAGCCTACCAAGTATTTTTACCAGAGTATATAAAAAGCATTTACAAATCAATAAAATGAACAATCCCATAAAAAAACAAGTAAGTAATGTATAGAAAAAGGAATGCGAATGGCTAATAAAAGAGTTCTCAATTACAGGCCATCTAATTGGGGAGATGCAAATGAAAACTACAATGAGGTACTATTTCATACTCAGAATGCAGAAACTTAAGAAGTCTAAAGTATTTGGAAGGTGGGAAAATAGACTTTCTCATCCATTATGGAAACAAACACTTTGGAGAGAAAACTGGTAGTTTAAAGTAGAATCTACACTGTGTTCTAGCAATCTACTACTAGATTTGTATCCCAGGGCAATCTTACTCAATGTTGGCTTTTAGTTGTTATAATGAATGGTGGGCACTACTGAACAGATGCCGGGATGCCAAGCACTCTTGGTGTGTAGAAAGAATGCTGCCCCATGTCCCATATCTCTGGAATGTTCTGCTGGACACTAAGGTCAGATATTTATAAACAGGACTTAACACAAAATATAGTTTTGTTTTAATATAGATGTAGATTTTATAGAATGCAACCACTATTTAAAGAGCTAAGACTGCACTTCTATTTTTGTTCAAACTTTACTGAAAATAGTTTGTTATTTCAGAAACTTATTTTCATCATCAGTACCACCACTGGTGTTTGAATGGCTAATTCAACACCTGTTTTAATCTGCACTAGTAGCTGTCCTATTTATTCATGGTGATACTACCCATTGGTGCAAAGCAGCTGACAACTACATTTCTTCTAGCAGTGCTTCTTATACTTTAATGTGCACAAAAATCACCTGGGAATCTCGTTCAAATTCAGCATCTGAGTTAGTAGAGTAGGGCCTGACCTTCTGATTTCTAACAAGCTCCCAGAATTCTGATGTTACTGGTCTACTATCACACTTGGTAGAAAGATTGAGTGTGGTTGAGCCCCAGCATTTACAGAGCAAAATGTATTACTTTGTTATAAATTACTTTTTATATTTTAGTAAGGGCATTACTTTCCTTAAAATATGAAATAAGGTTGTTATTATGAATTTCTTTTTAGCACAGTACCAGGTGTACTGGTTATTAATGCTGATTTTTTATGGAGTTACACATATGTTGATATATATGCGATTTGATATGTATGCTATTTTGTTGTATTGACAAGCTTCAAAACTTCATATGTCAAATTTTCTGAAGGTGTTAACATCATAGATATTTTTACGCTTAAAAATGTCGAATTTTGTGCCAAAAAAAGCATTTGCGGGAAGTTTTAATTCGTTACTTTATTTTGAAGAAAAGTGCTGCTGAAAGTTATTGTATACTTCGGGAAGCTTGTGGTGAACATGGTCCATCTCAAGATACGTGTGAACGCTGGTTTAAACGCTTTAAAAGTGATGATTTTGATGTGAAAGACAAAAAACGTCCAGGTCAACCGAAAAAGTTTGAAGACCAACAATTACAAGCATTATTGAATGAAGATGCAAGTCACACTCAAAAACAACTTGCAGAAAGATTAAACATTGCTCAGCAAACAATTTCTAATCGTTTACAAGCAATGGGAAAGATTTTAAAGGAAGGAAAACGGGTGCCACATGAACTGATCGGAAGACAAATGGAAAATTGTAAAGTCATCAGTAACATGTTGCTTCAACGGCACGAAAGTCTTTTTTGCATCGAACTGTGACTGGTGATGAAAAGTGGATTTATTTTGAGAACCCCAAACACACAAAATCATGGGTTGATCCTCAACCATCATCAACATCGACTGCAAGGCCAAATCACTTGGGAAAGAAGACAATGCTCTGCGTTTGGTGGGATCAGGAAGGTGTGGTGTATTATGAGCTTCTAAAACCAGGTGAAACCGTTAATACTGATCGCTACCGACAACAAATAATCAATTTGAACCACGCTTTGATCGTGAAACAACCAGAATGGGCCAGAAGACATGGCAAAGTAATTTTGCTTCATGATAATGCACCATCACACACTTCAAAATCAGTTAAAGACACATTAAAAGATCTTGCCTGGGAAGTATTAACCCACCCGCTGTATTCTCCAGATATTGCTCCTTCAGATTACCACTTGTTCCGATAGATGGCACACGCACTTCCTGAGGAGCACTTCAAAACTTACGAAGAAGTGGAAAATTGGGTCTCTGAATAGTTTACCTCAAAACAAGAAAAGTCTATTGGGACAGTTTCCACAAATTACCTGAAAGATGGGGGAAATGTGTAGCTAGTGATGGACATTACTTTGAATAAAGCACTTTTGATGTTTCTCTTAAAATTATCGTGTTATCTTTGATTACAAAATCCGCATTATTACCCGTACACCTGGTATTGTGGAAGTTACAAAACATGTCTATAAAAATGAGATATAGGGTCAAGAACCACTGCCCTAAGTAAATATATAAAAGAATATTCCCCACAAGACTGTTTAATAAGCAAACAAATGCAAAAACTAAAATAACCAACAAAAACTTGATATAATCACATAATGGAACACATACCATATTGCAGTACAAATAAAGAAACTAGATTTGCAAAATAAACACTGGTTTTTAAAAGCTAAAAAATAAATAAATAAATAAAAAATAAAGAAACTAAAACTACCTGAATAAACACAAATAAATTTTAGCAAATTGAGTGAAGAAAGCTAGAGATACAATCATCATATTTAAATAGTCTTAAAACAAAGAAAAACTATATAATGTTCACGGATGTAAAGGTAGGAAGTAAAGTATAAACATGGATAGGATGGATGCGTATCAATTTGGGTCAGTGATGAGGAATGAGGAAAAGGGTGTAGGAGGTATATAAAGTACTATGAGAAAGCTTCATTTTGTTTTGCAGTTTTATTTCTTCAAATTGGTAATGGATGCACGGATATTCATTATATTGTGTGTTGCCAATACTTATATTGCTATATTATTTGTCATTTCACCTGAATTGGCAAAAACTGTTGGGCCAGCCAAGTGTTTGAAAAACACTGCTCCTGAGGAAAGGATTTAGGAATAGATGTCAGAAAACTCAGCTTCAGGTCTCAATTCTGCATCTTACAAATTGTGTAGCTTTAGGCAATTTGAATAATTAAGTACTCTGGGCTTTATTCCACCTGTATATGACATCGCTTTTCCCCTCTAACTCACAAAGCTGGTTGAGAGGCATATAGAGCAATGTATGTGAAAAATTTTTAACAGGGTAGGAAAGGCAGGCATAATTTTTGAGCATTAAGAGCAAATCTTTGGATATATTACAAATAAAATCTATCAGTAAATAAACCAACCAAGTTAATTTGTCACTCTCTTTTCTTGTCATCACTGATTCTAAAGATATAACCAATCTTAACATGGAAGAAACTTTGTCTACTAGTATAAATTCCTAAATGCATATAGATAGGCATTCCCCCTAATATAACTACTTTATGCCAATTCTTCACCAAGAAATTGAAATTCATAGCATCAAAACAAAATAAGAGAACTGCACTAAAAAGTACTATTTAAATGAAACAATCTGTCACATACCAGAGTAACTGTTGATTCTTATTGCCCTTACTATAAAGTGAGCAGGTGGCATGTTTTAATAGCCCTATATTACAAATGAAGAAACTGACTCAGATGTGGGATAGCTGGCCTGTAGACCAATTCAGTGACAGAACTTGGAACAGACACTAATTGCCTAGTTCTTCTGTGTCCATTAGGTAACCAAAACATTTTGTCACAGGGATACAGAAAATTCTTTGTCAGATGTTATTTCATGCACATTTCAAAATGGGCAAAAATACTCAAGAAAACAAGCCACTTACCTACAGTACCATACAGTGAGGGACAAAATTAGAACTGCCTTGCCTGGTAAAAATCTAATCCCATCCTTGCTAATTAACCTTATTAATACTACAGTAAGAGAAAAGAGAGGTCAACATATGGATGAGGGTGCTATTCATTTCCTCCTGGATTTCAAAAAAACATAGCAATTATTACACAACAGAGATTTTATATTTTTTATTAGTGGAAACGTGGCTATCTCCACTGTTCAAGTAACCCACTACCCCTACTCCAAAAATAGAAATTGACCAACAAGCAAAGAGTTGGCAGTACCCAACTAGAACACTGCAATTATGATAACTATCAAAACACTGGTAATTATTAGATATTAGACATATCACCCATTTATGCTATAGAGACGAACTCTTTATGGAGAAGAGTTCATTTTCTTTTAAGTCTTCCTGTTAAACAGATGAATACTATTACAACAGGTACCTGACTTTTACTCAGACCCAGTAGGCTTCAAATGCTGGCAGAAGATATCCAAAATTCATTTTATTAATCGGAGCCTTAAAAATCAATGACTCATCTTGTGGATCAAGTATCAAACAGTAACATCTTTTCATAAACACCCAAAATTTAAAGACCATCCTCCCTGTGTCCCGTTATTCACCCCTTTGCTTACCAAATCCACCTCACACTGACTTACAACAAAGCATCGTCTAAAACAAACTATGCTCTGGCATTGCCAGAAATTTCACCCTAGTAGACCATCATGAACATTTTTGTTTTAAAGAAGAAGCTGGGTTCAATTCTCTTTACAAAAAAGCCCTTCACAACAATACAATCTAACTTGAAAAGAACTTTCGTTTCAGGATTAAAAAGCAAAACACCCAAACATCAACTCCAATTTTCCGATGCAAAATTCCTCCCCACTCCACCCCAGAGTTCGCAAACAGGCAAGACTCCGGGTCACCCGCCTCGAGAACAGGAACCCCGAGGCCCGGCCGCAATTCGCAAACCCCCGGGGACCCGGCAGGTTCGATCTCACACCGAGGCTGACACGCGAGGACACTCGGGAGAAAGCCTTCGGGCTCCGCGAATCTCACCGCGAACCTGGCCTCATCTCTCCGTCCACGGCTAGAAACGCAAAGGCGGGGAAAGGAGATCTCCTCGGCCAGGGGGACCTCAGACCTTTCCCACCCCCGGGTCGGTCTCGCCCAGGCCCCCGGATTCCCGCCGCCTCGCCCTCCACGCGGACCCTCCTCTCCCTCTCCCTTCCCCGAGCCCCCTGGAGAACCCTCCCCCAAATCGGGAGGGGCTCCCCCGCCTTTCCCCGCGCCGAGTGGGATCCCGGTCTCCAACAACAAAGAC
>NW_005360124.1:10751664-10756470 GCF_000412655.1 Myotis brandtii | reverse complement strand
GCAGCTGCCGCCGCCGCCACCACCACCACCGCCGCCGCCCTTTCTGGCACTGCAGACGCCACCCAGACCCAGCCAGGTGTTTCTTCTCCTTAATCCTCCCTTCTTGCTCCTGTTCAGCCTGCCAGCCGCTGGGCTCGCCCTCGTGGCGGGAGGGAGGCGGGAAGGGAACCGAGGGGCACCAGCAAAAGACTCGCTAAGCCAGGACTTGGTCACTGACGGGATGAAGATGCCAAAACTGACCCGGGGTACAGCCTCCGAGCAGGCAGGGGGAGGGACGCCGTCCAGTTTAACCCGATTTCCACCAATCACAAGCCGCCCAGCGGAGTCGGGCGCCAGGAGAGGCTGAGCTGAGTCGGCAGGAGGCGGGGATTGCGGAAAAGAAGGGCCAATGGAAGCAAAAGTTCCCCGCCCCTCCGCCTTGATGGACATCCACGTTCGGACCAATGGGGGAATTGTCGCTTCGAAGAAAGCGGGATTTATCTGCGGAGTTGGGGAGAGAGGGTGAGCGGAGGGATCGAGTCTTGGCCTCGAAGAAGAGCCTTCAAGTTGCCGAGGGACCGAGGCTGTCCTTTGACCTCCGCGCGGCGTCACGTGGACTGACGGGGGCGGGGCGAGAAAGCTAGATCAGTTCCTTCCGGGTCAGTGACAGGCGTCTTCTCCACGAGGTAGTTCGTGGCTTCTTGAATCTTCCTACTCCCAGCGTTTGGTGGTTGTGATTTCGGCGATGAGCTCCCAGAGAGGGAACGTGGCCCGTTCCAGGCCTCAGAAACATCAAAATACGTTTAGCTTCAAAAATGACAAGTTTGATAAGACTGTTCAGACCAAGGTAGGACCCTGCCTGTAGCATTTGATCTGACTCCAGGAAGGGATGGTTCAGTGGAGGGGAAAGAGGAAGTGAGAGGAGCTGGCGAGGGCGAGCGTGGACCGCAGCCCAGAGTTAGTTTTGGCTGCAGTGCAGCCCTTTCTGAAATGATGTTCCCACACCCTTTCTTTGACCTGGATGTGTTGTCTCCTCATGAATGTGTTTGGCAGTCAGCACTTCACTGATTGCACAAAGAGTGAATGGGTCCCTCATCAAACTTAAAATGCAAATGGGTAAATTGAGCTCCCATCTGGATCACATATTTACAGTAGGAAAATGAGGATTGTGGCACGAGCGTCTCCTAAAATGTTGTGCCAACTTTATGCAGCAATTGTTTGTTTTTGGAAAACCCCACGTCCGTATGTTTGTAGGGGGAATGGGAAGGAAACGTTCTCAGCCCCAGGGCTTTCACTAACATAATGGGGATACGTCTCTTGTAAAGGTAGTTTGAGGATCGAATTGAGTAATGTAAAAATGCTTGTTTTGCTTTTTATAACTAATTTACTTCTTTAGCGGGATTTCTGCAACCTGAAAGAAAATTAAGACTGTTTCCATAGCCACAGGTCTTGGGTTTTATAAAGCTCCTAATTTGCTGTAGGTGTCTCCCCCTCCAACTTCTCCATAGCTGTATGGAGAGGAGATCATTGGAGACAAGGGCATCTTGGGGGCCACCTTCACATCAGATGAACCTGATATTCACATAATCTGGAGTTCAAATTTACTAGGTGTGAAGCTTAAGTAAATTATTTTAATATTTAGTTTTTCTGAGCCTTACTTTAGTTTCAAATGAGAAACCTGGCAGGATTGTTGTGAGGCTAAATTAAATGATGTATATAAAAGGTCTAGATCATAATAAGTGTCCAACAAGTGATTAATTTCTCAACATTGAAATTAATGTTGGAAGCAAACTGATTATAGTAACTTTGGGTCCCCTTTTCCTTTTCTCTTTCTGTCTTCACTAACTACAGATATTTAATGAGTACATTCCATGTACAAGGCCCTGTGCTTCAGTGCATACAATGTTAAAAAGAGTTGATTTTGCTTATAGTTTACTGGGTCATTGGACAATAAGCAAGCACAAAGATGTATAGTTATGAATTATAATACATTCTGATGAGGGGGGAAGTCAGTTCAGTAAAGAAGAATAAAGAGGGATATTTTCAATTAGGTGCTCAAAGGACCCCTTCTTTTCCTTAGGTTCAGATTCGGGGGGGCGGGGGTGGGAAGCTGAAGCAACATTTGGGAAAATTTTCTCAAGTTTGTGTTTTAACATTAGATAAATCTAAATAAAAGGCTGTGTTATTCCTAATAAATGACTGTCTGGTCCTGTATTCTTACTGTAAGTTTTGGCACAAGCAATTCTGATTGTTTTTCATCAGATGATAAGGCAGTTTTAATAAGTATTTAGCCACTATGTACCCTACTGTGCTTCTTGTACTTATAAGTACAAGGCTTCTTGAACTTGTACTTCTTGTGCTATCAGTTCTTTGTAGACTTCTTATACTTCTCATTGTCTGTTTCTTGGTGTTATCTAACAGCTGTGGCATTATGGTCTTAAACCTTTTCATGAGTCTCAAGTTTAATCACTAAGTTTTATTTTGTTTATCACTTTTGTTATTCATTCCTTTGCTTCTTTTAAATTGTGAGAAAGTGCCCTGGCTCGTGTGGCTCAGTTTATTGGGCATCTACCTGTGCACCAAAAGGTTCCTGGTTTGATTCCTGGTTAGGGCACATGCCCAGGTTTCGGGCTCTATCCCAATAGGGGGTGTTCAGGAGGCAATCTGTCGATGTTTCTCTCCCTCTCACTCCCTCTCTAAAAATCAATGAAAATATTTATTTAAAAATATTTTTTAAAAATTGTGAGAAAGCCTCATTTGTCCATCATTGGTAGAAACACCAGGTGTTTTGTTATTGGAGATACTGGCAAAAACAGCAAGAAATATTTTACTGAGGCAAGATCATTAGGTTGATTGTTCATCTGTCTAATGGAGGACTAGTAATTGGCTGCATTTATAGCAAATTCTTGAGCCAGTTAGATGCCGCTATCTAAAGCCAAAATTTTGTCGGAAGCACCTGACCCTGTCTTCATTCGTATGCTTTATTTCAGAAAGCTATTGGATTCAGTGACATCTAACAAAGAAAGAGTACTAGCTGCATGATCTTCTGTAACTCTCCTTAAAGGATTTTAGTTACAATTGATTACTTGTACCTCATTATTTTGTAGGAGATCTGCATTAGTTCCCCTTCTCCTTCTCTGCCAAGCAGTTTGTCAGGACTTCACTGAAATTAGAAGATGGATAATGACAGATGTTTTATTGGGAAATTTATATAGGTGAAGCACCCATTCCCCAAAGGACGGACTGATAGCTGTCTTCATATACTTGAATATTTTCTAGAAGAGTAGAGAAGCTTGTTCTGTGGCATTCTTTGTAACCAAACTTAGACCAACGGGTCAAACTAGCAGAGGTAGGTTTTAGCTTAATATAAGGGAGATGTCTAATAGTGAGGAGCATGCATAGGATTTTTAAATTTCCCCTTGACTGGGATTATTTAAAAGAAGTCTCTATCGCCATTGGCCAGTAGTGCTGTCTTGGGACTTGAAGAGGTGGGGTGGAGGTGGAAATAGGATTAAATCTCTTCTAGTCATTTGGTACTGAAACATATATATATCATCAAGACAGCCTTGTGAGCCCTAGTTGGTTTGGCTCAATGGATAGAGTGTCGGTCTGTGGACTGAAGGGTCCTGGGTTCGATTCTGGTCAAGGGCACATGCCCAGGTTGCCGGCTTGATCCCAGTAGGGGGCATGCAGGAGGCAGCCAGTCAGTGATTCTCTCTCATCATTGATGTTTCTATCTCTCTCTCCTTCTCCCTTCCTCTCTGAAATCAATAAAAATATGTAAAAAAAGAAATGCATACTTGTTGAAGATTATTTGAAATAATAGAGAAATGAATAAAGTATGAAAGTGAAAGTACCCTTTCCCAGCCCTATTCCTCTTCAGGTACACTTTTTATTTAGTTATGCAAGGCTTTCTACCTGAAGGTAATTATCATTAGAATTTCTTAGTTGCTAACTTAAGCAGAAAGGGAAATTATTGGAAAGATACTGAGCTGATCTCATGAACTTATGCAAGGTTTTTGCTTATTTGTATTCAAAATTGCCAGGTTGGCATTACTACTGGGAAATTTTATTCTCATTGGGCTTTGTGTATATCCAACTTCATGCAATCTTCCAACCTTTCAATGCCGCCTGCTCTAACCCTTCCAATTTGCCTTCTGGAGTTGATAGTTTATTAGCATCAAATAGAGCAGAGTGTTGAAAATAAAATTTCGTTCACTTTCTTTTTTTAAAAATATATTTTATTGATTTTTTTACAGAGAGGACGGGAGAGGGATAGAGAGTTAGAAACATCAATGAGAGAGAAACATCGATCAGCTGCCTCCTGCACACTCCCTACTGGGTATGTGCCCGCAACCAAGGTATATGCCCTTGACCGGAATCGAACCTGGGACCCTTGAGTCCGCAGGCCTACGCTCTATCCACTGAGCCAAACCGGTTAGGGCTCGTTCACTTTCTTGCCCTACCTGACTATTCCTTATAATCCTTCAGTAATGTTTGTTCAACCCCCCAGTTAGAACCCTTTTCTCCCATTTGCTGCTTCAGTCCATTTCTTCCTTGCTCAAAACCCCAGGTCTTCTGAAATACGTATCATCAGATTGTTATCTCCTCCCAATCTGTCCTTACCTTCTAGTTATACCTCCTCATTTGTGCCTGACTCACTGCTTCCCATAGTTCCTGTCATCATGTTTAGGATATTCGCATGGATAATACAACATTTGATCCTTCAGCTTTTAGACCCACCCTCCCCCTCAACGTTGGGAATCTCCTCCCATGGTCAAACCTTAAACTCTCTTATGCATATAACTAGAGGCCCGGTGCACAAAA
>NW_005360124.1:10720508-10750621 GCF_000412655.1 Myotis brandtii | reverse complement strand
CCATCTTGGCTGACAGTTAATTTGCATAAGGATATGCTGATTAGCCAATGGGAAGGGTAGCGGTCGTACACCAATTACCATGTTTCTCTTTTATTAGTGTAGATTGCTCCACTTACTTTTTTTGGGTAAATACTGGCTACTATCTACTTACCTGGTTTCCTTATTCCTCAAAATAATTTTTTTTTTACTCCATTGGCTCCTCCTCTCTATTAATCCTTCCACTTTTCACTGTACTCACTTATGTCCTTTCCCCCTCTCCTTTTCTAGCTTGGAGTCCATGCTTCATGAATACAATTGCTTTTTTGCATACATCTCAGCTCCCTTCTTTCCCTCTGTGGTACTTGCCTGACAGAATCCTAACCTTAGATCCGGCTTTCTGCTATTCCATCATCACATCTACCAAACTACCCATATGTGTTGCCTTTCTATTACAGAGGGTGAAAGGCCTGTTTTTCCACTTGAACCTTGCCCTGTTTCCCTAAATGACTTAAAGGCTTAAGGCTTCTTATTTGTTGTCCATGTTCTCTTGCATCATCAATCTTCCCATCACTAATGGCTTATTTCAGATGGAATCCATGTTCTTTTGAAGCTCCACCCTATTTCCTTTTTTTTTTTTTTATAGAAAAGCTCCTGGTTCTCTATTTCTTTACTTCTCATTGTTTCTGTCCCTATTCAAATAGTTTTGCACCCACCATTTCACTCTTGTCAGGGTTATTTATCTGTTTCCAGATCCCTGGTTAATAATGCTCAGTCCTCATCTCACTCAGTTGCTCAGTAGCATTTGCCTCTTAGTCTCCTGAAATAATTTCTTCATTCACGGTTTTAAATACCTTTGAGGCTAACCTTGGTCCTGAACTGCAGGGTTGTTGAACTGCCTACTTGACCTCTATTCTTGAATATCAAAAAGGCTTCTTAACATGGAAAAGAAAGAGCTCTTCATTTTTCTCTCTCTCAAACCTTTCTTCCTCTAGTGTTCTCCAACTCTGTAAACAATTCCATCATTTACTCAGTTTCTCAAATCAAAAATTTAGGAATCACCCTTGATTCTTGGCCTTTTCTCACATCTTGTTTCAATTTATCAAAACTATGAGTTTTTACTTTATTTTTATTTTCATAACCTCATTACTTTTTGGCATATTGTTTGTCTTATTTATAGCCCACCCGTAGAATATGACTTTTGTGAAGATTTTCTTTACATTCTCAAAACCTAGGTCAGGGGTTGGTGATTGAATAAAGTAAATAAATAATTATAACAGTGTGTTAAATGCTGTGATGAAGGTAGTACAGGGGAGTACTACAATAATTCAGGAATAAAGGGAGAGGGGGAATAATTAACATAGTATTATCCTTAAAGAGGTAGTACATCTTGGGGATGAAAGGGTCAAGGAGAAGTTGAATGGAATCAGATGAATAAGGCAGAAAGAAGAATGAGTGCTGGTGAGTTTGTAGGTGTGGGTCAGGAAGTTAAAGGAGTTTAATCTGAAAACAAAACAAAATGAAAAGGATCGGGACGCTCTATCCACTGAGCCAAACCTGTTAGGGCTCGTTCACTTTCTTGATTCCCCAAATTGTTGCACTGGGGAATCGTTTGAAAACAAGGCCTTTTGTTTATTCATTTTTGAGGAAAGATATTGTAACACACTAATGTCTCCTCAGTAATCTTTGAATGAATAAAGATCACCTTAAATTAAAAAAGGAGGCCAAAAAGGCTAAGAGTCAGTGAAGGCTCTTTTCCAAAACAAGATTATAAATAGGTATTTATGCTTATTTCCAAAATGAACATATTACATTATATGATTACAAAAGCATAGACTGAAAGCCTCTCTTATGTACTGGTTATTAGAGTATAGTTGACTAAGACCTTTTTGCCAAATGGATTGATCTTAAGCTGTGAATTAAAATTCCGTTACTGACAGCCCTGGCTAGTGTGGCTCAGTTGGTTGGAGCGTCCTCCGGTACACCAGAAGGTGGTGGTTCAGTTCCCAGGCAGGGCACATACCCAAGTTGCAATTTCAATTCTTAGTTGGGGTGCATGCAGGAGGTTACCAGGCTACTGATTGATGTTTCTCTCTCACATCAGTCTTTTCTCTAAGTAGATGTAGTGTGTTTTGGTTTTGGTCAGGTTACTTTGAAGAGTAAAAATATTTTAAAGTGTATACATTGGTTAGGAAAATTCCTTGTAAGTTGTCATATTTCAGATGTTTTTGGATTTTTGGCTAAAGGTAACAAGCTCTTGTTTGAGACAGTGGCAGCATGGCGTGGTACAAAGACATTGATCTTGGAATCAAAAGATTTAGGTCAAATTGGCTGTATGATCATCAACAAGTTTCTTAACTTGTCAGGGTCTCAGTGGGTTTAGCTGTATTGTGAGAGTTTAATAAGGTTTATGAAAATGCATACATGGTACCTGATATTAAGTATCCTGTAAATGCTAGCCCATTCCTTCATCCTAAGATGTTCATCATGCTCACATGCTACTCCCTCAGTTAGTGATTACCTGATGAATCCTGTTGGAATGTCTTTCCTTCCCTGTGGTATTTATTGCCCTCCCGCACATATGGTACATTCATATTAGTTAGTAGTCTATACGTTTTGGCTTTTTTTCTCTCACATATACATACACAAATATCATCTATCTCTTAGAGGACAGGGACTCAAGCAATTCTGAACTACTCATGGAGTATAATATGCACCTGTAGCAGCAGTTCTGTCCTGTGGGATGAAGAAATGGAAATCAAGTAGTTCTTATTGCCATTGTACAATAGATTACTGATCTATGTTAATTCTCCTGTCTTTATTGAGTCCCAAGCACTGAAATGATATGAATCCTTTATTCAGGAATCTTAGACTAATAACTACTTCAAAAAGTTGAAAAGAGATAAATATGAAATGTTTTCATTTAATAAACTTTTGTTGAGGTATAACATAAACATATAGGAAAGTGCCAGAGTCATAAGAGTTCAGTGAATTTTCACAAAGTGGACACAGTCATGTAACCAATACCTAATCAAGAGACTGTCACTGGCCTCTCCTAGTCACTACCACTCTCCTCCTCATATGTAACCATCGTCTTGATGAATATGAAGTATTTTAAAATAACCTTAAAGTCACAGCTTTCCAGGGCGAAGACGAGAGAGATACAGGTACCCGGGTGACCTGTTGTTTCTCTGTTCAGAAATGGTATTAGTGGGTGTAGATAAGCATCCTAATGCTTCATGTAATACTTCTTTGGCTGAAAGAAATGGTTATGCTTTGATGCCCCAACAGTGATTAACTTGGTACCTGTAGGATTTTTGACTTCTAAAAGTCTCAAGAGTGAATTTGAATTTCCCCATAGCTTTGGAGCTGACTATTTCAACCCCGGTCTTAATTGTTTTCCACTTTATCTGCTTATTCATAAGGTTGAGTGACATTTTTTCAGAACTTTATGGTAGACATTTTCTTGGATATCTTATCAAGTTTATTTCTAGTTGGAATAGTTGGCTTTACATTCTAAAGTTAATATAATTATTCAAGTTGTATTTTTTTTTGGAACTAATATATATATATTTTTTGGTTTTTGTTTTCCTTTTTGTTTGTTTTTGCTTTGGCAGATGCAAAACCAAACATATACCATTAACAAGGAAGTATTCTTGTAGGTGATGGAGCTATATATGTATAATAATTTCCAGTAAATTTATACTGTTAGTAGTAGAATTCTGAAGGTCATTTGATGATTGATGTAGGACATTTACATCATGGATATGAAATGCCAAACTAAGCTAGGGATTATTTTAAATGCTTTTTTGTTTTGTGAAGATTTATATATTACTAAATCTTAGCATTCTAT
Organism: Myotis brandtii; assembly: GCF_000412655.1. NCBI lineage: Eukaryota > Metazoa > Chordata > Mammalia > Chiroptera > Vespertilionidae > Myotis > Myotis brandtii. Next base: position 10,746,792 of record NW_005360124.1, on the reverse strand, counting down.
TACCAGGTGGCTGACTTGTTTGTTTTGAAATTACTCATGTCACTGAAGTCATCAATTTGAGTAATATATTTGACATCATAGTATATACTTGTATATGTGAATGTTCTATATTGCATCATTAGCCTTTATCATAAGACATTATACTGGTAGTAGTTTGATTCTTGTGTTTCCTGTAAACTTGAAAGCTTATAGGACATGATGCTAGATCTAGTTTTTTAAAAAAATATGTTTTTATTGATTTCAGAGAAGAAGGGAAAGGGAGAAATAGAAACATCAATGAGACAGTCATCGATCTTCTGCCTCCTACTGGGGATCAAGCCCGAAATTCGGGCATGTGTTCTGACCAGTATCCAATTGTGATCTTCTGGTTCATGGGTCGATGCTCAACCACTGAGCCACACTGGTGGGTTTAGATCTAGTTTTTAATAAAGTTAAAATGGTCATGTGGGATAAGTTATTATCATCTATATTAAAATATTATTGTTGCTTTTACACATGTGATGCTGTTGCTTTAATTTAAACTCCTTATTATTGAACCATGGACAGTTCTTTGACCCTCATATGATGACTGCAAGGTCAGCTATTCCCTAGTAAATTTAAATTAAAAACTCCCTGGTTTACAGTGGCAATTAACTCTAATCTTAAGGCTTCTCTAGGGACACCTTTATTAAGGCCTTCTTTGAGCTACCTAGTAAGAAAAATAAGTCCAATGTTACTAAGGCTTCTAATTCAAAACGGCTGACTAAAAACATGTACTTATCTTTCAGTTTTCCCCAAATTTCAATGAAATGACAGAAAAAAAATAAAACTGCAATATTAGAAAACTAAAAAAAAGTAGAAAAGAACATTAAGTAAATTTAAGATATAAAATAGGATGCAGCTAAACAGCTTAAGAATCTGTTATACAATACTAGAGGCCCGGTGCACGAAATTTGTGTGTGTTGGAGGGGGGGGCTCAGCCCGGCCTGTGCCCTCTTGCAGTCCGGACCTCTTGCTCCTTACTGCCTGCCTGCTTGCTGCTCCTTAGTGCTGCCACGGAGGTGGTGGGAGAGGCTCCCACCACTGCCACTGCGCTTGCCAGCCGTGAGCTCAGCTTCTGGCTGAGCGGTGCTCCCCCTGAGGGAGCGCACTGACCACCAGTGGGCAACTCCTGCGTTGAGCATCTGCCCCCTGGTGGCCAGTGCGCATTATAGCGACCGGTCGTTCTGGTCGGTCTGCCATAACAGTTGCTTAGGCTTTTATTATATAGATTGTTGGAAGTTAACTTTTTTTCAGTAAAACTCTAAAATAATGCCAATATCAGAATTAATGAGATCTGTATCACTCCAATGGTTATCTAACAGTTGCCCTCAAGATAAAGTCAGAAGAACAGCTCTCTAAAGTGGGGAAATGCCATGAACGGCAAATTCAGAGCAGTATTCCTGATCATTGTTGGTCTCAGAGCTCAACAAGGAACCTTTTATACATGGAAGCAACATGTTTCCTATGCCTGCTAAAGCAAAAGCTATCAAACTGTTATTTTTTATCCTTTCAACCAGAGACAAGGATTATATAATTAGTATCTGAATTCACTTCCAAAGCAGTAGTGATTCTCAATTCTGCTTTAGTAATTCATTCTATATTGAATATGGCTTATTCTATACCAGTACTATCCAGAGGAATTTTCTATGATGGTGGAAAGATGTCATATCATTTCTATCCAGTATGGTAGCCACTAGCCACATGTACCAGCTGAGTATTTGAAATGTGCCTATGGAACTAGAGAACAGAATTTTAATTTATTTCAATTTAAATAAGCACGTGTGGCTACCATGAGACCTAGGCTCTCATTTATAAATATTAGCAGACTAAGAAGCACTACACTTTTTAGAAAAACCAAAACCTTGAGATGTGTGACTGACTGGAAACCCTACCTCCTACGCCCATTCATCAGAGGTAATATAAGATGAAGAAAAGAACTTTTAAAAGGGATAATTGGTATCCATCCGTGATTCAAAGAAACTTTCAATATCCATAAAACAAGGATAGGCTGCGGTTTAAAAAAAAAGAAAGCTATGACATTTCTTAAAAACTGCAACTGTGGTTGTAGAAATGTAAAGTAAACATCTTAGTAGAATGAATAGCAGGATGGAAAAGAATAGACTGAATTAGTAATTTGGAAGATCAAGCCAGTGGATTAGCCTAAAAGCTAGTCTAAAAGGCCAAAGTGATAAAAATGATGAAGTGAAATTTGAGATATGGAAGATTGAACTGGGAAATTCCAGAAGGCTAGGAGAGTTCAGAAGAAATGATGAAAAGTAAAGAAGAAAAAAAGCCCAATTTCACAAAGTTTAAGAAAATCTTAGGCCTTCAGATAGAAGGATATTAGACATATGGTGATATTTTTTAACTCCAATGATAGAAATTCCTACCAGCTTTTAAAGAAAGGGAACAAAGAGGTTAGCCATAAAGCAACTATAATGCTGTAGACATCTGACTTCTCATCTGCTACTTGTAAAAAATAGAGCAAGTTCTTTAATATGCTGTGAGGGAAGTACTTTTAATTTAGAGTTCTTGATAGAGCTAAGCTATGGCTTGGATATCAGGGCAAAAGAATCATCCTTACTAAAAGTAAATTAAAAAAATACAGGGGTGAACAAAGGTAGGGAAAAAGGCATGCAGGTTTTGATTATTGCAATAACTTTATTAATTCTCTTTCACATACTCACAACTGTAAACCTATTTTTGCCCATCCCTGTATTTAGGCATGTACTCCTGAATATAAGAAGATAAGTGGTAGAATAAACAGTGGTGAATGAAGAACCTAGTGAATCTGAGTTAACTTTAAATAAACATTGATAATATGGTGGTAAAAGATAATGCTGTTGTTATATGCAAATTAGCAAAATAGAAGAGGTAAACTTTTGGGAAGATAAAATCTATACCCACAGTTCCAGATTTCAGCCAAACCTGGGAATTAAAAATAAAAGCAAGTTTTTTTGTTGTTGTTGTTATCAGGTGAGACAATAAAAGTGAAGCTGGGCCATAAACACACACACACACACACACACACACACACACACACACACACACACACAACTAAAAGCAAGCTAAAGATCCTGTCTTGCTTGAGTGCTGGAAAAACCATAGAGAAGAAAAATCAGTATCCTTGTCAGTTTTAAAGTCTTTGAGTGCCTAGTGCTTGCCCGGTATCTGTGGTAGACAATACTGAGATGAAAATGAGGCCTTGTTCTAGCCTCCATGCTGTTGGTAGTCTAGCTGGGGAGATAAGGCCAGGGTACAAGCAGCAACAGTGAGCAAATTATTAATTTTATCAAGACCTTATAACATAAAAAGGCTTTTGATTTAAAATAGCTGAATGAAAGCTTTGAAATGTAGTTTTAGTTCAGTTAGTAAAGTTAAAAGTTGAACTACATACAATACTACTCATATAATCTAGCATTAAAAGCATGGAATTTCTCCTCTCTGTAGAAATAGTTATCTAAGTCATCTTGTTCTCTGTTCATTATCAAGTTGTAGACATTTCAAGAAGGGCTGAAACACAGTGGCCTGTGTGAATAGCGAACATAATCTCTCCTGCTTCTGTTTGTGGGTGAACCCTGTTTCTAGTTTCAATTTGTGACCGGAAGAGGTACAAGGAATGTATGAAGGAAGATGAGTTGCTGATGTTCTAAATTAAACTTGTGTATCACTTTAGGCTTTGACCTTTTGAGGACCTGCTTGCTTAAGATTTAGCAATGGTCTTTGAAAACATAAAATGCCTTTCCCATTCTGAGACACCTTTGCAAATTTGCCATAAGTAGTAGAGATCCGTGACTCCCTCACTTTGTCCCATTGGATTGGGGCTGAATGAAAAGACAGTTTTGAAATCAGTAAGGCTGCCAATCAGCCCTGGATCTCCGGTAACTCCTTCTCAATCCAAATACTTCTGAAAGCCCAGTTTGAAAGAGCCAGCCAGTTAATCTCTTATTTTAAACACCATTTAAATTCCAGCAAATATTGCTTGCTCTCCAATTTTACTTCATGACCATTACTTTCATCTCTCCAAGTAAATAAAGCACATAAATCTTTTGAATTCTTGAGATGTCTAGAATAGTGCAAAGTACATGCTAACTCATACTTTTTCAAATTGTTCCTATAGACAGCCATGATATGTGCTGTATTTAAGTCTAACCTATGACACATTGTATAATTTGACATGTTGTAAGGTGCCCTAAGCTTGGAGTCAGGGCAGCATCAGAAGTAGACTCTTCAGACTCCTGGTGTGGCTACTGACTCACTCTCTCTCTAACCATGGGTAAGTTATACCAACTCTACAAGTTAGAATAAAAATAAATAACAATAACACTTTCTTTCTTCCACACAGGGATGATGTAAGAATAAAGTGAGAAGCATTATAGGACAAAATCAAATATTTTTTAAAAATCTGTAAAAATAAAATGTAGTAATATTTTGTTATAGAAGTGACTTGCATTTGTCATTCAAAATATACCTTAATTTTATCCCTTAGCTTTTTGTATTCTTGTCATCAAAAACATCTTTGTTTTCCTTTTAAGAATGAGGAAATGCTGTCAACTGAAGTTAAGGAAGTCACATGTGAATACTGAGCTCTAGACTAAATGAATCATGCATGGCACAGCCTAATTTTTTCCTGATGTGACTGGACTCCTGAATCGGTTGTCAGCATACATAGGCTATTCGTATGACATATTAATACGACCAAAACAAGGCAACTATCTTTGAAGAAGTTAACTAGCTTCAGTATGGTAATTATTCTATATGCCTGCCCCAAGCAAATGACTTACAATATAGATTTATTTTAAAAGGTAAAATCACCCCAATAAATTCAGTAAAAAATAAAGGGTAAAATCATTTGGTTTGTGGACATTACCAGTTATTCTGCTTGAAAGAGTTAAATCCATAAATTCCTACATATGCTATTAGCAGGAAATGAATATTATTATTCTTTTTTGTTTAACATTGTGAAACAATGGCCAGTCAGTATTTTGTCTCTTTTAAGATCAATAACTTGGGGCATACCATTCTGGTTGGACAAGATCTCAAAATGTGACTAACTTAATGAGTGCTAATAAAAACATGTGTGTTGCCTCATGACACTACACAATTGCTTCTTGAGCTTTTTGCATTCCAGTTGACTTGTACATAGTTAGCATAGGTTGCTTACCACTTAGTTACCCTTTATTGTTTAGGTCTCTGTGTATTAAAAAATCTGTGAGGAACATGATAAAAAAGTAAATCCTCTTCTTTTAGAACATTGCTTAGCAAACATAATTTTCCTTTGCTAAGTGAATTTTTCTAACTTTGGAATTTTGTCTTATGCTTTTAAAACACATGATGGATAATACTGCAACGTTTCCTTAGGAACAAACCAGCAGCTTTGGCCCTCTGTGCAAAACAATATACCAGTGTCAGAATTTAAGTTAAAAACACAGTACAAATTGAAATGTGTACTCTGCAAAATTTTGAGCTGTGTTTTCTTTTACTATTTAGAAAACCTTGAAAGCTGTGGGGAAACACTTTCTACTTGTCACTTTAATAGAATGCCCTAAACTAAAAGGCATCTTTTTATGGGTCCTGCCTCTGCTGCTCCTGATTAATTGTGTGACCTCAAGCAAATCTCTTAATTCTCTGAGCCCCAGGTTTCTCATCTGGAAAATGAAGATAATTATGCCTGCCCCTAGCCACAGGAATGTTCTAAGAATAGCAGCAGAGAGAATTTTTATAAAGGTTTAGCCATGTGGTTTATAGATTTATGATAGTAGTATTTTGTGTAAAAATTATTTGGTTTGTTTTAGTTTTATAATTAAAACCAAAAAGACCTGTTTTTTTTAATAAACCATTTAAACAAGTCTTTCCTATGCATGCTTTTGTCTAGACACCTGGCCAAAGTACAGACATGTCCCATGTATGTGAAATCACTCAAGGACATGAGTAAGCAAAAGAACATTGACCAGAAACTGTAAACAACCAAGCAGGTAGTTAAATGATAAGGATGGTAGAAGATCTCTTGAGAAGATAGAAGTACATTATTTACCTCTATCTCCCTTAGTTTTGATAGAGGCATTCTCTGTTGGGAGAGAATGTATTAGGATCTCTCTTCCCTGTCCCTCCCCAAAATACTTATTACTCTCCTGTTAATTAAGATATACTATTTTCTGTATTTGATAAGAGTAACATGGGAATGTGAACAGTGGAAGCAATAACAAAGGTTGGAAATTACTGATGTAGAAACTACCCAGATTTCTGAGCGTGTTTCTAATTTTAGGTTGCCTAGGTAATTGAGATTTGGTCTGACATTTGATCTTATAACTAAGGCAGGTTTAAAACATAGGAAAGAGCAACGAAGAAATCACTTTTCAGCTTTCCCATGTGTTTAGATTTGGCTTAAATTCCAGGAAAAGGAATAAAGACCAGAAACTGACCATGAGGAAGTGAGAGTAGAAAGCAGATGGTTTCTATACTGTGTCTACCATGTCTGAATTAAGGGACTTTGGAAGTACAGACTAAGAAATTAGGGGAAGTTACATTTTGGAGTGATGTCTCTTGATAGAAAAATTTGGAAAAGCTTCTTAAATTAGCATGCAGATAGTCTAATTTTCCTGAAGAAATGATGCTCTCAATGGTGAAACTAGAAATCAGACTGAGATTCGCTTCTAAAATTGAGGCAGTATGGAATAGTGGGGCAGAATAGTGGAATTTGGAGTCAGAGGGCATGGTCTTGAGCCTTGGTTGTATTTCTTTGTAAGTGTGTAATCATAGGGAGATTATTAAACCTGTCTGGATTTGTTTTTTTCATCTGTGAAAAAGGAATAATATTATCTCCCAAGGTAGTTGTGAGGAACTGATAATTAACTGTGAATATTAATTTTTAAACAGAAGATACTATACAAAAATTTTTTAAACAATAGTCAACATTTATTGGATACATATAATTTGCTAAGGAAAACATACTATGTAAGATAGATATTCTTACTTTATGTATGAGGCAACAGGCACAGAGAGGTTAACCAACATTGAAGTGTGGCTTGAAACTGGTGCCCAAATTCTCACTGTTAACCACCATGTGGTACTCTATAAACATCTTCATAGTTGCCTATTACGTAAACATTTTTTAAAACTAATTTTTATTTTATAATTACCGTTGATGTACAATCCCTTACTCTCTGTCTTCTTCCGGTACCCCTATGATGCCGATGCTGTTATGCTTGATGTTGTCCCAAAAGTTCCTTAAACTTTCCTCATTTTTTTAAAATTCTTTTTTTTTTTATGCTGCTCTGATTGGGTATTTTCTGCTACCATGTTTTCCAAATCATTGATTTGATCCTCTGCTTCATGTAATCTGCTGTTGGTTTCTTCTAGTGTATTCTTCATTTCAGTTATTGTATTCTTCACTTCTAAATGGTTATTTGTTGTGGTTTCTATGTCATTTTTTTAATGCTGTTGAAGTTCTCACTAAATTCCTAGAGCATGTTTCAAGGATTTTCTTTAGGGGGAAAATGGGTATCCCACTTGCTTTCCAGAGAGACATTAGGACTGGGGACATAGTTTTGGATATAATCCTCATTGAGCTCATTACTGAGGCTATAGTTAGAGGTTCAGTTGACCAAGAGTAAAAGTAGTCTAAATAGAAAGGAATACTGAGACAACCTGAAGTGAATTGATGATTAAATATTAGGAAATGGCCTACCTGGTGAGGCTCAGGGGTTGAGCACTGATCCAGGAACCAGGAGGTCACCAGTTCTATTCCTGGTTGGCATATGCCCAGGTTGTGGGCTCCATCCCCAGTAGGGGATATGCCGGAGGCAGCTGATTGATGATGTTTCTCTCTCACCAATGTTTCTATATCTCTATCCTTCTTCCTTCTTCCCAGCCCCCCCCCCCAAAAAATCATTTACAAAACAAAAATATTGGGAAATGGATATCTTTAAGGGGTAAACAGAGGAAGAAGTATTAGCAAAAGCTCTTGAGAAGGATCAAATGGAGTTGGGGTTACAATCCTACTTTGTAAGGTTAGTCTTTTTTTGAGGAAAGAAAAAATATTCCTTAATAAAACCATTAACATTTTGGTCATTTACAGCAGAATTCTGGGGAAGAAAAGGCTTATTTCCCATAGAACTGCTCTGATGATAAAGCTGTTTATGTCCATTTAGGGAAGTTGTTCTTGAGTTACTCATTTACTAAAAATATAGTGCCTGGCTGGTGTGGCTAAGTTGGTTGAGCATTGTCTCATGCACAGAGAGGTCTTCAGTTGGATTCCCTGTCACATGATTGGGTTGTGGGCTTGATCCCCAGCAGGGGGCATGCAGGAGGCAACATATTAGTGTTTCTCTCCCTCTCCCTTCCTCTCTCTCTAAAATCAATGAAAACATTTTTTAAAATAAATAAATAAATAAATAAATAAATAAATAAATAAATATGTCCTATAGTTAATAATGAAGATGGTTCTAAAGTAATTGAAGGCACATTATCTTAAAATACTAAGTACCCATATTTTAATTGTTGAAAGGCAAAATTTCCCTTCTCAGGAGATTATTTCATATTCTGCTTTTAATATGTTTTTAGCATTTTATTGTGGGTCCTTCCATAAAAATATTCTTTAACATTCATAGTATGCCTTTTGAATTGTACCTTGTAGAACAAAATAAGGAGAATTAAAAATATACCAGAGTACTCTTTGTTTCAACTGTCCACAGTTTTTATGTATGTACTAGAGGCCTGGTGCACAATATTCATGCACTATGGGGTGGAGGGGAAGGTCCCTCAGCCTGGCCTGCGCCCTCTTGTAGTCCAGGATCCCTTGGTGGACATCCCTCTCGCAGTCCGGGGCTCTAGCAGTCCGGGATTCCTCACTCCTTACCTCGAGCCTGCAGCGGAGGCAGGAGAGGCTCCTGCCAACTCCACTTTGTGGCGCTCCCCCTGTGGGAGCACACTGACCCCCAGGGGGCAGCGCCTGTGTTGCGCGTCTGCCCCCTGGTGGTCAGTGCGCATCATAGCGACCGGTCGTTCCAATGGTCGTTCCGCTATTTGGTCAATTTGCACATTAGGGTTTTATTATGTAGGATTCATTCATTCATTGAGAGAGAAACATCAATGTGTGAATGCCCTAGTCCCGTGATCGGCAAACTGCGGCTCGCGAGCCACATGCGGCTCTTTGGCCCCTTGAGTGTGGCTCTTCCTAAGCCTTAGGAGTACCCTAATTAAGTTAATAACAATGTACCTAACTATATAGTTTAAGTTTAAAAAATTTGGCTCTCAAAAGAAATTTCAGTCATTGTACTGTTGATATTTGGCTCTGTTGACTAATGAGTTTGCCGACCACTGCCTTAGTCGAACCTGCAACCTAGGTATGTGCCCTGACTGGAAATTGAACCTGCGACCTTCTAGTGCAGTGGATGATGCTCCAACCAACTGAACCACACCGTCCAGGGCTGTCCATACCTTTTAAAGTTATGATTAGTCTATCAAAGCATTTTTCCAGTTATTAGAATACTACAGAATATTTGCTTGTTAACACAGCACCAACTTATTTTAACTTTTCCTTAAAAATAAATGAGTGAAATAGAATATTAGAAAAAAAAATTTGCTTTCTTAATAGGTTTCCCTACTGCCAGAAGAAGATATTGCAGCATTGTTCGTTTTGCATTGTTTGCCAGTGAAAATCTGGGTAGTTTGCTTGGCTGCTGAAATAAATCAGTAGGTACTTTGGGTAGATTCTACATAAACCCTCTCTGTATAATTGCAACTACAATAGCACTACCCCCTTATTGAAAGAATAGTCCTCTGTTTGGGATGATCAGAACTCATTTTATATTCAGTCTTTAGATAAAAATGCAATTGTTTATTTTTGCAGATGTTGCTTGTTAAAGATTCCAGCAATAACAAAAAAAGTGGGAGAGGGAACCAAATATTATTTCTTGACTAGAAAAAGCTTACGTTGTAAGTATACTGAACAAGAACATTTTGAGTATTTCTAGTATATTTTTTCCCTTCTCTCAGTTTGATATTGGTGTTTTATGGACTTATAAATATAGAGTGAATGGGAGGAAGAGAGACTAGACTTCAAGGAAGAAAGTTAATGATTTTAGCTTATAGTAGAAATATATCCCATTCTTAATGCCTTAGGTATTTTTAAATTAAACTTTTACATAGTAAAAATCAAATATTGATAACTCAAAATGTATGTATTAGATATATGTATATGTATATATATCAAGCATTTTAGAAAATTAGGATAGTATTTTGCTTAAAGGAGAATGGACTGAAATCTTTTGTAAAAAAAAAAAAATCTTATAATCTCTAATTAGCTACACTGAACATTTATACTTTCCTAAAAAGAAATAAGCCTATATTAACTTTAGCTTTGTATTTTTCCTTAAATGACAACAAAACCAACTTTACTGCTAGAACTCACTTCAGAAGTATTTCTGAGCTATTTATATTACTAGCTCTTTTTGTGAAATAATAAAATACATAAAAATAGTAAGACTCAGTAACTTATCCAAATAAGGTATTTCTTATATGAGTAACTAGTAGATATTCAAGCTATTACTTTTTATCATAATAAAAAAAAAAAAAAAAGTTTGTAGGTTTGAAAGTTTTAAATGAATAGACCTCAGTATTGATATTCTGGATGATGTAATAGTAGTATTCTATCTGTGTAAATGTGATATTGTTGATTATAGCAATAATTTTTTAAATTCCCTTTTTAAGGGAAATGGCAATGTCTTCTATTTTTAATATTTTAACTGCCTGGATAAAAGAGCAAAGCAAATTTTTATAAACAATATTAGGAAACAAGTGCTTTTACAATATCCAAATAATTTATTCAAGAATGGGACAATTAGCCCTAGCTGGTTTGGCTCAGTGGATACAGCGTGGGCCTGCCGACTGAAGGGTCCTGAGTTCGATTCTGGTCAAGGGCACATGCCTGGGTTGTGGGCTCGATCCCCAGTAGGGGGTGTGCAGGAGGCAGCCAATCAATGATTCTTTCTCATCATTGATGTTTCTATCCCTCTCCCTTTCTCTCTGAAATCAATAAAGATATATTTTTAAAAAAGAATGGGACAATTATTCTTTACCTCTGATAAATTCCTATTATTTTTACTATCTTGTTGAAATAGGATCAGAACTTTATATGTGCATGCTGGCTCATCATTGATGTTTCTATCCCTCTCCCTTTCTCTCTGAAATCAATAAAAATATATTTTTAAAGAAGAATGGGACAATTATTCTTTGCCTCTGATAAATTCCTATTATTTTTACTATCCTTTTGAAATAGGATCAGAACTTTATATGTGCGAATATAATGTGATGAAAATTTGCCATCTTGTGGCGACCATCTTTTGACCACATGGGGACGGCCATCTTGTGTGAGGGCATGACAGTCACTTTGCATATTACCTCTATTATATAGTATCAGGGAGATTCAAATTAAAACTACACACATATTTGAATGACTAAAATAAATTTTTTTACGATTTCAAGCACTGGAAAGGATGCAGAAAAATGATCCTCATACATTGTTAGTGGGAATACAAAATGGTACAGCCATGTTGAAAATCTATTAGTTTCTTATAAAATTAAGCATAATATAGTCATATAACCCAAAATACCATTTTTTTAGATATTAGCTCAAGAGAAATAAACATCTTTGCATATAATATTGTTAGGATATCAGTTCTTGTATGCAAATATTTATTAGCATTTCAAACTAGAAACAGCTCAGAATGTCCTTCAGATGGTGAATGAATAAACATTATAGCACATCCATACAGTTGAATACCATTCACCAATAAAAAGTAATGAGCTCCCGATCAATGAGTCTCTCTCATCACTGATGTTTCTATCTCTCTCTCCCTCTCCCTTTCTCTCTGTAATCAGTATATATATATTTACATTTATATTTATATGGAATGAGCTCCTCAGATAGTTAATATACTTTATCATTCCATTTTTATGACATTTGAGAAAGGCAAAAAAAACTATAGGCACATATTAAAAAATCAGTGTTGCCCTGGCCAGTTTGGCTCAGTGGATAGAGTGTTGGCCTGCGGACCGAAGGGTCCTGGGTTCAATTCTGGTCAGGGGCACATGCCCAGGTTGTGTGCTCGATCCCCAGTGGGAGGCATGTAGGAGGCAGCCAATCCATGATTCTCTCTCATCATTGATGTTTCTATCTCTCCCTCTTCCTTCCTCTCTGAAATCAGTCAAAATATTTTTTTAAAAATCAGTGTTGCCTGGGAGTGTTAGCGGGCATTGACCACGCTCTGAAATCAATAAAAATATTTTTTTAAAAATCAGTGTTGCCTGGGGAGTGTTAGCGGGCATTGACCATGGAGGGGCATAAGGGAACTTTTTAGAGTGATGGAAGTGTACTATTTTTTGGTTGTCAGATTCATAGAACCATAGTTTTACTGTATAGAGATTATACCTCAAAACTGACATTAGCTGTGAACCTTTTAAAAAATTAATTAATTTAGAAAGCATGATAAAGTTAACATTTAAAATGATTTATTCAGGCAAAGGATATTGAATAGATGCTAAAATCATGATGTGAAATGCTATTGTGGAACAGTGTATTGAAATGACCCCCATAGATTATTGCTAATCTTTATACTTAAAAGAGGTCATTGCTGTCCAGTTTAACCAAGTGATCCGTCAAATTTTTCATTGCTGACTAGGCAAGAACAGGACATTTTGTGCTTCATGACTTAGAGTAACATGAAGTTCATAGCAGCAGCCTGTATGAACTATTATAAGCAGTATTAAACCTGGATCCAATCAAGACTTTAAACCGAACTTCCACTTTATAAAAATATAGGAGATAAAGCAGTGAGTTAAATTGCACCATTAGAAAACAATCAGATAAATCCATAATGTGGGATATTCTTGAAGACAACTTGCCTAGTATTTCAAAAACAGTGTAATAGAGGAAACCCTTCTAGATCAAAAGAGAGATAAACAAGGCGGGGCAGTTGAGGAAATGTCAGTGTAGATGGCTACATTCAATAACATTGGAGTTATTTTTCATTTTTCTGAAGTATGGGTAACAGTATTGTGGTTAAGTAGGAGAAAGTATTTCTAGGATATATATAATTAATAGGTGAAGTGTGTTGATGTCTGCAACTTATTTTAAATACACACACATAAGAAGCAAATAGATAAAATGCCAATAGTTGTCTCTATACAGTGTATATATGGCTATGTATAAGTATTACTTTTTTAACTTTTCTGCATGTTTGGAAATTTTCATAATAAGAGAATATTTTTAGACTCAGTTGAGTACTATTCCTGATGTCATTATGATATGCAGTGCGTTGCTATAGATCCTATGAAAATATCAGGCAGCTGTACCTGCATTGCACCCCCAAGAATAACTTTTTTTTGCCATACCGTGCTTAGCATTATATAACGTGCACTTTGAGAACTGGGGTAGAAAGCAGCTCTGTGAAATGCTTTGTATTGTAAGGATGTTTTAGAGACCATTGCTTACTGTATTGTATGGTGGGTGTTCTCTTTGGGAAAGATGAAACTTTGGGTTTGAATAACAGGATCAGTTGTGCTGTTTCTGAGAATTTTGGCATGTTATAGACTCTGAGTTAGGTAGGAGCAGAGCTTATGTCTTACTGGCTGCTAGAAAGTTCAAATCCCCCTTGTAGTTCATCTCTAGCAGGAGCACTTCCCAGCAGCACTCCTGACTGCTTCCTAATTTTCCCTACCTACTCTCATTTCCCCCCAATCTGATTCCCTCATCTATTTGTTTTGCTTGTATTTATTTTATAAGATACTTGATACCCCACGATGTGCTAGCCATATTAAAAGGATTTAAAATGTAGCTTATGAGCCGAAACCAGTTTGGCTCAGTGGATAGAGCGTCGGCCTGCGGACTGAAAGGTCCCAGGTTCGATTCCGGTCAAGGGCATGTACCTTGGTTGCGGGCACATCCCCAGTAGGAGATGTGCAGGAGGCAGCTGATCGATGTTTCTCTCTCATCGATGTTTCTAACTCTCTATCTCTCTCTGTTCCTCTCTGTAAAAAATCAATAAAATATATTAAAAAAAAATGTAGCTTATGATTTGAAAGCTAGAGCCTAAAAGACAGTTATATACTAGTACTAGTAAGTTCTTGCTCCCAAATCCAGAGATCTTTTATCCTCTAATCAAATTTAGACTAAGGGACTGTTACCAGAAAACTTAAAAATAATATATACTTAAATATGATTAAGATATAAAACGTCTTATTAGAGGACCACACCAAGACACATCATAATTGAAATGCCAAGAAAAAAAAAAATAAAACGTCTTATTTTGTGGAGAGGTTTAATGCAGGAGATTCCATGGAAATGGATTTTCAACAGCAGTTAGAACTGAAATTTTCCTTAAAATTTCATTTTTAAAGCCTATCTTTCCCCAATTAATAAAGGACATGAAATATGCCATTGTTTCACTTTTAGCATTTCTGAATTATGATCTACAAAAAATCATAATGAAAGATTATATTATTCTTGAGTGGTATTCAAATTCCTCCCTCCCCCCTCACACACAATAGTTTGATCCTTAACAGTTAAAGGATGCTTTATATTTTGTAAAATATTTTTCAGCATCAGCATGTTGATACAGATGTTATATTTACAATTTACTCTTGCTATCTTCTTGGGATTTGAAGTCCTCACCCAATTTCTTTTTGGGATTGCTGTGTTTTATTACCAAAGTGCATTGTCTGACAGCAGAATATTTAGAGCAGGGATAACATTTACTATAAATATGCTGTATGAATTAGTGATGGCTAAGATTTTATGTATATATTAAGTAGTAGTGTCTTTTAATATACCTTAAGTTTATTCTGACCTTTTTTAAAAAAGTATTCACTTGATAAATAAGGTTTCTTCTTTAACTGAGATTCCTAAATTCAGTGGAATCTCCCACAGAAGATCTTTTTTCTTTAAAGATTTTGAAAGTAGCCTTGTTGAATTAAATGATCTTTCAAGGCTTTTGCACTTAGAAAACTAAGTTTTTATTTTATATTTCGATTTTATAGTTATATGCTTAAATCTTAACCTTAATAACCTTAATATAAAGTGTCCTTTAACAGAAAGATGATACTATTGTGAGGGGAAAAGAATTTGAATATCATTCAAGAGTAACTAATATAATCGTTCATTACGTTTTTTGTGGGTTTTTTTTGTACACCATAATTCTTTCAGGAATGCTAAAAGTAAAACAGTGGCATATTATACCTCCCTTCATTAATTAAATATATAGAGTTAAAAATGAAATTCTCAAGAAAAATTCCAATTGCTGTTGAAAATCCATTTCCAGTGAATCTTCTACCATGAGGGATATGCTAAAATAAATCGCACAAACAGGGTTAGCTGTAAACATCACAGGTGTGAGTACCATAGGATTGCTGAGTTCTTTGCCCCAGGCAGAATGATTCCTAAAGCTAAGACAGCTTTCATTGCTCACATCTCTGGAATTAACTTTCTCTAGTTTGCCAAAATTCAGGAAACAAGGTGTTCAGTTCTCTCTCTTTCTGCAGCTATTTTTAAGTGAAAGTACTATTCTCATTCTTACTTCCATTCATTTCTTAACCCATGGAAATCAAGTTTAATTTTGTAGTAGTGCCTGTTAGTTATGTGAGCTCTGTGCAGCATCTGCATTTATACTGCTTCACACATCGCTCACAGGACAAGTTCCCACAAAGACCTGTTTTGTTCTACTGTCAATCCACCTAAAGAAACCAGTTTCAAAACTATGCGCAGCTTTGTAAATCAAGATGAACTGGTCAGAAATTGGATACAGAAACAAACAAGAAACCAAGTAATGCTTCCTAGTTAACAAGCAGAGTGTTACATATGATCAAATTTCAGGTAAGGAAACACTTTGCATTCTAAGCATATTCTAATTAGAAAGTTTATACCACATTCATATTGTAATCATAGTCAAGTCATTATCTTGTTCCCAGTGCTAGAGTTATGAAAATATACCTAATGCTTTTAGTAAGATACTGTAGGCAACAGAAGGCAGGGAGAACAAATGATGAAATGTGAACTTTGGTTCTGGGGATTTCTTAGCAAGCCTTGTAGGCGATAACTAAGTATCAAGGTTGCTCAGAAGAGGAGTTTGATATCAAGCACAGATTTCCTTCTTTTGGGCAATAATTAGCAGACCACAGTAAGAAGAAGTATAATGGCACACAGGATTTATTTTCTCAGGGACTCTCCATCTAGGTCAGGAAGAAAGAAATACTCATACACAATTCATTAAGTAACAGAATTACGTTTTTCACTACAGAGTTAAATTAAAACAATATATTCACAGCTCAATTTATGGTGTTCAAAAATATCCTATGAAATACTTTCTCTTTGGATAAATGTTTTGTGAAATTATTTTGCCTTCTTGTTTAGAACTTTGAAGAATAGCAAGCCCTGTTCGGAAGTTTTGTTTCAGATGATCATTAAACGTTGTACTTTTAATTCAGTATCAAATAAAAATAACCTTCCAAAGAATCCGCTTTTTTGTGATGCTTTTCTTTTTCCTCTTGAGAAACACAGAAGGGAAATAAAAGCAAAGAAAACGTAAAATGTTCTCCACTCATTATTCCAACAGTAGGCAAAGACCAGGCTTCCACCACAAGTAAGTTAGAGAATTCTCAGAGGACTTAGTGAAAATATAGAATCTAGGTTCTGAATCAGATGAACATATTATCAAATATAAAACTTTTATGGAGAACACAACACATTTAAAAAATGTCTATCCTCCTTAATGCCCAACACACTTTGAAAAGAAAATTATAATAAAAATGGGCTTTTCCCCCTCGTGAAGCCCTTTTCCCACCACTGATATTTACTGCACATGAGTGTTTATTTTCTGTCTTGAAGAAACAAGATTAGCAAGGTAACTTTTCTAAAACATTTTTCTTTACATGAGAATACAAAAGGATTCAACTGAGTAATGAAATGTCTTCTTGCTTGCAACTGCTGCTCCCTGGCACTCCTTTCTCAAGTTTCATAGTCTCCGCTGTAGACTGACAATTTCGGACTATCTCATTTCTAAATCTAATTTCTTATTTCTCAGTGGTAAAGTGTGAATTGTCAAAAGAGTCTTAAAATATGAATTATGTTTTCTTTATTACGTTTTTATTGAGATATAACTTACATACAGTAAAATGCACATACGTTAACTGTACAGTTTGAGTTTTAACATATGTTCACATCAGAAATCAATGGTGAGGACTTTCAAAACACTCCTGCAGGTTAAAAAGTTTCTTAGATGATTCTGAGGAACACCAGTGAAGCATCTTTGCTTTTGTAAAGAAGCAAATTGAGGAATGTACATAAAAATACATATAAGGCGTCAACACAGATTACAGTTAGGTTGCTGTTTTTAAAAAACTTAAATTTCTTGTGTGCCTTTTTCATGGGGTTTGCAATGCTAGCGCACAGATGAAATTCTCAATTTGCTTTTCTCTTTGTTTTTTTAGAAAATTAATACAAAACTTCATGATGGAGTCTGTCAGCGCTGTAAAGAAGTTCTTGAATGGCGTGTAAAATACAGCAAATACAAACCATTGTCAAAGCCTAAAAAATGGTGAGTTAAGTTTATTAATTATCTTGCCAGTATCATATAGTTTATTATTTCATTCCCCAATTTTCAAAATTGTATTCAAATAAATATTAAGGTAAATAGAAAAAAAAATTCCATTCTCCCATATAGAATTTTATCTTATATGCTGAATCCTGCTTTGTGAAGGCAAATAGATTGAAAAACTGGATTGATCATTCCCTGACCCATTCTTCCATAAGTAATAATGCACCATTTTTATAGACTCTTGTGCATGAAAGGTGGGTTAGGGCAGAGAGGGGAATATTTGTTTTGTAAGTCTACCTCTCACTGATGAGGTATCAGTATTTACTATGGATCATCTTTACCAAGGGGGCCTTAAAACAGCTCTGACGTTTTAATGCAACCCATGAAGATTACTGAAATGGCTGAGCTGGAGTATCATAAATAAACTGCTAAATTGGTAACTGATCATTTCATTCCTTTGAATAGTTGGGTTTAAATGAAAAGATACTGGACTTCGTTTCTCATTCCTCTGTCCCTCAGCCTTTTTTTAAAAATTCTTGGATTTTGTTTTATCAGCCTTATGTGCATACTAGTGTTGTTCCCTTATATCCTTTAGCTCAGCTGAATAAGGGCCACATTGGAGGGTAATTTCTGCCTAAAAGAGAAAAATGATCATTTGAAATATGAAAGTTAGCATTAATGTATGTGATCGTGTTTTTACATTGAGTTTTAGTTTGGTAGTCTATGTAGTAGCTATTTAGAACACAGTTATGCAGTGTTGCTTTATTTTCCTTTTGGTTTTTGAGTAGTAGTGGCAACTTCCTTAAATGGATTTTCTCTTCCTTCATGGGAGGAAGTTTTACTTAAAGTTTGGAACGTTAGTCTAAAAAATGAACATGATATATAACCTTTGCTGTTTATTTTTATTGAAAAATTATGTCAGGCATTTTGTGAATCTATAACTTGGAGTCAGGGAAGTTCATGGTGATGTTGCCACTGCTTGGGCAGCAGAGTGTAACCCAGGGGCCTTTGAGAGACCTCAGTTAGGTCCAGGAGATGAGCACCTGAGGAGCTGCTTCACCCTGAGGCAGATGAAGTTAGCCATAGACTAGCTGGTGACGAGTGTAAAATGAGGGAAATAAAATATATTGTATAAATACCAAAATACAGATAAGATGACATTAAGGAAGATCTCTAGAAATAAGCCTCAGGTATTGCAAAACAAATGATGGCTAATGAGAGACTAAGAAACTACTAGTCCAAACATGGTCCAAATGTGTTACTTAAGAGGTCACTTGTCTGGCCTAGAACATTATGAATTTCAGATTACACTGAACATGTGACACACTAGGCATTTTAGAAAGCCCGGGTTTCAAACTCTAATCTAGCATGGAGAGTCTTATAGAAAGGATAACTCATCTATATCCATCTTGCTTTCTGTGCATATTAAGACTTGACCAACATTGTGAGGGATTTAAATCCAATGATGAAAGATGCTTGATGGGATGTGAAGGGATCAAAATTCTTCCACCCTGAAGCTGCTTTTTAGACGTTGATTTTTAAGCTGTTTACTAAGAAACGAAAGACCCAGAAAGAACCTTTGACCCTCCCCCCTTTCCTGCCCAAGAGTTTCAGACAAAGAACCCAGCTTCTGGAAGGAGATCTTATGAAATTCCCCTTAGCCCAATTTGAATTAAGTAGGGTAAACAAGAGAACTTCAGGCAGGTGCCTATTAGCTAGATACCCACTGTGCCCTATTGTTTCTCAGTCACCTAGCAGGGATTTTCCTGCCAAGTATATTTTGTCATCCTCAACTACCTGTAAATTGCCCATTCTCACTTCTGAAATCTGTTATCTCACCCCCACCCCCACCCCTTTTCTCTTTGTCCAGAAATGTCTTATATACCCAGTGTTGCCTCACTGTCTTTGGAATTTTTATGGATTTATCATGTCTACGTGAATTCCCCATGTGCATGTATTAAACTTTATTTTCTCCTGTTAATATCTATCTTTTAATTTGGTTATTAGCCAAACCAGAAGAATTTAGAAAGTGGGAGGAAAAGTATTTATATGTATTTTAGACCCCTACTGAAGCATAACTTGTTTTGACACTTTAAATGCTTTGATCAAGCATAATCACTTACAAATTAAATTTTTCTTTTGTTAGGATTTATACTTATTAAATTCTACCTTTAAAAAAACACACACATGTATTTAGAGAAACAGATTTTACATTCAGATACTGAAATGCCTAAACTGGTACCTACAAACGTCTTCTGCCTTGTATTTCAGGTAACTAAGTAATCCTTTTCTCCTATTAATTTACAACTATGGTAGGCAAATACCCAAACTTGTGTTAGAATCTCTAGCTGCTTGTTTTCTCTTCCTACCCATAAAAGAAAAATACAGTGCTAGCTAATGTTTAACATGGCCATAGTAGTGGAAAAGAAAGGAGAAGCTGGAATAACACAGCAGCAGGCCCAAAACAGATTGGGGTCTGAGTTTAGAATTGGACCCGTAAGCCCTCTGTATCAGTCGTTCTCAACAGGAAAGGGGATTTTGACCCCAGGGACATTTGGGAATGTCTGGAGACATTTCTTATTGCCATGACTATAGGATCTGGGAGGGAAGCTACTGGCATATAGCGGGTAGAGGCTGGGGATGCTGCCAAACATCCTACAATACACAGGACAGCCCCCACAACAAAGACCTATCCAACCCAACATGTCAATAGAATCTTGGTTGAGAAACTGCCATGTACAAAATCGATGGATACTCACAGGGTCAAGCCACTGAAGCGTCATATATACTGTGGGGGCTAAAAGAATATTAATACTCTTCAACTTCTAAGTTTTTCTAGGCTGGACTAATAAAATTAACAGGAGAAAATAAAGGTTTTAATACATGTTCATGGGGAATTCACATCGTCCTGAAAATTCCAAAGACAGGCAACATTGGATATGTAATAATTTTGGAGTCTTAGATTTCAGGAGTGAGAATGGGCAATTTACAGGCAGTTGAATTGAGTGCAGAACAAGAGTGGCAGGAATATTCTTGCTGACAAGCTGGAGTCTTCCTGACTATTGCTAGGGTGAAGATTCCTAAGGTGATTAAGCCAAGGCTCCCTTCCCAAAGCAGGCTTCTGTCTGCAGCTCTTGGGCAGGAAAGCGGGGAGGGCCAAAGGTTCTTTCTGAGTCTTTTGTTCTTTCTGAGTCTTTTGTCTTTTTAATAAACAATTGAAAATCAAAATGCCAAAAAGGCAGCTTCAGGGTGGCAAAATTTTGGTCCCTTCAATATCTTAGGTCAGTTTTTTTCAGACTTTGCAGCTATAGAATTCTTGAATAAAACAAAAGCTTGCCAGGGAGTTCGTTAAATACAGCAGGCTAAAACAGAACTGTCCAGAATGGGGAGAAGGGAGCTTAAATGCCACAAGAAGAATGTGGTCGAAAGTAGATTTCATCCTAAAAGTAAATCAGGTGAAGAAGGAAAGAACATGCCTTGGAACCAACATTGCTCTAGGGATGTCTAGCCTACCATTTTCACAAATGTAGGTGCTTTATGCCTAACACGCTGCTTTTCATTACATCTTTTCATCAAACAAAGGCTCTCCTCCTGAGGACCTGGTCTTCACATCCAGGTGTTTAGCCCTTTCTAACTAATACAGATAGTCCTCAGGTTACGTCGGACTCGACGTATGTCGTTTTGTGGGTACGTCGCCATCTCCCATTATTTAAAAAAAGAAAAAGTTCCGTCATTTCGACGTATGTAGATATGTGCTCTATGTTTTTTATTATTTGTTTACCACAGTAAAGGTCAGGAATTGTTATCTTTCTTTTAAATTTTTTTTTACTATTTTCACTTCATTACTGCTGTGTATGTGCTCCATGTGAGTGACGTAGGTGCTTATGTAGGTGGGTTCTGACTTACGACGAAAATCGCGTTACATCGTGCTGTAGGAACGGATCTCTGACGTAACCTGAGGACCTACTGTAGTTTTTAAATTTATTGCCTTTTAGTTTTTATTCCCATTGACTGCCGAGGCAGCCCTTATCTCTTCGTACTTCATTGCATTAAATAAATAAATTATCTTCTATCTCAGTTATACCCAAACTAGAGGCCCGGTGCACAAATTCATGCATGAAATTCGTGCACTGGGGGTGGGAGGGGGGTCCTTCAGCCCGGCCTACACCCTCTCACAGTCCAGAAGCCCCTCGATCAATTGCCCTGCAGAGGGAGGCCCCACCACAGCGCTGACGGCCTGGGCTTCCCTCTACGGGGCAATTGCAGAGGCCCCCACACACACCCTGATTGATTGCCCCGGTGGCCTGGGCCTCCCTCTGCAGGGCGATTGTGGGGTGATGGCGGGGGCCCCCCGACCAATCACATCGCTCCTGCCTTGGCTGGCCTGGCGCCAGTGCATGTCATAGCGTGGTCGTCCAGACAGTTGTTCTGCTGTTTGGCCGTTTGGTCGATTTGCATATTACGCTTTTATCATTATAGATACCTCCATTGGTCTGGAGTTTGATGTAAGGCCTCCTATGGGGAAGAGTTGGGTTTCTAGCAGCAGGATGGGAGCTTTGTTCCCAGAGAAGTCCTGCTTTTATATGTCTACTACAGTGTATGGGCAGTTGAGCCCGGGAAAACAAAAAATAATGCTATTTGGGAGAAAATGAGATACTAGAGGGGGATGAGATGTTGCTAACAGGTCATGCCACTCTGTGATTTAACTCTCTAACAATATGCTGGCTCCCTCTTTACTACAAAAGTTTTTCAATCAAATTAGCCAAACTCTGACCTTCAAGATAATCTTTTTTAGATCAGCCCTGTTCTTTTTAAAGTTAACTATTTTTCTACTTTTGTGGTGATAGTAAAAAACATACAACATAAAATTTGCCATCTTTTTTACGTGTAGATAGTTCAGTAATGTTAAGAATATTCACGTTGCTGTGCAACACATCTCCAGGACTTTTTCATCTTGCAAATTTGAAACTATTCACATTAAACAGCAACTCCCTGGTCTGCTCCTTCCATCTCCTGGTAACCACCATTCTACTTTCTATTGCTATGAATTTACCTACTTTAAAGACCTCATATAAGTGAAATTATACAGTATTTGTCCTTCTGTGACCAGTGTATTTCACTAAGCATAATGTGTTAAAAGCTTGTCCGAGTTGTAGCATGTGATAGAATTCCCTTACTTTTTAAGGATGAGTAATATTTCTGTGTGTGTGTGTGTGTGTGTGTGTGTGTGTGCGCAGCACAGTTTGTTTATTCATCCCCTGATGCACATTTGTGTTGCTTTCACAATTGTGTTTCGGGGGGACACTAACCAACTCAGCTGCCTGGACAGGGCCTAAATTATAACTTTTTAAAATCTATCTCTCTGTTTTCACTTTATCATTCATCTGTTGCCTATTGTGAATATTGCTATGAACATTGTGTAAATATCTCTTTAAGACTGGCTGAATCATACAGTAGTTCTATTTTTAAGTTTTTGAGGACTCTTCATACTTTTTCCATAGTGATTGCACCATTTTACAATCCCACCCACAGTGCACAAGGATTCCAATTTCTCCACACCCTTGCCAGCATTTGTTAACCCCTTGTTTTTAAAGGAAAGAAGCTTATATTCCTAAAATCCTGCTTAATAAAGAGGACCACTGCACTCATTTTTCAAAGAAAGCAAATTAATACACAGAGAGCACCAGATATATTCACCAGCTTGAGGTTATATTCATAGCAGTACTTTACACTCATTCTTTGGCACTGGAGTCTTTGTCCATCAATTGGCATTAATTACTTGTTTATAGGGCACAAGGTAAGATTGCAGACTAATGATGAAGTGAAAAAAGGAGAGAGAGATTTAGAAAAGTTATAAATTAGGCCCTGGCTGGGCAACTGTGTTGATTAGAGTGGCCTCAAGATACACCAAGGTTATGGGTTCAATCCCCAGTCAGTGCACATACAAGAATCAACCAAAAAATGCATAAATAAATGGGACAACAAAAATCAATGTTTCTCTCTGTGTGTTTCTCTCTCTTTCTCTCTCCCTCTTTCTAAAATCAATTTTTAAGTTATAAATTAAAAGTAGATGAGCACTTACTATAAACAATGTTTATAGAAAACATTTTGAGGAAGGCACCAAAAATGGAGGGAAAAATAATCAAGAGCCCTGTTTTCTTTAATAGACAATGCAGTTAATCTCAAGCTGTCCCTATGGGGGTTCCACATAAATTGTCATTTGTTCATTTATCTTTCCTCTTATTATGTAACTTGAGGCCTGGTGCACTAAATTTGTACACTTGGGGGGGGTGTCCTTCAGCCCAGCGTGCACCCTCTTGCAGTCTGGGAGCCCTCGGGGGATCAACTGATGGTAGGCCTGCGGGCAGTCAGACATTCTTAGCACTGTTGCGGAAGCAGGAGAGGCTCCCGCCACTGCCGCTGTGCTCACCAGCTGTGAGCCCAGCTCAGGGCTTCTTGCTGAGCAGCGCTCCCTCTGTGGGAGTGCACTGACCACCAGGAGGTAGCTCCTGCATTGAGCGTCTGTTCCCTGGTGGTCAGTGCGCATCATAGCAACCAGTCATTCCGCTATTGGGCCAAAACCGGCTCTCTGACATCCCCCGAGGGGTCCTGGATTGCGAGAGGGTGCAGGCCAGGCCGAGGGACCCCACTGGTGCATGATTGGGGCCAAGGGGGGGGTGACATGGGAGGTTGGCCAGCCAGGGAGGGACTATGTCTGGTCTGTCTTGCTCAGTCTCGATCGGCTGGACCCTAGCTAACCTACTGATTGGAGCGTCTGCCCTGGTGGTCAGTGCACATCATAGCAAGCGGTTGAGCAGTCTTAGCATATTATTAGCATACTAGAAGCCCGGTGCACAGATTTGTGCACTGGTGGGGTCCCTCAGCCTGGCCTGCAGAGATCGGGCCGAAACTGGCTTTCCGACATCCCCCTAGGGATCCTGGATTGCGAGAGAGTGGTTTTTGGTGACACACCCCAGAACTGAGCTCTCTCCTCTCTGGTTCTGGGTGCATCACCCGAGAACCACAGCTGCCAAGTCATTGCAACTCGACACTCCTGCGTTGAGCTTCTGCCCCCTGGTGGTCAGTGCACATCATAGCTACCAGTCGGCCGGTCAAATGATCGGCCGGTCACTTAGGGTTTTATATATATAGATTACACTTTGATTGGTTGAACGGCTGACCAGATGACCAGACACTTAGCATATTAGGCTTTTATTACATAGGATGTTGATCCATGAACATGAATCAGTGCTATCTGTCAAAAAGAAGATTTTCTGTCTGTTTTGAATATATTATTTAAAGGTAAAAGTGTTGTTTTCATTATTGTCATCAATCACTCACCTGTGTATGAAGCCTACTTTTTGAATATATTTTATTGATTTTTTACAGAGAGGAAGGAAGAGGGATAGAGAGTTAGAAACATCGATGAGAGAGAAACATCGATCAGCTGCCTCCTGCACACCTCCCACTGGGGTTGTGCCTGCAACCAAGGTACATGCCCTTGAGTGGAATCAAACCTGGGACCCTTCAGTCCGCAGGCCAACGCTCTATCCACTGAGCCAAACCAGTCAGGGCTGAAGCCTACTTTTTGACATTAATATTGATTGATATAGCAAGGTTTAATTTAAAATTGCCTGACCTAAAGTGTAATGATTTTGATTTTCTCTTTTTTCCTAAACTACTCTTGGTCAGAGGTGAATTATTATGTACTCTTAAGAATTATTCTAATCAAATCTACTACTGCAACAAGAAAAGTTGGTCCGGCCCTGGCCAGTGTGGTTGAGTAGCCTGTGCATCGAAAGGTTGCTGGTTACATTCCCCGTCAGGGCACATGCCCAGGTTGTGGGTTTGGTCTCCAGTCGGGTGTGTACAGGAGGCAACTGATTGATGTTTCCCTCTCACATTGATATTTCTCTCTCTGTGTCTCCCTCTCCCTCCCTCTTCCTTTCTCTCTCAAATCAATTAAAAATAAATAAATAAATAAATAAATAAATAAATAAATAGAAAAGTTGGTTTGATCTTTCTACTTATTTTCAAACACCTCAGTTAGGGACACAGGAAAGTGAATTGTAACTTCTACTCAAAGTTACTGGAATTTGGGGATATTGTTTTCTTAAAAACATTTTCTAAGTAGCATATGATGTAATTCCTTAGTATAGTTTCAGAATCTTTCTCTGTTAGCACAGATTACTTAGAGCCCTTGGAGGAAATATGTTGTGGAACTCTGTCAATAGGTTTCTATTATTTGCACACTAAGGGTGGAGTAGCACAGCTCACTGTTTACGAAAGCACTTAGTCATCGAATATGTGAGAGTATATAAGTGGAGTTTAATTATGATAAAGGTTAAAGTGTAATAATATAACCAGGAACTGGAGGCAGTGCCAGAAAAGTTGTGGCAGAGTAAAGTAAGCCTTTTATTTCCAGTAAGTACTAGAAATATAAGATCAGTTCTTTTCCGCATCGGTATTTATTGTATACTAAAGGCCCAGTGCTCGAAGTTTGTGCACAGGTAGGGTCCCTAGTGGCTGCTGGCCGGGGCCTCACCTTCCCTAGCTGTTGGCTGCCGGCCGGGGCCTTCCTTCATTCCGTGCTGCCCCCTGGTGGTCAGTGCATGTCATAGTGAGCCCAGTTGGCCTAACTCCTGCCCGAGGGGACACTTTGCATATTAGGCTTT